>NW_020799095.1:95071291-95098325 GCF_003259725.1 Athene cunicularia
AAGGGAAGGGAAGGGAAGGGAAGGGAAGGGAAGGGAAGGGAAGGGAAGGGAAGGGAAGGGAAGGGAAGGGAAGGGAAGGGAAGGGAAGGGAAGGGAAGGGAAGGGAAGGGAAGGGAAGGGAAGGGAAGGGAAGGGAAGGGAAGGGAAGGGAAGGGAAGGGAAGGGAAGGGAAGGGAAGGGAAGGGAAGGGAAGGGAAGGGAAGGGAAGGGAAGGGAAGGGAAGGGAAGGGAAGGGAAGGGAAGGGAAGGGAAGGGAAGGGAAGGGAAGGGAAGGGAAGGGAAGGGAAGGGAAGGGAAGGGAAGGGAAGGGAAGGGAAGGGAAGGGAAGGGAAGGGAAGGGAAGGGAAGGGAAGGGAAGGGAAGGGAAGGGAAGGGAAGGGAAGGGAAGGGAAGGGAAGGGAAGGGAAGGGAAGGGAAGGGAAGGGAAGGGAAGGGAAGGGAAGGGAAGGGAAGGGAAGGGAAGGGAAGGGAAGGGAAGGGAAGGGAAGGGAAGGGAAGGGAAGGGAAGGGAAGGGAAGGGAAGGGAAGGGAAGGGAAGGGAAGGGAAGGGAAGGGAAGGGAAGGGAAGGGAAGGGAAGGGAAGGGAAGGGAAGGGAAGGGAAGGGAAGGGAAGGGAAGGGAAGGGAAGGGAAGGGAAGGGAAGGGAAGGGAAGGGAAGGGAAGGGAAGGGAAGGGAAGGGAAGGGAAGGGAAGGGAAGGGAAGGGAAGGGAAGGGAAGGGAAGGGAAGGGAAGGGAAGGGAAGGGAAGGGAAGGGAAGGGAAGGGAAGGGAAGGGAAGGGAAGGGAAGGGAAGGGAAGGGAAGGGAAGGGAAGGGAAGGGAAGGGAAATAAATTGTATAATCTGTTGCTTGTTACTGACTGTGTTATTGAATGGTATTACTGTAACGGCAACTAAATTACTCCAGCAATGAGATTAGGTTCCTTAATCCTCTGTGGCAGATGCACCTGCCCAATGAAAATAGTGTTTCTTGGTTGCTGAAGTGTAGCAGCTCCTGACTGCCTTTGCTTTCGGGGGTTCATGGTATTTGGGGCCTTTGACCAATGGGAGCCCCTATTGACTGCAGATCAGATTTGGCCTGCGTATAAATGGAGTCCCCTGGGGAAGCCACTTTGAGTTCATCCCCTGGAGCAGCACGCTATGGTTGAGGACTCTACCCATGGGTCTCGACACTGCTCAAGGAAACTCTTCGAGGTGACTTGGGTTGGGATGTTGCCCTGAGCAGATTCTCGAGGTTGAGAGCCCTCACCTGTCAGGTGAGTGATAGAGTGTTTTGGGTTGTCCTTAAACCCTAGGGAGTGGTGCTTTGTTCTGCATTTTTGGGTTGTTGTTAAACCCAAGGAAGTTGTTGTTCTCCTCTCACAGACATTTGAACATGTAATTTAGGGAGGGCTAGTTAATTGTGTTGACATTTTTAATTTTTGATGGTTGCTTGTTTATTTGAGAGTCTCCGTAACATCCTCAGAACTCAAATTTTCCTATTTATAATTTGGCTTGATAAAGCAACCTAATTTTTAACTGGAAAGATTTGTAAGTATTGTAATTATATGCATATGCATATGTGTGTAGGATTGTTTGTGTTTAGTGATCTCTTAATATGAAGAAAATTGTACCCATCTAAAACATATCAAAACTTTTACAAAATCACTTCATGGAGATTTGCCTCATTTGTATCAAAAAATCTTCTACCTCAACTATGGGTTCCTGCAATTTTCATACCAATAGATTTCAACCGATATTTAAACCTCACTGAAATTAACTACTTTTTAGCACTGAAGGCATGCAACAAGACAGAAACTGATTTTTAAGTGAAAGATGATATGAAAGATACTATTCTTGCCTATTTTTCCATTGTGTGACATATGAGGATGTTTATGATGTGTACATCAACTCTGTAAACATAAAGTGTTATGTTAGCATGCGACATGAATTTATAATATCCCACTGGAGAAGCAGCAGTTAAATCCCGATGGAGTGCTGTTACTTTACTCAAACTTTTAGACAGACCTGTGGAAGAGAAATGTGGAATCTTCTCCTTCCTGTAAGCACCTGTCAATGGCATCCCTCTGCAGAAGAAAAAGGGATTGAACTGGGGTTTCATCAACAAGTATATTTCTGACAATGTATACTAATTTATTGCAGCCATAAACATAATTTAAGCTAGCAATTCAGAAAGTGTTTTCAACTAATGGTATAATAATACTGGCAACATCAGGGGAGCATATGTATTCAAAGAAAGAAGAAAAGTTTTGTCAATTTAATTTAATTATGCATTTGAATACTTACGGTTGTAATTTCCAAATTAATGGAGTTTGAATCAAGTTCCTTCCAGTTCCCCCACTTCATTGTTCACGCCTCTCACCATGAGACACCAGCACCCTCTTCTTTCTACAAAAGAGTTCCTTTTGTAGATTATCTCTCTGCATTCAGACCCATAACAACCAAAACCAAGCCCAAGTCCAGACTGGACGTTGCTAGATATTCATAATTGTAAATGGTAAGTGTTCTGATCATTACAGTATTTATCACTATGTACTGATAAATTGTAACTAATATCTATTGCCATTTCTCTTTAAGTAATTTCTATTTAACAGAATACACTGAATTAATAATAAGTAAAGAAAGGTAAAGGGAATTAAACCAAAAGTACTAGTAACATTTTTAGATTATTTGTGAATCAGCTTTAACAGCCAGTGCTCAATGGTGGCTAACTAGAGCAAACCCAAACAAAGCCATACACCAAATATTAAGCTACAATTTCCTTCAGTGGCAACAAGACAGTACTTGTGCATGTAATAGTAGAGTACAGAGTATGAGTGATCAGTTTTGCACAACAAAGTCTGAAGAATTTACACCAATACAACTACCTGTTTTCATTACAGACCTTTCTGTACTGATTTGTGGAAACAGACTCTACAACTCAGAGTTATAAAACAGGTATGTTTACTCTGGCACCAGGGTGCAAGGAGATTTCTCCACAAAGCTTGCACACCCCAGCACATTTTTCAAAAAACTTATAGTGTGTGGATATATATATTAATTGGATTACATAATACAAATTCCATCTGCATGAGTAAGATTGAGTTAGTTAGAAAGACTGATGTCAACAGTTAATGCCATCTTTGCACCTGTGCATTGCCTCCTGGTGGGTGTCTTCGGGGGTCTTTGGGAGGAAGGCTCGTAGTCTTTCTCACCTTGTACTTTTCCTCAGAGCATGAGCAGATTCTCTTAGCCAATTTCTTGAATGACTGGTTTCAGATGGTTTACTTCCAAAAAGTACCAGTGTATCAATTTCTACCATCCATATATGGCTATCTATTCATTACAAAGACTAAACTACTTAGAGCACATCTGTTTTCCAAGGGCAAGAAACATATTTTTGCAGAACATAGTAATTCTTGGTAAGTTTCCACAGAAAAATGCTTTGCTTTGATGCACACAGTAGCGGTAGCCCTTGGTAAGCTTCCACAGAATGGTCAGGGCAAGCAGGATTATTAAGCAATATTCAGAAATCATTATAAATTGCTATAAGTAAGTTGCAAAGTCAGTGACCATTTCCTTATATCAGTACTCTTAAAGCCATTTCCACTAGGCTGGCAGATGTGACCAGCTTCATTAGCTCATTATGGAGTTCTGCACCCGTAGCTGGTCATTTGTGTAAACAAATGGTGTCTGGTATGACCTTGTTCCTGCAGACTTTCAAGACCTTTGTTTTATATCCTTTGATGGAGGGGTGAAGGTGAAGTTGTTGTGATTTTATGATCATTCAGTTGCACATAATTATTCTTCTGAAGTCCTTGATGGTAATTATGGGTTAGAATTTGGTTCCTTTCAAGTTCCAGCAGATCCATGGATTAAATAATATAGTAATTATTACTGCCTTTGGAACACTGAAGCAGAAACATCACTGTTAGTCATTTCCTACCATTCCAGCATTTTAAACTTCTATTAAATTAAAACTCTGCTAAATTGTTGTTGTCTAAGTGCTTGAGTAGTTATTTGGCAATGTTTGAATTAGCCTACGAATGCTGGTAAAGCTGAGAACCAAGAGTTCTTTGCAGGAAACACCAGAAAGGAAAACTTCATCATGCTGAAGAACTGTAAGAAAATTGTCAACTTAAATATTTAATAATGATGCAGAATAATTGAACAGTTCTAGAGCACAGTTCCCAGTGCAGCTAACAGAGGCAGCCAGAAGATGAAGCAATCTGCGAAGCAGTGTTTGGGTTCTGCTTTGGGAGTTTCTGGACCTTCTGAGGACAAGGTCCAGGATCACTGGGGAATGCCTTAGAACTTTCTGAGAAACCTGAGAGGGTGCCTGCTTAAGGGACTGTGTCAGCTCTCTGTTTTGACTTTGCACCACTGCCTAAATGGGGTTCAACATCCTGTTGCCGTGAAGAAGTATGCCCTGAAGACAACTAAAATATCCCCAAAAAACCCACAGCATCAACCCCAAACTGAAACAACTACATCTTTCATAACATTTACCAAGCTGTGCTTGTGCACAGGGCCAGCAGAAGAGGTTGGGACAAGGAGGATGTGCAGAGGCTAAAGGCATCACCAGCTGACTCCCCCCTGGTACAACCACCATGAACCCCTGGGCATGCACGCATGGGGACACATGGGGTGGCGAGTATGATAATGAGCTCTGTGGAAATGAGCCAACTGATCATGGAGACTGGGATGATAAAAGGACTGCATACTCTTCTCTCGGTGGATCCCCCATCACCTGTACGGAGACAAAACCAATGGGACAACGCTGGATTTGTAATGACGCTAATTGATTTTGCCGCATCTTTTCCATTTGCTTGCTTAGTGGTTCTGATCTTTTCTACTTCCCTCTGTCCTATTGCTATTACTTCTTGTTATGGGAATAACATTTGAAAGGTTGTATGACATTTGAGACCTCATTTGTGTCTTATTCTTGCTCTTGGGATCATATCAAAACCTCTACTAACATTGGTTCAGGACAGCCTGATGCTGCTAGGTAACAATGAGGAAATTCTAGAAGCTTCTAACAAACCCCATCATCTGTCCTTAACCTAAGGTGGCTTGAAGCCTTTATTGCAGCTGCCTACTGATTAGGGAGGGTCAAGTACTCTTTTAGGCAGTGTTCAAGATTGGCCCTATATAAGAGCCATGTCCAGAGCACAGCCAAGAGACATAGCAGTTTGTGCAAAAGGGCATAACAAAGAGGGGGCACAGCTGAATTTTACCATAGTAAGTCTCATGTGTGGTGGTGACCACCACAGGGGAGTTTCCCTGTCATGTGTTAATGTTAGGGCAGAGAATTCTGTGAGAGACGTAAATGTCAAATGATTGTCTCAAAACTTGCTTGTGTGTGTACTTTGAGTCATGGGGTGGTGTAAGTAATATCTCAAACATTCATCAAGGACCAGCTGTGGCCTTTGTAATTAGTCTAAGGAATGTCACCCAAGGAAGCAGGAGCGGATGGAAGGATGCACCCTCCCACTCCCTTGCAGTTGTTTTGACAAACTCCTTAGACATGCCTCAAAGAGGGGGAAACATGGACTGGGTGAAACCAGGTGTTTCTTATCAAGCACAAGGACCACTGATCACTGGCTTCATTGTGTGAGCCTGATACTGTGTGGCTCTATTGTGTACGCCAGATGCCATGCATGCCTTGCAAATGACTGTAGGACTTCACCAGTGATGAGGTGTTAAGAACTGGTAAGAGGTGATTTTTTTTTTTCCCCAGAAACCAAATGATTGCTCAAGACATGAAGTCAGCAGATCTGTGGGAACTGAGGCAAAAACAAGGGTGGGCAGGGCAAGCACGACCACATACTCAATTGGAAAGTGGGTGGTGCACCCAATTCCCCCTCAATGTATGCACAGAACCCATGCTCCACCTTTTTCCTTTCCTCTCATGGAATGAATTCATGGAATACCTTCCTCTCTTTGTCTAGTATGCAAATCAGCTGATAAAATGACCTTAAAAAGCAACAGAGAACTTTGCTCTGTGTGTACCCAAAACCAAAGAACTGAAGACTGAGTACCAAGAAGACATTTCTGGATCCATGTTGGTGACTATTCTTGCAACTATTCTGGATGCTTTCTTGATTTCTGTCTTTTCCTTCCATTCTTGCCTATCATTACCACTCTTGACTTTTAATAATAGAAAGTCTTCTGGTTGTATAGCATTTGACCTTGTTTCTGTCTTAATCTCGCTCTTGGAATCATATTGAAACCTCCCCTGACATTGGATCTGAACAGCTTCGATGCAAGAAGACCTTCAGATAGTGAAAGCAGATGTCCAGGTGCCAGGCAACATTGCCCTCTGTCCTGCAGGAGGTGTGCTGTCCTGGAGGAGCTGTTCCACTAAGAGGAGGAGTTACAGGATGAAGTGAGCAGGCCCAGCATCAGAGAAGATGAAAGGGAGATAGGCAAGATCTCCTGTTACACAGCAACTTGAACATCCCCAGACCTCAACTTCAGTAGAGATACAGACAGTGTGCACTCCTAGCTTGTTAAACTTCTATGATTAAGTGACTGGCTTGATAGATGAGGGTAGAACTGTGGATTTTGTCTACCTAGGCTTCAGGATGGCTTTTGATACTGTCTCCGATAAGATCCTCATAGACAAGCTGATGAAGTATGGGCTGGATGAGCAGACAGTGAGGTGGACTGAAAACTGGCTGAACAGTTGGGCCCAAGGGAGGTGATCAGTGACGCAAAGTCTAGTTAGAGGCCAGTAACTGGCAGTATACCACAAAGTTCAGTGCTGTGAGTAATGCTCTTCAAGATCTTCATTGATGATCTGGATGACGGGACAGAGCATACCCTCAGCAAATTCGCTGGTGACACAAAACTGAGAGGAGTGGCTGATACACACAGGGCTGTGCTGCCATCCAGAGGGAACTTGACAGGCTGAAGAAATGGACCTATAGGAACCTCATGCAGTTCATCAAGGGGAAGTGCTAAGTCATCCACCTGAGAACCCTATGCACTAGTATATGCTGGGAGTCACCGAGCTGGAAAGCAGTTTTGCAGAAAAGGACACCAAGTTAAACATGAGCCAACAATGTGCCTTTGTAGCAAAGAAGGTTAATGGTAACCTGGACTGCATTAGGAGAAGCGTTGACAGCAGATGGAAGGAGGTGATCCTTCCCCTCTACTCAGCACTGGTGAGGCCATACCTAGAGTGCTGGGTCCTGTTCTGGACTCCCCAGTACAAGAGAGATGTGGAGCTACTGGAGAGAGTCCAATGAAGGGCCACAAAGATGCTGAAGGGACCAGAGCATCTTTCAATGAAGAAAGGCTGAGAGAGCTGGGACTGATCAGTCTGGAGGAAAGAAGGCTCAGAGCAGGGAACTTATTAACCTGTACAAAGACCTGAAGGAGCGATATAAAGGAAATGGGGCCAGGCTCTTTCCAGTGGTGCCCAGTGACAGGATCAGAGTCAATGGGCACACACTGAAACACAGAAAGTTCTGTCTGAACATCAGGAAAAACTATTTCACTGTGAAAGTGTTTGAGCACTGGCACAGGTTGCCCAGAGTTGTGAAGTGTCCATCCTTGGAGATATTAAAAATCCACATAGTCCTATTTATTTTTTCAGTTCTTAAATAATGAACATAAATGGATTCATAATTTACTTTCAAGGAAATGTGAAACTTCTGAAAGTGAAGACAGACATTTCTGGGAAATTTTGTAGGTCTTTGCAAAAAAGCACTGCAAGCTTTCAATGCTTTACAATTGCACTCTAAATAAAAGTGTGATAGCAATTTCAAACTGATATTGGATAATTCATTAGCTGTGAATAAATATACATCTTACTGTATAATTTTAATGTTGAAAATATACAGTTTATACATTTTTTCCCGTGTCTTAGTTTGTCTTAGGATTTAGGGAAAAGGCATTTGTCTTTAGAGATTTACCAGGAGTATAAGCAGTGAAAAAAAAAAAAAAAATTGCAAAGAAATCTTAACATTCTGATTTTATGTAGCTTAGCACTGCAGAATCATAATCACAGTCTGTAGGTACAGTGTTGAATAAGGAATATAAGAAATCTTTTCAGTGAATAGATACAATACTTACTTAAGCACTACTCAGCAATGGACTATTTCTCAAGGGTTCAGTTCACTGAATTCAATAACAAAACATTACAGTTCATTATAAATGCAAGTCCAGTGTTTAAACTTCTAAATGATGTTAAAAAATAAGCTCCATCTTGAATCTTTATATAGTTAGTTATATCTGTTCAAAGTGATATGCATCTCAATATTACTTTATCAGTGTTGCTACTCTGCCCAGTAACACAAAGCATTTGACTGAAAAATTAGACAATTTTCTAAATTATAAAGAACCTCTACCTGTCTTTAGCCATCTCTTGTGCACTCTGTCTGAAACTGGTCCAGGTTATTCTACTGGGAAACATTTTGAAAGTCACCCCCAACTCATTCTTATCATACTGGCACCAAACATTCCATTCCTAGCTGTTATAAAACTCACTTGCTACTTTTGGCAAATTCAAGGGATTAAAGATAAAATATTATAGATAACACCACTAATATTTTCTCTCTTAAAATGTAGTTTAACTGAGTTTTTCTCTTTCTGTTTACCAAAATGACACAAACTTATCTAGCCTTCTCCAAGACTCCTAAATTTCAGCTGATTGCTTTTAATAATATTTATTCAACCAAAGATATGCTTGTATTCTGTTTCACTACAAAAGCCTCTTCATGTTAGTCTTTTGAGAACTGCATTTAAGAAGGATCATGCAGAAAATTTAATTTTACTTGTGTGAAAACCCATATTAGAATCCCATTTTTAAGTCTTAATCTTGTTTTTAATAACCTAAAAGAACAAAACTCCAGTTTCTTTCATTTCATGTAGCATAGATACATACACACATGTGAAATATATATATGCTTTACATATACATATGCATTTCTATAAATGCACATATAGTTTAGGGTATTTATTTGTAATTAACATCATGACTGGAAAAAAAAAACAAAAAACAACAAAACAAAAAAAAAACAAACAAAAAAACCCACCCCACAAACAAGCCACAACATAATAACATAAATTTATACTTAGATATTGGTTTTCATTGGTCTTCAACTTGTGCAACCAGTTATAAACTTATGGATTTACAATCACAGAATACAAGGAACTCCCCAAATGTGATCACAGTGGACTGGTAATTTCATGATATACATAGGCTGTAAAATCTGTGCCATAAATAAATTATCATTAGAGAAAAAATAATGTATATATGTCAGTAATATTATTTTATGGACTGATTAAAAAGTCTGTAAAAATAATGAATATGAGGCAGCAATGTGTGCTTGCAGCTTGCAGTACTGTGTCCAGCTCTGGGGTCCCCAATATAAAAAGGACATGTCCCTGTTGAAACAAGTCCAGAGAAAGTCCACGAAGATGATCAGGGGACTGAAGCACCTTTCTTACGAGGACAGACTGAGAGAGCTGGAAACATTCAGCCAGGAGAAGAAGAGGCTCTGGGGAGAACTTTTAGCAGCCTTCCAGTACTTAAAGGAGGCCTACAGGAAAACTGGAGAGGGACATTTTACAAGGGCATGTAGAGATAGGGCAAGGGTTAATGGTTTTAAACTGAAAGAGGGTAAATTTAGATTAGATATAAGGAGGAAATTCTTCACTGTGAAGGTGGTGAGGCACTGGAAGAAGTTGCCCAGAGAAGCTGTGGCTGCCCCCTCCCTGGCAGTGTTCAAGGCCAGGTTGGACTGGGCTTTGAGCAGCCTGGTCTGGTGGAAGGTGTCCCTGCCCATGGCAGGGGGTTGGAACCAGGTGATCTTTAAGGTCACTTTTAACCTAATCCATTCTATGATTCTATGGTTCCATGTATATAGAACAGTCATAGCAATCTCTGGAGGATATATTTTATTCATTGATGGTTAATATCAAATAGAAAGATTTTAATTTATGATTGCTTGTGCAATAAAAAAATCCTTTTTTCCATAGTCATAATGTCATCCTGAATTATCTGATCTATTTTGTTGTTTGGTGTGTTGTTTGGGGTTTTTGTTTGTTTGTTTATTTTTAATTTAAACATGCAAAACATATTTAAAACAAATAAAATATATTACAAGACCCTGAAAAGTTAATACTTTTACATTTATCATAACCAGTGCTTTAAACCTTGAGACTTCTGAGTGCAAGACAGCAGCAAAACAAATTTACAAAATACAAAACTTCATCTTGTGTTTTCAATTTGATCTCAAGTTTATTACAGCTTCATTAGCTGTACACATGCAAGTAAATCTAAGTGCTCCTCTGAAGCTCAAGCAATGTGTTTATATTTCACGTAAAGCAATATTTCCCCACTGAACTGCTCCTGTATTAATAATACACAGGTTCACTAACCCATCAAGCCTTGTAGTATTATAAGCTCAATATCATTCAGCTGTGTTGGCTGATACAACTTCATACCTAAAGCATTTTGTCTTGCAGATATCAGATGATTACTCCTGTTGCATTTAATACAGTAGTAGGCTAAAGGGGAACACACTTTCAAAAAAATCCCAAGAATAAACAGAACAGAAACATTGGCTTGATATCTTTACTAAAGGAATAAATCAAACAATTTCTGCATAAAAATTATTAATTTACCTTATTCTCCATTCTTTAAAATAAGAATGCCACCATTTGGTCATTATTCTAAGTACTACCATAACACTCCTCAACATTTTATGTCTTTCTAAGATAGTGATATCTAGCTTTAAACATACTTTCACCATACTATTTTTCCTTCTGATGTCTGATAGCTGCTATGTTCTAACTTTGGTTTTGCAAGACTTATTTTTGATTAAATAAGCTTTAACCGGGAGTAAAAACATAAAAATATATATTTAAAAGCAATAATCTGTATCTACTTAAATAGTTTTAGACACAGACATAAAGCTGAAAAGTTGTATCATTTGCATTATAGAAGACAAAATGTGTGTTAAAACTATATTCTTCAGTCTTGACATCTTAAATCTGAAAGCGATGTATGTTCATAGGCATCTGGACAGGTAATTATTCTTCTCTTACAAAAAGTAATTTACTATACTGGCCCAAAGCAAATAATTTTAAAGAGAAAAACAACCCGAGATTTTTTTTTTTTTCCTTAACCAATACAATTATAAGAACAAAAAAGCATAAATTTCAGCAATATTTCTAGATTTTCACTTAACTTTTTAATCCTAGTCTTCTAGCTTTCTAAATGTCAGTGAAAGAGACCAAAAATCTAAAAATCATACCTATATTCTGTACAAAACCAGACAACTAAAAGTTGAAACATTTGTAAAGCTGAATTGCATTTAGAAAATTTAAGTAATCTGATACGTGTCATTGTGGTAATATTCAAGATAACAGATTACAGTATTTAAAAGAGTTCCTTTTTCTTTAAATATTTCTTACATGTTGCATTATTATATGTCATATTATATACACTTTTTTTTTTTTTTAATTTATACAATAAAAAATGCCCCACACCTTTTTTTTTTTCATTTTAACAAGACAGTTTTCCATTAATATTCAAAATTATAATACTCTCATGGTCTGGTAATTTTATTCTGAAAATACTCATGAGAAATAAAGTTTATTATCCCTCACAGTCATATTTTACCTATTTCTGCAACACAGTATGCAATGTATGTATGCTCTGTACACAACATTAAAAAAAAAATAAAAATCCACAAACTGAAATCATTTGTAAAAAGCCTATTTTATATACAAAACTTGAGCCACTTCTTACCTTAAAATATCATGCTACAAACATGAAAGCATATCTGTAATGACAGTACTTGAAATTCAGGGGAAATAAACAAGATACTCAAGTGTTCACCAGAAAACGACTCTGCACATTTGCTGTCTCTCACCTTGCAGTCACGAGTTATCAGGTGTCAGTTGCAGTGAAATGAATTTGCTGTGAATTGTTGTCCTATGTATAAGCACTTGCCATTTAGTACCAGCAGCACTGTGAAATAGACTGTGACCCCAGATCTTCATGGCATTCAGTTTTCACATGATTTATTGTATTATGGGGAAAGTTTGCTTTTATTCATGTGGAAGGAAAAAAAAAAAAAAGGTCTGTCACCTATTCAAGGTGCTTCATAAGTGCTATAAACTAACACATTTTTTTTCACTCCAGAAATTTCCTTAAGTGTTAAAACACACAGGATAGCCCTCAACCATTGGCATCAAAATCAGGATAAAGCTTGAAGTTTTGAACTTAGGACCTAGTTTTGCCTAATCTAGATAAGGTTATCCATGAGTATTAGAAAACAGAATTAAATCTATTCACAAGTCAAATGAAACAAACAATTTTAATTTTTAAAAAGTACTGCAATTGTTATGAACTATATAGACAACAGATCCCATCAGCAGAATATTTTTTTTTGTTTTAAATATAAATATATTGAAGTTCTGAACATTAAAAAATGTCAATTAAAAATATTCCTAATTTTGAAAAGGATTATTTATTTTTTTTAACTTTGAACCGTAAAACTGCTTGGAGTATGATCACATATTACTACTGTTAAGTAAGAAAAAACAATTATGCAGATTAATATAAAAAGGGCTAAGTGTTGAGATGATAGAATTCAGACTGACAGTCAGTACTCATAACACATTAGCAGCCTAAAATATAGTCCATTTAACTTTACAGAAGTATAAAATGTGGTGACCATTTGCAGGGAACTTTATATAGCTAAATTCAGAAGTGATGGTTTTAAAATGCTCTTATAGCTGGTTCTCTATGAAAAATGGTCAATGAATATTTGGTGGGAAAGCTTTGACCTATTTCTATAATAAAGAAGACTAAAATTTGCAATGTCACGTTTGAGGATTCTAACACCGCAGGAGACGAAAAAGGAAGCAGGCAGGAGTCAGGAAAGTTTTTAGAATGGGATTTGCAGAAATCTGAGGATTAATAGCTGTAAGAGATGGATGCATTCCGAACAGTTGTCTTAACATAAAGACTTCGTGTTAAGGTACCTACTAATTGCCCTATCATAAATTACTTTAGTTCCATCACAAAATATCCCAAAATGATAAATCTGGAGGATTACATAAGTTATTCAGAGACCACACTTTTCCCTGATGTCTATGTGATCAAGTAGTTCTGCAATTTTTCAAATACAGGGTGTTCATTTGAATTTTTGCTGAAGTCTATTGGAGATCAATGGCACAGGATCTATTTATGACATGAAAGGGAAACAAAATCACATCCATAGGACATAGGTCACCTCAGCAGCTTTTACAACCTGCAGTCTTTCTCCTGTAAAATGCTCCAATGTATTTTAATGCCTTGGGAATTTGTGTTGGTCATTGTTTCAATGTAAAAATAGTCTTTGATTTACTTAGAGAATACTTAACTCCGTTACCTGAAGAAGTCTTAAACAATTTCCTTTTTATTTCATGAAAAAGTATTAATTAGGAGCATTATTCTTTCTTTTCTCAGTTCTTAGTCAATTCTTATCACAACTCCAATGGTTATTGGATAATACTGTAAAAGTACAAACACTAAATCCCTGTAATCAGGATAGTCTTTGTATTTGCATACTAACTCTGTGGAACTTTAATGTGAGCTTAATGCCGTGTATGCATTGAAGTGCTCCACAGCAAGGAATGTTTTCCTGAATGAAAGATAAAGTGAAATAAGTGAAAGCTCCATCATATCTGAATAAAATTAAATCAATGCATCTTGCTAAAATAAAGTGCAAATAAATTTCATAGACCTAGAAATCAATAACTGAATAAAAATAGTATCTTGAACTGAAAATAATACTCAGCTAAACTGTAAAACCTTTAAATAACTAGGAGTAACTTCTAAATTCATACTGATTAGAAGCTAAGAGAAACTAGTACTTCTTTCTGGGAAAACATGCACATTCCTCAGTGTTTGTGCCTTGGGAAATTTCTTCAAGAAAAAATAACAAACACACTGACAACATCAAGCACAAATTGTAATTCGTGATTAACATTTTGTGCATAACAGCAAAATAAATATACAGACAGGAATAGGATGTTGTTGTAACAAAATTAAGTTTTTCAAGACCACAAAGTATAGATTAACAATATGATTAATCTGTTTCCTTGGAACTTCTGACTGTTCAGAATGCTAGAATAAAACCAACATTTAAATGATGAAGTATTTTTTTTGCTAGGGTTGAATATTGTCTGTGTTCATTTACTTCTGAGCTCTGCATGCTCCACATAGCTTTGCAGTCTTCTCTTTGCAGACTAGGTATGGTCTCAAAAGTTCAGTCCACAATAAGTAAGAGAGCTCATACTAATTTTCATCTAGATGTTACTGACAACCTGATGACACTTGCTCATCTCATGGGACCTCCAATAGTTTCTCATTCCTTGCTCAGCATTTCTTTGGATTTTTCAGTTAACTCATATCCCATCCAAATTGTTACCAAACCTTTCACAGCAAGGTAATTTTCTCTACTGCCACTGTGCTATGTGCTAGGGTGAAATGAGCAAAAACAGCTTTTCCGAAGAAAATTCTGCTCTGGTATTCTGTATCATCTTCCTTGGTTTTAAATTAATGTATCAAGCTATTTCCTGCTAAGGATAAATTATCTTCTTAAACTACCTGATTTAAATATTTAAAATCCTTACCATTTTTGAATGTAATAGACTTTTAAGCTTTCATTCTTTACTGATTCTATATAAAGCTACAACAAGCTGTCCTTTCTCACATACACTATTTATCAGTTATTTATAATGTTTCTCAGTACTTAGCATATTAAGTAAATGGTACAAAAAATGTCTGTATTGAGTGCAGACAGTGCCCAGGTGCTGGTGGAGGGGCTGCAGGGGTGGCCTCTGTGAGGAAAGATTGGGGTGACACAGCTGGTTCCAGGTGGCTCTGACTGGGCAGGGCTGAGCCCCTCAGCCGTGGGTGGGACACCTCTGGAAAGCATATGCCAGGGTAAAGAAATGCCATGCATCAGTGTGTTGAGGAAAAAATGTGAAAGGAAGAGCCCTGTAGAGACCCAGATCAGTGAAGAAGGAGTGGGACAAGGTAGTCTGGGCACCAGAGCAGAGATTGCCCTGCACCTTGTGGAGAAAGCCATGCCAGAGCAGGTGGGTATTTCCTGAAAGGCACTGTAGCCACTGGAGAGCCCACGCTCGAGCAGGTTTATCCTGAAGGACTGAAGCCCATGAGAAGGACCCATGCTGTTTCCAGCCAGGGAGAAGTGTAAGGAGGAAGGAGAGGCAGAAACAAAGTACAGCCTGACAAAAATCCCCATTTCCCATCCCCCTGCTCTGCTTGGGGTAGGAGGAAGTAAATTAATAGGATAAGTGATTTCCCTCTCTTTATCTCAACGCACAAGCTTTTTCATCCCCCAGTCAGTTGAAGAGGGGGAGTGAGGGGGTCTGCGGAGGACGGAGGAGGCAAGCAGCCGATTCAATGTGAATGATAGATCAAGCTTCAGCTTCATTCTGTTTGCTCTCATCCTTATATCCACTAAGTATTGCATATACATAGAACACCTATACATATTTATGTTCTATCTTCACTTCTTATTGTAATTAGGTCTCCTCCCTTTTACACCTGCGCAATGAGCTCTCAATGTCCTGGGCAGGGGGCATAAAGGGCTGGTCGGTGGTCATGAAGAGGAAGTTTCTCCTCTTCCTCACTGCTGAACTTTCCACCCCGAAGTCTTGCGCAGCCTCCGTTGCACCCTGGGTCCAGGCCAAACCTGTGAGCCAGTTTGGGTAGGTTCTTGGAGTAATCTTTTGCTGACATACACATTCTCGCAGGTGGGGGGGAAGCTTCAGTTCCAGGCAGGAGATAGTAGCTAAGCAACTCAAGCAATATCTATCTTGTGCATACGTAACAAATCACCCTGTATTTCATCTCTAATTATTTCCATACTGCCATGTCCTTGTTCTTGAAGCCATTCTCCAACAAGGGTCGGTTGGATCAGTATCTGACAGCCATCCAAGGTCAACCCAACACAGTATCAGAGCATAAACACAGATAATGAAGTTTCAGATGAATCAAATATGTCTTCCCTGTAAAACATGACACCTGTATAGAAAGCCTCAATCATAGGATGACCAGCCATAGGATACTCTGTATAAGTCTTCTTTCCATCACCTATCATTGAACTATGACCACATCATTAGAAATTTACATTTAGAATGTTTTCAGCATAATAGCCAAAATCCCCCATCTGCATTTCTGAGACTCACAGTGTAGATAACAATATTCAAGGAGAAAAAACAAACAAAAAAACAAAAAAGACACAAAATCAAAACCAAACAACTCAATGCTTTTCACCTGAAAATAAACTTGCAAAAAAAAATCTGGAAAATCTGTGTAGTAAAAGAC
Organism: Athene cunicularia; assembly: GCF_003259725.1. Taxonomy (NCBI): domain Eukaryota; kingdom Metazoa; phylum Chordata; class Aves; order Strigiformes; family Strigidae; genus Athene; species Athene cunicularia. The sequence continues at coordinate 95,087,635 of NW_020799095.1, forward strand.
TCATTAATGTCTTTTACAAAATTAACCACAAAGCAAATTTGTTTGGTGAAGCAAACGTAGATAAATAAGGTTATGAGATTCTCTTGCTTCAGGTATTTTATTGATAGACAGGAAAATAGTAATGAATTATCTGTCACTTTTCTTATTAGCTACTTCACTACAAAATAATGAAAATTATTCTAATTATAATCACAGTTTATAATTCATCTTTTACAGTGTGTGAAGGAAATGCTCTACCAAATGCTACAAGAAATCTCTGTGAACTATGCAATAAAAGAATACCTAAGAACATACTATTTTTTTCATTACTGATATATAGCAATTACAGAAAAATGGAAAAGTAAAATTAAATACTGATCCGTAATATCCTTTTCTTGAGACAGATTATTATCAGCAGCTTTCTCTTTGTCCCATGTATCTGTATTCTCTATTGTCACCTACTGTATTGAAGTTCAAGTACTTCTGTAAATCCCCTCTATATTCTGTCTGTTTATACCTTCAGGCTACAAAGTGATTGGCTGAGTGTCTGGACAGTGATGCCAAACTTGAAATATCTTCTAGGAGTGTTAACTGCAACACAGTTGTTTCCACTGCTGGGGGAATTATTAAATGTTGCCAAAAGACAGTGTCTTTCACTTTTTCAGAGGAACACAACAGCTCTTACATTTTTGCAAATCTGTGCTATGAGCAAGACCTAAAAATAAAGTTAGGTATCTGGAGTCTAATCATTGCTTATTTTGATGAGCAACTGAAAAAGAAGCAAAAATATTTTGGCAAATCACCACTGCTTCGGCCACATGAAAAGGAATGAGTTTTCAGACAAACTGCACCACACTCACTATTTAATTTGCCCTGTATGTTGTAAACCTAAAGCATTTGACTATGTAAAATATTATTTATTAATGTGCAATGTAAAGATTGCCCCTGCATGAATCTAATTATTGAAAGTCAAAAGCGTGCACAGCCATTTTGTTGGAAAAACTTGCTTACACCAAGTGGAAATGAAGCTGTTCTTGTCCTATAATATTTTCAGTAGGCCAAATGTCACTTAAACCACTCCAAAAATAGCTCAGTATTTCACTGTGAAATTAATTATCTTTTTTTTTCTCACCCAAAGATTAGCTTCTGCTTCTTAAGTCCTCTCCTCTTCATCTTTCTTTTTTTATGGTCATACTTTTGTTTCATTTTTTTCCCCATTTTCTTTTGAATTGAGAAGATGTGACCTTTGAGAAGAGGTCTGCTCTGTCTTTCTAAAGATTAAACTAATAATATATGATTGGAGACAGTTTCCAGTAAGAATTCAGTGCTATAAAGTTTATTGATGATGTAATATAGTTCAAGGTCAACTTCAAAATTATTTACATGATTATTGGATGTAATTTTCCTTAAAAAATAAAATCTTTATAAAAAAATAAATGATAAGTTTGGAAATGGTACTCAGTATCAATATGAGGGTCCTTACTGTTATGTGAGCTGAGCTGATGAAGGAAAAAGTGACAGTAGAAAGCAGCTGTGTTATGCGGACTAACGCTCAGAAAGGAATGAAAAGAGCAGTGCAGAATGTATTTTTTAGAGAACCTTTTACGGCAGAAAATTATGTAGGCTCTCATGACTTTGCAATCAGTTGCAGCCGTAGGTAGGAATATGCCAGATAAAACCCCCATATTTCTACCCCTACTTTTACTATCTTCATATAATCCTATTTCCCCTCAATTCCTTCTTCTGACATTCTCTTGAATCCCTTGGATAATAATTCCTCTCTTGTCCTGTGTCTGCACTAATGCATTTCTGAATTCCCTATCAGCAAATAGCTTTCCTCCCTACAGATTCAGCCATTCTGCTTCTCTCTTGGATGACACAGTACTCTTTACACCTACTTCTTATTCACCACACTCTCATTTGTCCCACAAATTCTTAGTCTCCTATGTCTGCATTCTTTCCTCACTGTCCTGTTGCTTTCAGGAAAGGAATTAAAATCAAGAAGAAACATATGTCTCATTTTTCAGGCCTGTGCTCATTATTCCATCACATGAAGGAGTAGAAGTTCAGGTCAGCTCTGGCTATGGATGATTACTTCATTGGTGGTTCAGAGCTGTTCAGAAAATAGAAACTGTATGTCCTCTCTGGACCACATGCAACTCAGTTTTAGAGTGTGGCAGCAAATCTTTAACAGGTCTCTCCTGAATGTATGTCAGTTACCTTACTGGATTTGAAGCATGTGATAGAAGTGTGGGTGGCACTTTTCTTTTTTTAATAAACAGAAGTGGCAGTAAGTTGAAAGGCCATTTACTGACACCCTGATCCAAACACAGATCCAAAAAAAAAGAAGGACTGTTTCAAAGACCTCATTCAAATTATAGACATGATACTGTCTTTCTACACAAACTTTTTTTTTTTTCTTTTTTTTCTTTATTTCCCTCTAAACATTTTCTTAGATGTTTTTTATCTGTGTCAAAATTTGTGATCAAGGTGATGCAGCATGCACAATTCAAATGCCTAAAGTTTTACCAGTAGTTGAAAACACCTTCCAAACAGGAAGCATTAACCAGCCTTCAATTTATATATAATTACAATTTGTAGCATATATATTTTATATTAAACACCATCAGGAGCTATATGACCTTCTAGACACCTTTTTTCAAATCCAGTTCTTTCCATAGTCTGTCCTTCACATATACACGAATATGACTAAGTGATCTATTCTGAGCACTCGTACATTAACCAGGGCCAAGGTGTGTATTAACAAAAAACATTCATAATATCACATGCCTGTCTACACATTTTAGTGAATATTTTGGACAGAAAGGAATCATTTGCCTGCAACTAATGTTTTTGCATTTTTTGAATTGTTAGCTAAATTCGTAGGCCCCAGAAGTATTCTGACACATGCCAGGGGTAATGATCTAGGAAAACTGAAAAGTGTGATACTGATCAGGCCAATGAAAAAAGATATCACTACTCTGCATGGGTTTGATAATGATAAAGGTTTGATATTGTACTTGAAGCATTATTCAATGTTACATTTTCCAATGGACATTTAGAAAGATAAAAATAGAGGAACAAACAGAGCTCATAATTTTATAAAAGTAGTGATAGGTTTCCTACTGAAGCAATAATAATGGAAATAAATCTGCCATCCTGCAGTCTCACTGAAGTGGATATCCCTTTCATTGAAGGAAGATGTAAAATTATGCTCAATAACCTCATTGGGGTCAATATCTTCCTGCATCTCTGCTGTCTGTAGTTCAGTTGCTACCTAGTTACCTGCAGCTAACTAGCTGCAAAAGAAGATAAAAAATCTCATGCAGATAAATTGACTACCTTGTGAAGGATGGAAGAGTACATGTATTACTGTATACTGTGACCGATTTCCCCAGTTGTAGACAGTATTCCAGTAAACATTTTATTGGTAGTTTCTGGGAGGATGAGTGAAGGATCACTAAACAAAAAGACATGATAGGATAGGATAGGATAGGATAGGATAGGATAGGATAGGATAGGATAGGATAGGATAGGATAGGATAGGATAGGATAGGATAGGATAGGATAGGATAGGATAGGATAGGAAGCATAACTTGTAGGGAGTAATATCTTCTTAAAGCAGAGATAGAGAGGAAAATTTCCTGTAATTTAGGAAAAATAATTCTTCAAGCATAAGTGGAAGAAAATCTAAATGATCAATGAATTAAGTTTGGGATAATGTAATTATAGTCAATATAAGCTTCTAAAAGTATTAAAACATGACAAAGTGATGTCACTAGCAGTAAGTTATATCTTTATTAATTACATGAACTTATCTTTGAAACTCATAAAAAATATTAATTTTACTTCAAGTATACCATTTTCTGTTATCAGCTCACATCATCTGAGACTCAGAATAACTATGCAAGTGTATTAACATTACTGCCACATGTAGATTTTTTCTTCCAGCTTCAAATAAATATTACCTAACCAACTACCTGTGTTTATTTTGAAAGTCGTGGCTCTTTGAGCACTGTCATTGGCAGTGTTGTTGCATTGCAAAGTACTGAAATAAAATTATACTGCTGTTTCAGAAATAGTTATTTAGGGTGCATTTCCAGAGAGATGTTTTATTATGGCAGGATGATATCTTAAAAGAAAGGTAAGGGTGCAGAATCTAGGCATTCCCACAACTCATTATCCTGCAAATACATGGATTAACACAGCACAAAAGAAGCAACTGTATTGAAGAACAGTTAACAAATCTCTGTGTGAATAGTTACTGTGAGAGTCTTGAGATGAAGAAAGTTCAAAGCGACTTTTGTGCTGCTCAAAGACTCATTCAGGCATGTAGGGGGTGAAGCTTCATCTCTCCAGTTTAATAAACTGGTTCATTTTTAATTAAGCAATAAGGTGTGGTAGGGCATAAACTGTACTGCATTAATTCATGGTTAGTGTGCTGCTCCTAGCCATGAGGCTGAAGGGTAAGTCACCATCAGTGCAACTAAGCATGAATTACCACCACTGAGTGTTCATTTGGAGTGTCTTATGGCCACTGTAAAAATGTTTTTATTTTGAAAATATTTATGTTGTTAATTAAAGGTGTGCACAGTAGAGTTTTGTTTTAAACCATGCCCAGTTTATTCTATTTTTTAAAGTCTATCCATTTATTTAGCAAAGGAGTAAGTCACCTTTCCCTGCACAAAGCCCGTTTACAGTGAAATAGATAGAAACAGGGGAAGGGAATAATAACTGTTGTTTTCTGTTCAGCTATTCCAGCAGCTTCAGTTCTTTGTGAAGTGTTTGCATGCAGATTCATCACACATGTGAAATAAAAAAGTTAGTGATTAGAAGAGAGTTTAGATAAATCTTGGAAGCTGAAAATTCCTGGTTCCGAGCAGGAGATCATGTCCTTTCTCTTGTTTGGCTGCTGTAAATACCAAGTAAATCTCTTGCAGCACAGCAGATTAAGTCCCTTTACTTCAGTGAGCCACTTTATACTCAAGTAACAGGACATTCTGTCCTAATGACTCTGACTAGAATATAATAAATTTTGCAGAGCATTTACCTGCTCCTTGTCTTTTTACCTGTTGGAGATTTCATGTGTGACATAGTGGAACCAGAAACAAGCTCCCACAAGGTGTGCCAAACACAAGCTCCCACCCTTCCCACTCCAAGATAGATCTCAGCCAGCTTTGGTCCAACAGTACTGCAGTCTCATCACCATGGGAGAAAAATTCAAATCAACATTTAGTAACATAGAAGAATGCATAATGTCTGTAGTATTCTTTTAATAAACCCCATATATTTTTATTTTAAAATACAGACATGCATTACTAAAGCCAAAAATTTAATGTAGATTAATGATGCAGCTGGACAGACGAGAACATACTAACTGGACAAGCAAAAATGTTAAATACAACTTTAAATATATTTCACCCATTCTTAAAAGTTCTATGGTAATTATAGTTCCTTTCACTACTGTTCTGCTTTTCCTTTGTTGTTGTTGTTGTTGTTGTTTGGTTTTTAATGTGGTTAGTACTCAATGAAAGAATTTCTGGATCATTCTTCATTTGAAGAGGGCATGCTAGTACTGAGGCAGCTCCTAATAATATAAGCTGGCAACAAATTCTGTGCATATTATCATCAAAAGTCAACTTCTGTGATACTATGAGACCAAATGCATGGAATATTCTGCATTTGGAGCACATTGCTTGATTAGATTTCTTTATGCTGGTGAAAACCAATTAATAACACAATAGGATATGATACAATGCAACCACCTCATCTCGTAACAAAGTAATTATTGTATCTTTTCCAAACATTAATTCAGGATTTTCTTTTCCATATGGTATATGAAAGAAAATAACTGTCAGTTTTGGGTTGCTATGTCTGCCAAAAGTGCTCTTTGGTAAACAGTAATTCAAGGAGCAAATAAATTTTCATGTATGATTAGTTGACTGAATTATGATGTGAAGTAGGTAGTTTTTATTATTCATGAATAATTCATGTCTGTGAATATATTATTGCTACTAGATTTGTGTAAAAGTGCTATTTTTGAAATACTTAAGAAAGATAGACATAACTTTTATTAATCGTGCCAAAGCGTAGAAAACATTATAGAAATGCAGCAATGTCTACTGGCAGTACCAAAGCTTCATATGCCCTGAAAACGGCACACTGTTTTGCACTCTCAGGAGTTACGTAATCCATTCTGTTTTCACAGAAGACAGCAACAGCTAGAAGTAGGAACTCCATTAAGGTAAGAGTACTTATATGCTCTCTCATGACCACCTGGGATGGAAGTGTCGCTCATCACCAGAGCACTTGTTCATAGTGTGAGTTTGATCTGTCGACCCAGTTTTAAATAAACACTGGATTTTAACTAAGCCACAAATACACTGGAATTTTAAGTTATAAAACATCCTTTCAGGGAAGAGGAAGGACACTGATGATTTTATTCTGTGTTCTAAGAAACTTTCAAAAGAATCAACAATATTCCTGCATAGCTCAAAAATGGTCTAAAACTAGACTGACTTCACATAGTCCTTAACAACCTAGTCATCATTAATTTCTCCAATTTTAAGTGAAACTAAAAAAATCCCCCAAAAGCAATTATTTTTCTGTTTAACAGCTTTAATACTCAGCAGCAACAAGGAACAACGCACTTGTAATAGACCTATGTTCTGTTTTATTGAGAAACAGTTGCATTTTACTGGTAAACAAGGCCAATTTATCCTCTAATATTTTATGAATATGCATACAGTACAATGAAAGGCATCAGTATGTCATGTCTGATTGTGACATGGTCAACACACTAACATTGATAATTGCTTCTAGTCATAAGAAGAATACACCAGTTACCTTTTTTGGTCAACCTTAAAATTACAATTTAACCTCCCAATTTTCATATTTCTGAAAGCAGTATGTTACACAATCCATATTCTACATATACAAGAAGCAGTAAGACTGGCTAATAATGGAGTTTGGACATGGAGTAACTGAACATGGAGTAACTGGAAAATTATTTTTCCCAGTGATGGCCAATGTTAAGACTAGAAACTTAAGAACAAAATCTTAAATTGCAATATGTATGTTTGAAGAACAGGTTAATAATCCCTAATAGAGCCTACTATTCTAGTTCATATCTCATTGTAAGATTTTTTTATCAAATTCATTTACCAGTGTCATTAATATAGAGGCATAACAGTTTTCATGAGAATATTTTTGTCCCATTATCACACAAATCTAAGAGAGTTCCATCATCTATATCTCGGTACTTCTAACTTTCTGATTTTTTAATAAGCTTGACTGGTTCTGAGGCAATTTATTTATAGCCATAACAAGGTTTGACTTGGTTTCTTTGTTTGAGAAGCATGACAATGTGGAGAAAAATAAGCATTGATAACCAGCCTTGTAATGCCAATGGCCCAAATGGATATTTTAAGATTACACCTTCTCTTTATTATTTATGGTCATTTTATGCTTGACATGGGATAAAATGTTTATGAAATAATATCAGATGAATCACACCTTGTGATAGCGAGAAAAGTAGAGGAGAAGGAGATATCCCTGGAAACAAAACAAACCCTTCAGATTTCTGAAGCAGTAATTTGAATTTTTATAAAGATGCAGAGAGTCTAATGTGGTATGGATACTTCACAGGCTCTTCACAGGCAAATTAGCCAAGGCATGAAGCATGGTACACTTCTGTAAGGTTGCAGAGTAGCTACATTAACATTCCAACATCTTTAAAATAAAAAAAATCTTCACAATTATTCACGTGCCATGCGTATTGAATATTAATGACATTTAATACTGCAGTTTATTAACCTTTTACATTAGTGGTCAGAAATGAAACACGCTGGGAACAGATGCATGACAGAAGGGAAAAATGTTTCTGACGGCTATTGGGTTCCATTTGACAGTTAATAAAAAACATCAAGTCCATATTATGTTAGATTAACCAAGATCTGGATTCCACTTGACAAGTCATTATTATTAAAGGCAAGTGGAGGGTATTTTCAAATACACCCTGGAGTGATGCATGTTAAAATATGTATGGCAAACTCTTGAATGTCAAGGACATTTTGTGCAGTGTATAATGGAAAACTGCATGTAATGTGCAGTTTGGGAACTATTTTATGTACCTCTGAAGACCTCAAAGCATCACAATGAATGTTTTATTGAAAGCTGTCATACTCGGTGCTGGGACCAACTGTACTGCAGATATTTATGAACAGCCATCAGTTTGGAAGCTCAGTGCTTCTGCTAAAGCAGAAAAAGAGCACAATGTGACTAAATGGCCATCTCTGCTTTTATGCTTTCTCTTCATTTCATTACCTGTGTTATTCTAACATGTTAATTTAGGACTGTGACTTTGACCTTAAAGTTACTGTTTTTAAATACACCAAAAGCTTTCTAATTTTGATCTCAATGTTTTACAAAGAATATTTTCAAAAAGCCCAATGGTCTCATCATCCATTTTCTAGTCTATCTCTAGATTTTGTTTTATTGGAGTTATTTTTATTTTGCCATTCCTTTCCACTACTTTTTAACGTTAAGTTAGGATTTAGAGAGATATTTCTTGGTGAATCTAAAATTAAAGAACAAAAACTATGTTGAAGTAGTCTAGGAACTATAATGTTATGCAGAAAAAACCCTGATTTAGCTCTGTATCACAGAATCAGAGAATCATCTAGGTTGGAAAAAACCTTGAAGATCACCTAGTCCAATGATTAATAATAGTCTATATCTTTAACAGAAATCTCCTTTATATTCATTGGAACAGTTCTGTTTTATCAAAGGAAGAGTATTATCTCAAATACAATTGTTACTATACTGAAAGCAAGTTTGCAATACGTGATCTCCTATGATGTGCCCATCATTTCTGACTCTCTCTCCTCTCAATATAAAGTAATGTAGTTCTTCAGTAAGTGGTAAAATACTAATGAAAAAAAAAATCCACAAAGATTATTGTACAACACAGCAGTATTTGTTTTTTTGTTTGTTTCCCTTTTTAATTCTAAATGTTTTAACCCCTATCAGTCTCCAAGTCACTGTGCTCTACCAATGTTTGTCAGGAGAGAATGTTCATTTCCGCATCAACCTTTGGACTAGGGCATACTAAAATTTAAAAGGTGATGAGCAGAAAAAAGACCACAGGTAAAAATGTTCATGAATTAATATGCATCCAGTGGCTTCTAAAATATATGCCTGATAAAAGGAATAAAGGTGGTAAGGCAGAGCACAGAAAAGTGCTTCCTCTGCGTGAAAAAATGTTAGATAATAATGATGATTATTCAATATGTCCACAGGTAATTCTTGCTTTTATCCCACCTTTTATCATGTCTAGAGATGAACAATTAAAAGAACATTAATATTATTCTTTTCTGTGTATAGTAGTGTTGTCATAACTAAATTTAATTATTTCCTGTAATTTGCCACAAATTCTGCAAAGCTGTAATACAAAGCTTGTTGATCTCTGTTATCTTTATGAAAAGATCACCTTATTTTTGCAATGGGAAAGGAATTAAAACCAAAAAATCAATATTTTTTTATACTTACTATTGTGATAAGAAAGTAATTACCTTACTGCACTTATTCTATTAAGTTTAGGATTTACAGAAATCCTATCTATGATACAACTTATAATACTGATAAGAAAAAGTACCACAGTGAGTGTCAGCTCTTCTTGACTCAATTTATTCAAGGAAATTTAATTTGGTATATAAAAGACAAGGACACTCATTCATTAGCCAATGGGAAATGATGTAACTTTATTGAAATAAATGTCCTTGTGTCAATTCACCACCATCTGAAAATGCAAAGTGGTATCATACTTTATACAGAGTTCTCACAGAACTGTGAAAATGCTGAAGAATGAAGTCTAGATTCTTCTCTTGAGCAAGTCTTGTAGATCTAAATTTCTCATTGCATGAACAAGGCCAGTGGAGATGCTTTGCTCTGTCAGAACATAAACATAGCCATTATCAGTCAGTCCTAATAACTTTTTCTGAGACTTGACTTTGCTGTTGCCCAGGTCTAGGAAAGAACTGAAGGGTGTACTAGGAATACTCAATCTATCCTTTCTCACTTGATTTCCATTTTTTTACTAAGCAGAATTGCAGGAAACATTGTAATTAATGAATATTCCTAGGTAAAAAAATGTTAACATTCCGACTGATATAGAAAAATACTTTAAAAAGTGTTTGAAGAAGATTTATAATTACCCCCAAGATAATCTTTATCAATGCAGAAATATAATGTTCCAGGTTAAGACTGTAGGAACAAGCACACAAAGACAAACACATATCCCATATTTTGTTTGTACATATCTCCCATAATGGCTCATAATAAGAATCTGAGATAAAAAATACAAAGCTGAGAGAAACTATAGAGAGATCACTCTTCTAACTTTGCTCAGCTGATCACTTAGAACTTGGTCAGTAATAGGTTTTGTCTGGACAATTATATTTAATGTCAAGACATTTAGTCCCTGTGAAGGTATTTAATCCCTTTGTTTTTTTTAACTTCACAATGTCCTTCAGGAGACAGATCTGTAATTTAATTATAATCTGTATGTAAAAAAAATATATATATATATATCCTTTCCTTTGTTTTAAAACCAGTGGAAAAAATATCTCTTTTATTCTAGTTTCTCTGTTATAAGAAATAGAGAGTAATCATTCCTTATCCACTTTTTTTTTTTTTTTTTTTTTTTTTTTTTT
>NW_020799095.1:95098375-95162761 GCF_003259725.1 Athene cunicularia
CCATTTTTTTTTTTTTTTTTGTTTTTTTATACGTGTTTCTTTTCATTTGCTGATGTTGAATTTTAGGTGCCATTTTATTGATCACTATCATGAGATTTTTTTAAATAACATTTTTATTTTGGCAGAGATTTTTAAAAATATGTTAAATTTTCTTATTCCAAATATTTTTTAATCAGAAAATATTTAGATGTCAGCATTCACAACTTATGCTGGATCACTTAGGAGTTTATTAAATAGCTCAGGTTTCACTACAGCTCTTTTTGATATTCTGTTAGTAATAAACATAATCACTGAATATTTGTATACCCTGACCTTTTTTTTCTGCTCTTTTTTTCTTGTATGGGGACAGTTATGAATTCATAAGGATCCTTCTTGTTAATCAACAGTGTAATAATTTCTTGAATACTTTTCGGCAAAGGATCTTTAAAAGTTTTTTAAGACATGTTTTTAATGACTATTTCTAAGTTGTTAGGTTTGGAATAATTTCAGTCTTTCTCATCTGCATACTAGCTGGATATTAAAGAGGCATTTGTGTGGGATTGATACCAGGACATCAAGGTGACCTTTACATGTTCAAGATATTTTCAGTTAAGAATAACTAAAAAGTTCCTGATGAGTCATATTTTCAAAGGACTTGCATCTTTTTTTTTTTTTTTTTTTTTTTCCCCAAACGATGATAATTTCTAGGTGCATAATTACAAAATGTTAGTAAAAGAGATGATTGAAATACACTGCTTTCAGTGAGAGATTAGATCTGCTCTGTCAGGTGCTCTACCTGAGAGTGAGTGCTTTTTATCATGACATTGCTCAAAGACCGTGTAAGTCCCCAATGAATTAATCATTTGTTTCTCAAAAATCAGAGCAAAGTGCACCAAGGTCTGTAAAATTTGTTTTGACCCCTGCCCAGTGCTAAACCAACATACCAACTCCTATATACCTTCTCTCTGAACTCTGAGTCCTTGACATCCTTCTTCTTCTCATCTGACTTGTTACACTTTAAGGTATATAAAGTCACACAGTTGTCATAAGGAGTTTAGTATCTGAGATCTCTACATTTAAGATTATAAGACTTGGACAGGAGATTCAAGCTAAGTCTTCAAGTTTAATGAATAATATAAATAAAATTTATAATTTATCAAGAATGATATCTTGATACTATACCAGGATTCTAGAAAATATAATGATCTGTCTGTATGAAGAGCCCTGTAATTTAATGCATTCTGTTGAAAATATTGTGCAGAATACTTTGTCTTACCAAATATGCAAACTATTTCTGGTATATACATTGGCATAAAAGTTTTCTAGACATTTAATGTATAAGTAGAATAAATTTGTAGATATTCTGGAATTTTTACCCTTTGAAAATTTTAATAGTATTTGTAATTTACCTGTAAATTAATACGCTTAATGAATTTCCTTAAGTGGTTCCTTCTAATACTTCAGAATAACACCAGATATAGCAATACTTACCTGACTACTTTTCAATTATAGTGCTTTATTTTTTGGTTGGCACCACTATCTTTTAACCAGTCACAGACTCACATATTTACAATCCTTTATTCTAACATAACACAGCATTTTCAATATTTACTATTGCTCAATCAGCTTTACTGCTTTTATAATTTATTTCATATATGTACTAATCTCTATTTCTAATCTAGTTTTTTAATATTTTTAAATTATTCTTGTATAAAGGACATATTTTTAACATCTAATACAACATCCAAAAATAAAAAATTACTGTCTATTCATATATTTGCATATGAATAGACATGGGGACACATATATCTAGAATTAAATATTAATTAATGTTATGTTAATGTTACTACAGTTTTACTTAATAAGCATATATAATGTCTTATCTATTTCCATTTATCACCAGATCTTTTTTTTTCAGGAAGACACTATTGTCATTTCACCTAATCTCTTTTTTTAAAAAATATTTAGAAATAGAAGCTTCATTTAATTTGGGAACACAAGTTTTTGCGTGCTATTTTTCTTGGAAGTCACCAAAGCACCCTCATTCTTCATTTGTTATTTGTTGTCATAAAAAAAAATAATATTTTCTCATGATATTTCAAAATATTAATTCTGTCATTCATATCTCAGTCATAGTACGCAAAATATCAAAAGGTAGTGTCCATGGGGAAAGAGGCACAGACACAGGCAAGTATTTTACCTCACTACTCTGTATGGACCACCACAAAGCATCAAAACCAGCCATGATCTCCTGAGGCTTTTAACTGGGAAAAAGAATTGTTAGCTCTGTGAAACCATATATCTGCCAATTTGCAGTGTTTGCATATGGCAGCATCCATATATTTTTCTTATTTAATTTCTGTAATATCCAGATTTACCATGATAGAAGACATTGCACATGTTAGACTCTGGCATTAGATAGAAAAGAATATCAGACTAACAGGTGTAACACTAAGATTGTATTAAAACAACTTCCTTGTCTGTCCTTCAAACTATCCTTGCTGTCTCTTAGATTTTCCATAGTCTTAGATTTGACCGAGCTGCTGCAGTTGTGTGCATGTCTATTAAACACTTTATTTCTACAAGTTATTCATTCAGTACTGACCTTTGTAATAAAACTCTTAAGATGAGAAATGCAGCACATATTGAAATTACAGAGCTGTTATTCGTAACACTTCAGTTAACTTATTCAGAGATTTTTAAGGAGCATAATAGTCCTTAGATGGTCCAGCATGATTAAACAACACAAAAACCTCAGAAATATTAGGAAAAAAAAAAAAAAAAGAAAAAAACAATGTTTTACTTCCATTAAATTTAAATGCAGATGTAAAAATTTTGAACTTTATAGTCATTATAAATAGGATAAGAATCAATGTAAATATAGAGGAATATAAATACAAAGAAGTGTCAATATAAGGATAGCTACGAAGGTTTTAAGGTTGAGTTCTCAGAGATGTTTTTTCATTCCATGGTTAAAAGAATGGCAATTGCATGGTAGAAATAAACTGATTAATTTAGTATGTATTCTCAAGATATTGAATAATGGCCTAGTCTAAGCTTCATTAAAATTGTTTTAATGAGGGGGAAAGTGTTGCAGTTCCTTCTACAATTTAAAGGATCTCATTAAAATGCTTTACATATTATGTTTGGTTGTGGGTTTTTTAAAAAAATCTCTACAAGAAATAACTTCTATAAAAGCATTTATAAGTCAATATTCCGTCTTCTGAGACTGAGTCTTCTTAATCAGTAACCTGTCCTGAAAAATCAAGGAGAGTAGCATGAGACCAGAACAGAATGTAAAAACATGATAATATTTCTGAATCAGTATAAGACTAGACATCAGATGAAACACATTAAATTCCTTGGTTTTGAGTGCAGTAATACTGATGACATTTAATCTGTGCCCTCTCCATGGATTGAGCATCCCTCATATGCACTCTCAAGTGGGACTACCCACCCAGAATAAATACAAATCATACCAATAACTCTCTCTAATATACAGTAGAAAACCTCCAGAGAATACTGATAATACAATGTAAAAGCAGAGTTTTTTCAAGATTCAAGCTTTATATTAATGTTTATATATAAATATATTTTATAGGCATAGGAAGATTTTTTTTTTTTTTTTGCTATTTTTGTAAAAACAGGAGGACAAAATGTGTCAAAAGCAGTAAGAGCTTTCAAACACAGTTCTTCAGCTGAAAAATAACTGAAAATTTTAATTAGGATCCAGACAGGTATTTAGATCTTGAAACTGATTTACTATTTCCTGTACTCATCAGAAAATACTAATGTAAATATTTACACTTTAAATTCATTGGTTACGTAATAGGCAAAACCAAAACACAGAGGTGAACAATGATCAGTTTTCGAGGATTGCTTGTAAGAGAAGAGCTTTGTCTAGAGTTTGGCACATATCTACTCAAAGATTTTATGTATTTAGTTTTGGGGGGTATTTTTAGGTGATTTAAAATCACTGTTCTGAACACTATCTATATAAAATATGGAAAATCTTTGAAATTGATCCATATAAAGATACAGGGGTAAAATTGATGACTTCAAGCTCAGTGTGGGATGAGGAGATAAGAGCATGCTGAATTCAAAGTTACCTACCATTTCCAGTTAACTTACAGAATTAGTTTCTGTCTGATACTCAGAAGAAAATTAGCCAGGGATAAGAGTCACAGTGATTTTGTTTGCTTTTTAAATGTTTGCTTTTTCCAGTTAAATCATTTCCAGATAAATTCTACCTACAAGTGACTTTTATGTCTCAGAACAGGATCAGCGATATCGTTTGATCTGTAGCTCTGGTTGTGTAAGAGAAAAAGCCTAGGCCTTCCAAGAGAATATTCAAGGCTTCTAGCTTTCTGCCCATGACTTCAGTTGTTTTCCCTGGCACCTATGGATTGTCCTTACTCACCTGTCAATGCAAGTCATTGTCCTGGTTTTGATTTGACATGATGTCAAGAATGAAGACATGTAGCAGATAAGCTTTTCTCTGTTTTACACCCTTGGTTATACTGTTCCACCACATACACTATTACCTTTTGTTTGCCAGAAATTTTCACCACCTGAAAATTTCTTGCTGTATAACGACTGCTGCTGTTCAGTCACAGAGGATGGATGCTTGTCTGTTTTTGCCAGTGCAATGAGTGCTTACTGGGAGAAGATATGCCGTGTGGTGTGTAAAACAGGAATTACTCAGAGCTAAGGAATCTAACAGATTATTATAATAAACTACATCCAAAGTATGGTATCATACCTTAATGTTACTGTTGTTACTGCTATTAACATAACATTTCTAGAAATATAAAAGAATGTTAAATTAACCATCAAATGCTCAGAATAAAGTTAGTTTCCATGAGAGTGATGGAAGCCATCCCATTTCAGAAAATCTAGGCATGGTGCTAAAACAAAGCATGTTGAATGCCCTAAGAAAAGAGATGTTTGTCACTGCTAACAATATAATAAGGTATAAGATGAGATTTCCTTTTTAATTCATATTCAATTTTCATATTTACATGAAGAAGGAGGAAGAGAGCAGAGAAAGACAGATAAAATTGTGCCAGCAACCAAAATGTCTCAACCAGCTCTGAGAGAAAGACATGTTTACAGCTGAGATTTGTTGCAGCACATTCCCTTGTTCAGCAGACCATACAAGGCTGTAAATATGGAAACAGATAACACAGCAACTGAAGAAAAGCTGCCAGCAGTTTTTGACTTGATGAAAAAATGAAACACATTTTGATTTTTGGTAAAAACAAAAAGAATGTTAATGCCAACTTTCTGGTTTCTGAAACCTGTGACCTGTGATAGCAGTTTCCAAGTGATGTCACAGACTAAAAGCAAAAATGGAATTCAAATGAATGGCATAGGATTCAAATCCAATTCAGCAGACAACTGCATGATATCAGGGATACGTAGGCACAGTACAGCAGCCAATTCCAACAGTTTCTGGCAAAAGCTCCTTAATGGTACACTTTTCTGTAGATTCTTTCTTTGGAAGCAATAATCATAACAATAGCAGTATTAAAATATTGATTCATTTAATCCTGTAAACATCTTACTACCAGTGTTTCAGGATGTCTGGTACTATTACACAAACCCACCATGCTGCAGTGACACCTGATGGCACCTGGACCATTGACTCTGACTGTGCCATGCCATGGTCGTTTCCTCCCAGTTTCCAGGTGATGGAGCCTGACAGGAGCGTAGCTGTAGGACTGCATTAGATTTCAGAGAGGGTCACAAATCTGTAGTCAGGTACTCCCAGGTCTCTACTGCGGTAGGACCTCTAACACTGGCAGGAAACCATTGGGCCTATGGGGAAGGTAACTTTGGCTGGAACCGCCTGTTGGGATAATTAGCCAGACATCATCATCATCATTTCTGGTCTCCCATGATTGCAAAGTGGAAAGACCTAAATCAGTATGTTATAATGTTAGCACATGCCATAGGTTTCAGCAAAGTGCATGCTGTCATTATTCATTAAAGACTTTCTAAATGTGTCTTCCTTTATTTTTAGATCCTTTCAATTCTTGAATGATCTTCATATTCATTTTTAGTTTGAGTAGTCCAAATGATGAATGGGTGGCCAGGAACAGAAAGGTACGAATCCCCTAAGTTTTTCTCATTTCAAGGACAAAAAATTCTTTATTCATTGTCTGTATGTGACCTGAACACAACCTGAAAAGTGAGTTATGTGGCACAGCATTTAATGTCCAAAACTGAGTATAAAACTATATTTTCTTGCATTTGGACAAGTTCAGGAATGCAGCAAAGCCATTACAACTGATTAATATCTGTAAGTAACTGAAAAGAGTCATTACTGAGTTGTCGAACATGGGAATACCGGGACAGTTAGAGGGAAATCAGTAAACTTTTTATATAGACTTGTTAATCAATTAAACATTATTAATATTTTCTGTAGCCACAGGTGGATTTGTAATAATCTTTAGCCACTTGAAAATAATTAAAGATTCCTAGTATGGAAATGTTCAATTTTTAAAGTAAGGCAAGCTTTTTGGGAGCATTTTGTTAGATAAGCGAATTTAGCTAAAGAAAAAAACATTTAAAAACGTTACCCCCTCCCTGACAAAATCTCTGGGTTTCCATTCTGAGGCAGCAATTTAAGCTGATTGAAAACAATTTTCCTGCTTGTGACTCAGATACGTTAGTTTTGTTTGAGGGGGCTTTCCTTTGTTTTTATTTTTCATATTTATTTTTCCTTTATCTTTTATTTTCTGGTTTACTTTTTCTTTATTCTCTTGCCTGTCTTGTCTGTCTTATTTATTTTTAAGGTTTTTTGTTTGTTTTTTTTTTTTTTCCCTCTTTTGCTTTTTCCTTTTTTCGTTTTATGTGACGGGTGAGGAGAGAAAAGTGGTGGTATTTAAAACCAATGTGGCATTTTGATGTACCTTATGTCCCCTTGAATGTGACATTGGGAATGTAGCTTTATTTTGGTAGCAGGAAAGATGACCTTTCCCTAATTGTATGGAATTTGCAATGGAATATGAAAAAAAAGAATTCACACCTCAATATATCACAAAAAAGTCTCAAACTGTATTTTGTAAGGTAGACTAAGACTCATAGTATCATAAGTACATAGAAAAATGTCAAATTCAATAGAAGCATAATGTCTTACACATAAGTGTGTTACATGTAAGTTCTTAAATGATTAAGAGCAATATTTTGAATACATTTATATAGTTATCTGTGTGCACATATATGTACACATACATATATATGATTAACACAGTTTAAAATCACTTCATTTTCTTCAAGGGGGAGAACATTTCTGAACAGAAGTAGCAACGGAGATGCAGTATTTTTGGAAATAAACAAATTTTGAAAGTTATGTTGTCACAGTTCTTTTAACAATTATAGCCTGTCTTTATGACAAACAGGGTCTCTAAACGTAAAGTTGTATTTATTACTTTCCTTTAAACTTTCCATATTTTCTTCCACTGGATGTTTTTTAACTAGAAAAAAACACAAAGCTATTTTTGAAATCCAGATATTTATGATATGACTCAAATTTTTACGCCATGATTGTTTAATTTTTCAAAGTACTGACTTTCCCTAATATGTGACAAAGGAGAAAGAAACTCTGGTCTTTTGAAAGCTCTACCTTAGAAGGATTTAAATCCTTACTTTATTTTGTGCCTGAGACTAGCACACAATATAAAAACTATATCTCTCCCTCTACTATTGTCCCTTCGGGCTTCTGTATGTGGACACTGAAATTTTGTAAGGTACAAAGAATCATTTATAAGATTTAAGCACAGAGTAGCTTCCAAACGTTATTATAAAAGAAATAGGGTCACTACCATAAACTCTAAGGCCTTATTTGATTTTTCAATAGCTCTATATTTAATTTTATTGTTGAAAATTTCTTGCCCATACTTTCTGATTATTGTAAAGGATAAATGCCTGCCCTCTTGAGGTTGTATTTTTTATAATCTATTGTGCCAATTTTCCTTTTTCTAACATGGTCATTTGAGAACTTAAATCAAGGAACAGAGTGCCACATTTTTTAAGTCTTTTTTCCCCATCGATCTGAATCCCTTTTTCCCTGCAGTTAAGGAGAACTGCAGATTATCTATAGGCACTTAAAACCTCCAAAAAGCTCCCAATACATTTATTCTCATTAACGGTTACCTCTATATTCTCATTATTAGAGATGGCCCGCTAGGGAATCCTTCCCTCCAACTGGCAAGTTCAGTGAGAAAAAAAAATGTCAGTTTTATCATTTTTTATTCTGAACTCTAGTCATTTTATTTATGAATAGTTCCCATAGAAGTCATTTACAAATGGTATTGCCTATAGGACATGTATCCTACTGCTGTGTTTTAGGAATCAAAAATGACTTAAAGGGATCCTATTTTTACTGCCTTTCCCGGCAATATTCATATCAAGCATTCTCAAAGTACAGGCAAAAATCTATTTAAACTGTTTGTCTCCTGCCAGCTCTACTTCAGCTCTGAGAGTTGAGCTGCAGTTCTTTATTTATTAGTGCTTACTAATAATAAAATGTTAACAGTTTTACACCAAAATCTACTTGCTAAATTTAACTGTCATCTTCATGTTTATGGGTTTTAAAGTGGTACTAAGGTCCCTATTGTTCATACAATGTATTAGTATCCTTGTAACTACATCTTTCATAGACAGCTTTTATTCTACTTCTTAAACTTGACACTATGAGGTAATTTACCAAACAGAAGGAAAGGAAAATGAGGAAAGATAAGGAAAAAGACCCTGAAGCTTCTGCAGTAGCCTTAAATTCCAGACAGAGAAAAAAGATTCACTGGCTTGGATATCCAAGGGACCACAGCTGATGGTGCCTCTCTGCAGATAAACAGGAGCACAGCCACATACGCTTAGACAACAGAATCACAGAATCATCTAGGTTGGAAATGATCTTGAAGATCATCCAGTCCAACCATTGACCTAACAATGACAGTTCCCAACTACATCATATCCCTCAGAGCTAATTTGCTACTTAAGAGTCCCTACTCTTAAACACCTCCAGGGATGGGGACTCCACTATCTCCCTGGGCAGCCCATTCCAACACCTAACAACCCGTTCTGGAAATAAATGCTTCCTCATATACAGTCTAAACCTTCCCTGGTGCAACTTGAGGCCATTCCCTCTTGTCCTATCGCTTATTACTTGATTAAAGAGACTCATCCCCAGCTCTCTGCACCCTCCTGTCAGGTAGCTGTAGAGGGCGATGAGGTCTCCCCTCAGCCTCCTCTTCTCCAGACTAAACACCCCCAGTTCCCTCAGCCGCTCCCTGTATGACCTGTGCTCCAGAACCTGCACCAGCTTGGTTGCCCTTCTCTGGACACGCTCGAGTCATTCAATGTCCTTTTTGTAGTGAGGGGCCCAAAACTGAACACAGGAATCAAGGGGCGGCCTCACCAGTGCCCAGTACAGGGCTCAGATCCCTTCCCTGTCCCTGCTGGCCACGCTATTGCTGACACAAGCCAGGATGCCATTGGCCTTCTTGGCCCCCTGGGCACACTGCTGGCTCCTGTTCAGCCGGCTGTCAATCAGCCCCCCCCAGGTCCCTCTCTGACTGGCAGCTCTCCAGCCACTCCTCCCCAAGCCTGTAGCGCTGCTGGGGGTTGTTGTGGCCCAAGGGCAGCCCCAGGCATTTGCCCTTATGGAAACTCCTCCAGTTGGCCTCAGCCCATGGCTCGAGCCTGTCCAGGTGTCTCTGCAGAGCCTCCCTACCCTCGAGCAGATCAACACTCCACCCAACCTGATGTCATCTGCAAATTTAAGGAGGGCGCACTTGATCCCCTCATCTAGATCATCAATAAAAATGTTAAACAGAAGTGCCCCCCAAAATATACCATTAGCAAGAGACCATTAACATCGCTACCTCTCTGTGAAATTAGACTTCAATTAATCAATGAGTTCAAATGTAACTGAAGTGTGAGACGGGGAGGGGTCATGTGTCCCATGTTAACTATGTTACTAGATAGGCTTATTTTTATCTAAAACGAGATTCTTGAAATGATAAAAGCTTTTATTGATCCAGTGCAAATAATTAAGAATTGAGACAATCTTCCCCAAAAGGTGAGAGTGTGCTTGAACTGAAGAAAATTGTTGTACCCCATTGCATAAAGATTACAAAGAGAAGGCAATCTGTTGATGCCTGCTTGAGAAATAGACATATTCTCCCACAAACGTATATTATCAGCTGAATATATCTTGAGTCCAGTACTCTTTATAAAGAAAAAACCTCCTACTAGTCTTTTTGAAAATTTGTAGTAATGGGACTCTTTGGAAAGATAGTGGTACTTTCTGAAACTAGAGGAAATCATTAGAGACAGTCTTTTCTTAACCAAGGAGATAAGCTTTGTTTCCATAAGGATACAAGGCTAAGTTTCCCTCAGGTTTCCCTAAATCAGAGGTTTCATGTTCATTTTGGGGATAATTAAAACAAAACCAACCAACTTGATGAATAAACTACAGACAAACAAAAGCCACTCTGTGCCTTCCATATTCTTTACCTCTGCTAATATAATTTTCTATTATCAACCATGAGAACAGGTGGCAAGCAGTCTGTATGAATGTCTGGGGAAAAAAAAAAATAATCTTTAGTCTCTGTAAACATTCCCTTCACCTTTTCTTTTTCTGTCTTAGGACCTTGTTCTGGTTTCTAGACAAGGATATTCTCCTTTTCTCTGAAATTAAGCCCTCACCTTGTACAACTGTAAGTCTATCTTGTTTCAGTTGCAGTAGGTTACCTCCTGACAGCAGAATTTCTTTAAACTGGCTCTGAAAACTCCTACAGAGATATAACAGAAAACATCAGTTTGACTAAAAGATCTCTTTTCAGATTACCAGCTGGGGAAGGGAGTACCTCGTGGCTTCAGAGAACTCTACAGGGGCCACGGAATATTCTATAAAGCCCACAACACTATTCTGCTCTGAGGAAGTTACAGTTACAAAATCAAGGTCAAATACAACATCAAATTTAAACTCAAATTTATGTGTCTACCCATAAGTTCCCACATGTGGACTAGGCATCTAAGCTTCTATTATAGCTGTTGTGGATCTATTTTCCAATGTTTTGAGCTTGTTTTGGGCAATAGAAATAAGCAATCTATTGGTGAAAGTACACTTTAGAGCCATTATACAGAGGATGTAACTTCTTATAGCTCCAAACAACATGTTGACTATTTTGCTAGAACTGTAGTAGTTTATGCTTTTAGTTCTGGAGTTCATTGGTTCAATTCCTATTATGTCAGCCAAGACAACAGCTACCATACCTGTGTTAAATAATATGCTTCATGAGTTTTGGATACAAGTTATTATTCAGCAAGGTAACTGATACAGCCCTGTATAAACAAATTTAATCTAACAGAAACTCATGCTTTACTGAAAAGACAATCAACTATTGGCAAACTTTCTGATTAACTGTTAGTTTAGGTATCCTAATATTTCTAATTTGGATATAGGAGGGGAGTACATTATATTTAAAGTATAGTGTTTATCAAATCGGAGGAGAGCCTTATAGAGTGAACAGGATGCAGACTCAATCTCTGTGAAAAATCAGGTCAAACTTCTGGGTTAATTTTTTCTTCAATCTTCTTTCAATATCTGTGTATTCTGGATTAACAAAGAAATAAAATTTTATAATCTAGTTCCTAACTAAGACTATGGTATATTAGGAAGGTTAAGTTCTCTAGTCACTAAGCTCACTGTTGGAGTATTCTCAGTTAAATGCAGGTAGCCATTAACATTTTGATAGATTATTCAATCTCAATCAATTTCAGTCTTGACATTGTGAGATTCATCCAGCCTTAATTAAAGATGTCTTTTCACTATGTAAGAGTATTGTCTAGTATAAAAATTGAAGCATGGTATTTTTCAAGGAGGATGCAGAGTGAGATTACCTCAAGCATTTACAGAAACAGGTTATCATAATGAAGCTAAAATATTATACGATATAGTCAGAAAAATACCAGCAAGACTTACAAAATTAAAGAAGCATGTATGTACGATTAATAGTTATACAATATGTATTACTTGCACATATCTTTATCATGTTTTGCCTATAAAAGTTTTATCAATGGATGTTTTTAATATTATTTTATAATCAGCAATTAAACAAAACAATAACTTCTTGATAAGAGTCTACAGTATTTCACATTGAATTCTAATTATGCAGTTAGAATAGTACTGCACAGGTTTATGACACTATAATTTTGCTTCAGAATGGATAAACTATAAGTCCAAGGGACAAATAGGCCCACATGATGAAGGGATAAAAATTATTTCCTCATAAAACAGTACAAAGGAATTGGTGTCTCTACTACACTGAGAGGCTGTATCTTTTAGTAAAGTATATGCCTGACAATGAGGGGTCCTTTGTTTCTGGTTCCATAATAAGATGACCTACATATGTCCTGTCACAGCTTTGGTGCAAACGTTGGGCGGTTACAGGACACTGTGTTCTGTATTCCTGCTATCTGAAAAAGAGAGCCTAAAAGCCTGCAAATTGGTTTGACTTTTTTCCCCACTAGTATCAATTAGTTTAATAACAGGCATCTTTCCCTTCAAACCTGAACAAATAGCATTATAGTTCAGGCATCCATAAATCAGGGATTTGGTTTTTTTAGGCTAGATATTAAACAGAACTAATGCTGATCACTACATAGACAATTATTTTTAAAAATTAAGATCATTTAGATAATATATGTTCTGCTGCTGCAATTGAATTAAAAAAAAAAAAAAAAAAAAAAAGAAAGAAAAAAGGTCAATAACTACAAAAAAAAATGAGAAAAAGAAGAGTGAAATCAAGTCTCTCAATGTGATCTTTCAATGTGGCCAAGAAGGCCAATGGCATCCAGTCTTGTGTCAGCAATAGCGTGGCCAGCAGGGACAGGGAAGGGATCTGAGCCCTGTACTCGGCACTGGTGAGGCTGCCCCTCGATTCCTGTGTTCAGTTTTGGGCCCCTCACTACAAAAAGGACATTGAATGACTCGAGCGTGTCCAGAGAAGGGCAACGGAGCTGGTGCAGGGTCTGGAGCACAGGTTGTACGAGGAGCGGCTGAGGGAACTGGGGGTGTTTAGTCTGGAGAAGAGGAGGCTGAGGGGAGACCTCATCGCCCTCTACAGCTACCTGAGAGGAGGGTGCAGAGAGCTGGGGATGAGCCTCTTTAACCAAGTAATAAGCGACAGGACAAGAGGGAATGGCCTCAAGTTGCACGAGGGAAGGTTTAGACTGGATATTAGGAAGCATTTCTTTCCAGAAGGGGTTGCTAGGCATTGGAATGGGCTGCCCAGGGAGGTGGTGGAGTCCCCATCCCTGGAGGTGTTTAAGAGTCAGGTCGACATAGCGCTGAGAGATCTGCTGTAGTTGGGAAATGTCAATGTTAGGTAAATGGTTGGACTGGATGATCTTCAAGGTCCTTAACAACCTAGATGATTCTGTGATTCTGTATTTGTACTCTGAAGAACTGTGGGATTCAGGACGTACTTTGTATTTCCTTTTTGGTTTGGTGTTTCTGATGATACCATTTTATCTATAAAAGCATTTTTAGGAAATAAAGCATCTTATTTTCAAATATTTTTATGCTCTTATTATATCTTAGAAAGCACTGAAAGCTCAGTTTCTGTTTCTGTTTACATTCTGGCTTATGTTCAACAAAAAGATTTACAAGATGCTCTACTGGGTGTATTGAAGATCCAGGGGAGAAAATACTTTGACTTCTGAGAGACTGTCGGCTGTGATCATTCTGTAGTTTAGATGGTTGAGATGTTCAAACAAACAGAAATGTTTATTAGATGTAAGGCTGTTTTCTAACAGGAGTAAACATATGAATTTTTCAGGGAAATCTATAGACAAAAGTTCTGATTACTAAAAACGTTTTGACAACTCCACTCCCTCCTGTTAGCTCTATACTAAAAGTTTCACGAGTAAAATCCACATAAATAAGAAAGAGTTAGTACTGTATTCCCATCACAAGTTCACATTTTCTGAAGTTCACATGCAGAAAATATTTTTGCATGACATTTCCTAACCTTTTTGTTTTCTGTCTTTAAAGGAGAAAATTATAGGAGATGTTACTGCTTTTAACTAGCTCGAACCTCAGACTTCAGAAAACTATCAGAATATTTGAAGGTAGAGCATGTAGGGTTCACATGAGCTTCACCTTGCTCTGTGTTTGTTAGCATTTTTTATCTCTTAACAATCTGCAGACTGCTTTGATCAAGCATTTGAGTGTATCTGCAGGTAGGTAACCCTCTTCAATGGGGTTCCTATTTCTGCTATAAATCTTACAGGAATCATGTCACCTCTGAACTGCTCTGCAGAGTCTGCTACCCCTACTGCACCTTTGAAGTTCCACAGGGACTGAGCAAAAAATCAATGGATGTTTATAACTGAATTAAAAACAATTTAGAGAGAGAATGCGTGAGTTACAGTGAACTGCAATTCTTAATCAACATGGTTAAACATAAAACAGATAGAACAAGGACTGTTCATTCCATACCAGCTTTTCAGTGCTTGAAAATGGATGGGCTATTAAAAAGGTATTTCATTACTTTTATGCATTACTGTCATGAATGAGAGAATGATTATTCTGGAAAAAAAAAAAAAAAAAAAAGGGCATGTAACCTGTTTGTAACTAATGAAGGCAACAATACTTTCTTTTAGAGTGCTGCCCAGAAATGTAAATTTACTTCTGTATGTGTACAATATAGGAGATGACTGTAAACAAGGTCAATGATCTAGTTGGAACTAGCTTCAATATATCTCAAAATTCTCAGATGCTCAGAATACCAGTTGAGTGTAACACACATAGCTCCTAACACAGGGCGGGTGAGGAGGTAACACACATGTAATTAGCAACTGAAGGTCTGGTCTTTCTACATAGTTTTACTTACATCAATAAGTCTTGTATTTGTTTGTCTGTAATATGTTACACTCTCCATTTAGTGTCAGAGAGATTCTTTCATTAATTTAGAATTTCTGTATTTATTTATAAATTATTGTATTTATTCTGTAAATATTTTTTGGGGGAGTGGTTGTTTGTTTTGGTTTGTTTTGCTTTGGTTTGGGTTTTTACTGCAGGATAAGGTAAAGACTGGTGTGCTTGAAAAGTAAGGAAAACGTGCCACATCTGAGACAATGCAGCAGAGAAAAGAGAAACAGGAATATTTCTAACCTCTGATTTTTTTTTTTTTTTTTCTGGTAAAATCAGAAGAGATCATTCTTTTAAAATATATTTTATAGATAGAAGGTCAAAATCCATAAAGCACTCATAACCCATTAAGCTTAATTCTGTTTGAACATGATTAGAAATCTGAGTTGACAAATCATTGTTTCACGTAATGTCAATAGCACCTTAATTCACCAATCAACTGAGCACTGAGCAAAATTCCTTTTTAACTTGAAAATGAGTAAAGAAGGAGGGAGAAGAGGAATATAAAATGAAAGCATGACATATCTAATATGAAGACATGCCCTAATAATGTCAAATAGAAAACTATGATAATTGCCACTAAATCTATTTAAGTAGTTTCTTCATTGTCCTCCTTCAGCTACAAAACATCCTATATTTCTGCGTCACCTCATAGGGGAAAATGTTGCTTACATCTTTTCCAATGTAGAAACAGCTATGGAAATCTCTTCACTTAAAACATATTTTAAAGTTATTGACAGACTTTACTCAGATTATATAATTTACTTCTACAAGATAAATTAATAGGTATTGTATTAATCTTTGCTTCTCATGAATCTTAACAATATTTGTAGACTCCGGATTGCATACCACATTTTCTAAACTAAAGGGAAAGTTCAGAAGAGAGTTGTCAGAAAGTTATTTCATTTTTAAGCAAG
Organism: Athene cunicularia; assembly: GCF_003259725.1. Lineage (NCBI taxonomy): Eukaryota > Metazoa > Chordata > Aves > Strigiformes > Strigidae > Athene > Athene cunicularia. Next base: position 95,114,219 of record NW_020799095.1, read on the forward strand.
AATAGTTGATTTTTTTTTTTTTTTAGCATTTCCTAGTTTCAATTTAAAAATAAAGGTTTAAAACAAGCAAAATCCAGATTTCCCATTTTTAATATGAAATGCTACAAAAATTTACAAAAATGCTTCCTTTATATTTGTAACTGAAAATGCTCATTACATTCAATCTACTCTACGTAGAAAAATGCAGATGTATTGTAGATCTATACTGCAAATGGTATATCACTAGAAGAGCTACAGTCTTCAAGAATATGATGCAAACATCAAATTCAGACTAGAAAATAGGTTGTGGTATTTTAAACTTCAGAATTTAGGAAAAATAGCCATTTATTAAAAGGGCATTACATTAGTCATTTAATGGCTACTACAGAACTTTAAAATACTAGATCATCATAAAACTATACTATTAAACCTAACTTGAGGTTATCTGAGATCAAAGACCATCCTTTTGAATTAAGAATTGATCATTAAATTAAAAACTAATGATTGCTGGGTATATATGATTATGGTTTAATTATATTACCCATATGAAACTAAATACTTATATGTCAGTAATAGATATGATTAATATTCTAAAATATCACAATTTCCAAAGGCTGAAAGCCTAGTGGTTCCATAAATATCTAGGGGAAAATGGGAATCCAAGCAGAACTTTTATAATAGTGTCTAGGAAACCTTTATGAAATAATTCTAATGGAGTCACACATAACCCTGGCTAAGAAGGGAAGTTTGACCACAAGTATTATTAGATACGCAGTCTGAATAATGACTCTTTTTCCTTATTTCTAAGCCTGTACTTCTGCTCTACATTCTTAGAGCCAAGAGATTAAACACTCTACCAAATCAAACAAAAAAGAAAGTAAAACAAGTATCAAACTTCAAAACCACAGAATTTTCTATATGGTTAGAAAGATCAAGTAAAAAACTTCAGTTAAGCATCTGAATTGTGTTTGGATTGAAGCAACTTGCTTGATGAGTTGCATATGAACTGTACTTATGGCTGAAGAGTAAAATGGGTGCAAAAGCTGTCTGCCACATTTTCATACACACATGAATGACCTTGGTTTTGTCCTTGCATCATTCACCCTGTTTTATTTCCTTCTGGTTGTGGGCTGCAGGTCATATATATGAACTTTACTTTAATAGTTGATATATTATATAATATATGTTATTTATGAAATATGATATAAATATTATATTTATAAAGCACTTAGGTCTCAATGGAAATTTAATTTCAGAAATATTAGAATTTCTGTGCTTATACTGTTTACTAAATAATCTTATGTGTCAGTTTTCTAGACAAAAATTTTCTTTTACATGTATAAGGCAAGCAAAGCTAGATACAGACTTTTGCATTCTGCAGTTTTATGGGTGTCAGTGACATTTTACAAGCTACATTGTATGAGGTTTGAGATTGAGAGTGTACCCTATGAGCAATTATTTTGAAGTGAATAATAATGAAAGGACAGTTCTCATAGTTTCCCTAGTGTTTCAGTTTTCCACTGATTGTGCAAGTATTTCCTTGAACTTGGATATCTAAATACAGTGACCTTTAAATACTTATTACTGCCAAACTCCGATTCCGTTTTTGATTGCATGTGAACAAAAAAGGAAGTTTTAATCAAAAACTACATACATCCTGATAGAAGCACCGGCAGATATTTTTTTCATTTCACTTAATTTTCAGTCTATATTTTCCAGCACTGTTTTATTCTAAAGTATCAGTCCAACTGAAGTGCATGGGTTTCAGATGTTTTGTATTATGGTCTTAACCATGATGTCTTCAATTCTTACATAAATCCAGAAATTAATTTAAAAAACAACCCATGCCAGTCATGTTCAGGTTTTATCAGTTGGCTCAAATGAACTAGATTTGGTCAATTTTGAGATAAATCCTTCTCAGTTTCTGTCCCCTGCTTTTCTGCAGAGCTACTCTCTTCCAATTCACAGTAAGTCTTAGATTACATTTCTTCTCTTTTCCAGTCAAATAAGCTCTTGATCTCTTCCCTTCAGTTTCTGATATACTGTTTTCTGTCTATGATTTAGAGGTCTTTGTGGGAACACTTGCCTGTTTTCTAAAGTGTGTTCCCTCCATTTCACATGATCATACTTTGACTGTTCTTTCTAACTTACAGAAGAAAGACTCCCCCTGACATGCTGAATTGTTTTTAAGTTTGCAATTCTCTGACACGTAGGAAGACCACTAGAAGGCCACGTGAAGTTAAAGACGGATTTGATGTGGTAGAATTTATGCAAAAGTTTACTTCCTCTCTATATAAAAAAGGAATAAATTGATTTGGATTCTAACAGCAAGTAATTGGAAAAATTGAGATCTGGAAACACTCTTGATGGAAAAAGAGGAAGGGAAGGAAAAATTTTCTTTTGTCATTATTACATAGCCATTTTGAAACTTTTGTTTACTAAAATTATTTGAATTTAGATGCACTGTCAAGGACTAATAGAGAGGTTTTAGTAACAGAACTTATGTGTGTTAAGTATCCCTAGATTTTGAACTGTATGTTAGGCAAGTATAAACTTGTACATTAAGTATTAAAATTCATGTATCTATAGGAATTTAATATCAAGATTCATTACAGACATGTATGTGTAATTATACATAGCTAGATAATATATATTCAAATATACGTATATGCACATACATTTTCTGTATGCAGGAAGCACTGAGTGTTCTGTGAAGCTGATGCTGCTTCAGAGGATGAAAAAAATTATTAAATAATTTAAATAATTAAAGTATGAAAAATATATGATTTGTTAATGCACAGAGGAAATAAGGAACTACTTATTCTTACCGAAAATTCTGAAAATATTATCTTACTTAACAAGACACTGTCAGAATGAAATATAGCCAATTTAAAAAAATAGATATAAAAATATTTTCAGGTATTGTATATGCTAGTTAATTTCTCCTTCATCTTTTGTGATTTAAGGGTGAAGAATCCCAACTAAAATAATACTCCTGCCTGTATGAGAGAAACAGAGAAGCAGGGGAGTCTGTCTAGCAGACATTACACAAGAAACTGAAACTGTCTGTAAATAAAGTGTTATGAAATGCACGGAGTAAACACACTGAAAGAAATTAGATTATCCTCCGGTCTCCTTTCTTTGTAGAAATATGGTCTGTTTCTTGTAAGTTATAACAAGAGCAAGCACAACGTTTTGAAACAGAAGTAATTTTTGAGGTAATAGTATTCCTTAAGACACTGATCTATTTGATTATATTATCTAACCAAGAAAAGCAATCTGCCACTGCTTCAGAATTGCAGATGAAAAATATCAACACTAGAAAATAAGAATGGACTCAGGGATAATAGTAATAAAAACTAAAACTGAAGCATAACCTATTTTCTTAAACAGGGAAGCCCATAGGAGACCAGGAAATCTGCCTTGCAGCACAGAATAACTCATATATACTCTGCTTCTTCCTCCTAGCAAGAAAATCAGCTACAACCAAATAAGTAATCAACCTGTTCTTCTTTCACAAAGAAAATGAACAGGAGCTATTTTAAAAAATATTTTAATATTTTAAAGTATTAAAAATACTTTACATTATTTTAGATTTTTTTTTTTTTTAATGTCACCACAGAAGAAAAAGTTCAGCTAGGCAATGATTCATAAAAAGCAAAAAACAGTGCTTTCTTTCAAGCCTTTCATTTTCAGAACCAGATCGTCTACATAATCACAATTACTTGTACAGAAAATTAGAATTATCAGTTCTTTTAGTTGAAGTGATGTCAGCCTCATTTGCCATCATGAAACAGAATGACCAGAAAATAAGGTCATCCAGAACTGAAAACAAGTTTGCTTTCTTCCCTACTTCTCTGTTAACTCTTAGGTGCTGAACCAGTGTGTGAGCAATGTTAGAAAAATGAGGCATTTGTCATTTAACAAACAATGACCCAAAGCTTAAGAAGCTGAGGGATAGGAAGGCACTTTGGAATATGTGGCACAGCAAGTTAAACAAAAGCTATGGATAACCTTGCATGCTCCTAAAGCAGATATAAAAAAAAATGTGGAAATCTATCTGGAAATATGGGAAAATATTAATAATACAAGATAGTAAACTTACTGTGAGAGTTATACTTCTTACACTTCTGAGTGGCTCCTAACACATGGAACTTGTGTGTGTGTGGGCACATACATGAAACGATGGCACTTGTAAATTACAAGAAAATAAAATTAGAGCAAATACAGAATATTTTCTGAAAGATCACCTACACTCTAAGAGTTTGAGAATTAAGGTCAAAAACTTTATTCTCTAAAAAACAATGACTATGCATGAAACCTTATTTTCTACAACATGTGATAGAAACAGAAAAAAATAAAAGTGAAGCAAATTTATCTTCATTTAGGGATATTGCCTAACTTGCAAAATTTCTCCTGCCCCCCCTACCCCGCAACCCCACCCCCCCCTTAACTATGTTTTAGCTATACAGTGCTAAAGTGTTTATAACCTTATTTTAAATCATAATATAAGGAATAAGATCTATTTCTTGGTCTTTCTCAGTCTTTTATTATTTAGAGAAGTCATTCATTTCTTCTAAATCTAAAATGAGGGACTGATATTTATGTTAGCTATGAATATTCTCCAACAGGGAGATAGATTACAAGAGGACGAGACAGCATTACAGGTGGACAGTTTAGACTGTACTCTTGCAGGTAGACCTGAAGAATTTCACATTATAAAATTACAATAGCACATTACACTACACTTTTGTTTTATGACCATCTTTTTAAACACATTTAGACAGTGTTCAGTTCTATGGAACCCACATACGTGGCTGGAGTGTCTAGGCAGTTTGACAGCATTATTTATAAACAGTAGCAACAGCTAGGGACCAGGCTGTCTTGCTTTTTATGTCTATATCTTCTACTGCTCTGAGTGGCAAGTAATAGCCAGGGTTAGTGAAGCTGCAAATGTATTAACATTGAACAGTGGAAAAGATAAAGAGGAAAGGCATAAACCAAAACAAAACAAAACAGAATGTGTTCTGTAGATTGGAAAACCAAAGCATAGCACAATATTCTATGGCTACTTCCTCTGAACGTTCTGAGTATTTTATTTTCCATGCAAAGGATTTATAACCTTAGAATCATGCTCCTTTCACCTTTGTTAAGGGACTCTTCAAGGGTTTAGTGTACATTGGGGATCATTTAAAATTTTTTTTTCAGTTTGCAGCAAGAAAGGTCCTTCTGGGATTTTCATCACAGCAGCTTTGTATCTCTTCTTGAAAGGATGACTCTGTGGTCAAATTTGTGTTGCAAAATGAGGAAGCCTAAACATAAGAAGCAGTGAAGTTCCAAAACAGTATCAAAAATATTGCTCAAAGCTGTCAATGGTTTGTCACTGCTTTCCTTCCTCTGAATTTACAGGGAACAAGATAATCTAAACCAAAATAATCTTCCATCTGATAAAAATCCCTTTAACTGGAAATAAAGACAAAAATTACTGTAGGAATGCATATTTTACAGTGATCATATCTTTAGTGCTTGCAGAAACTTGTCAAATTAGTAAGATATTTTATGAAGAACATATTAATACATGTAGTTTAGTGGAGTAGGAAAGGGCAGAGAATTTTTTCTATTTATTATTGGTCTCATGGATTAACATGAGACCTAGCAAAGTCATAGCAAAAACTCAGAACTGCAAGGTCACTGACAGGTGCCTGGATCAGTATGAAGTTTGAATCTTAATATCTGCTTTTTCTTGCAGCTTTACCATGGTTCATACGTAGACAAGAAATCTGCTCTCCTTTGAATATGACATTAAATATCACAGGAAGCAAGTTGGCATTTCATCAGTTCTCTTCATCTCTCTCTCCTGGATGTTTGGTATTGAACAAGGATCCCTACAATGACATCAGTAGGAAAAGATGATGCTCTCCAGATCTCACTCTGGACAGTTTTGCAATTGTTTGGGCAGTTTGAAACACCGTTGTGGTTTGAGTTCAGAGAACAACTGAGTACAACTGCTCACTCCCCCATTTTCCCAGCACTGAGAAAGGGAAAATAAAGCAAAGGTGCCATTAACTCGCTCTTTCCCCCCCCCCTCCCCCCCAGTCCTGAGAAAAAGAAAATAAAGCAAAAGACTCAGGAAATCAAGATAAGTACAAGGAGGGATGATGTCTTCCATTACGGCACAGGTACAACAACCTCGTTAGGGGAAGGAGAAAACATAGAATTTATTTTGGACACTAACAACAACCTTAACAGAGTAGGACCATGAGAAGCATTACTACATCCTGAAAACACCTTCCCCCAGCCCTCCCTTCTTCCCAGCTTCAGTTTTGCTCCCAGCCTCTCTACCTCCTTCCCTCCAGTGGCACAGGGGGCAGGGAATGGGGGGTGTGGTCAGTTCTGCTGCTTCTGCCACATCAGGGAGTGGAACTTCTGGCATTCCTTCCCTATTTCTGTGCCCGTCCCCCTCTCACAGTAAACAGTCCTCCACAAACACTCTGTGACATGACCCACTCCCACGGTTTGTGGGTCACCCCCACATTTTGCAATCTCCGCAGCACTGAACGACAACAGCAGGGTCTTCTTCCCACAGGGTCCCAGCCTTCTTCGGGCACAGTCACCACAACAGTGTTTCAAACTGCCCTGTCGTGGCTTGGGGCCCCCACAGGCCCCAGGTTTATCTGCTCCACTGTAGACCTCCATGGGTAGAGGGTGGTGTGGCCCTGCCCTCTCACTGCGGGTTAAAGGGGAGTCTCTGCTCCAGTGCACCTCCCCTCCTTCCTCCTCTCTTCTTCGACTGACCTCAATGCACAGATTTTCTCCTCACAACTCCTCAAAACTCCTCCAACTCCTCCCGGGTTCCCCGTCCTAAATCCATTATTGCAGAGGTGCAGCTAATTGGCCCAGCCTTGGTGCAAAGGCGGGTCTGACTTGTAGCCAGCGGATTTTCGAGAAGCTTCTCACCGGGACCACGGCTGTCGTGCCCACCCCTGCTACCAAAAAGTCCCCACCACTCACTCAAACCAGGACAAACACTCACTGTGCAGAGTCTTCAGGACACCCTATGAAAAACAGATCTTCTGAGAACTTCAGGCATATCCATATGCTGAAGGAAAGTTAAAAAAGTAGCAAGATAGAAAGATGAAGTAGAGTTGATTGAAAGCATGTAAAGAGCAAGTAAAGAACTTTTTGTAATGTTTAACTGTTAAATAGAAACATGGCATTTTATAGAATGAAGGCAAGAAAATTATCTCAATTCTGCTCTAAATCTACCTCTTTCCTTATGCAGTAAAGTATCTTAATCAAGCTGTACATCTTAAGACAACTAAAAGTTGTAAGGTCCTTCAAAGCTGAGACCTTTAATTGTTTGGTAAGACGTCCTGAAGTATTTTTTGACTATGACCATTCCGTCTGTCTTTGCTAGACCTTGACTTATCCTGAGATGTTGACTGAGTAGAGCAGTATATTTTCCATTTTATAAATTATAAATAGGGGAGAGATTAATGTGATTTATATATATATATGTGTGTGTGTGTGTGTGTGTGTGTGTGTATTGCTCAACATACGCAGAAATTTAACTCAGCATTGAACTGTCAGCTATTTAGCATGAAAGAATATCTGAAAATTCTGGAGTAATGAATTTTGAGACGTCTAGGAAATAAGTCACAATCTTCACTGTCCTGACCACTAATTCTATTACTATTATCACAAAATAATGTTAAATTTTCTGTGTTCAAAAATCAATATTGTTTGTCTTCTCTAATGTGCACAAAACAGAATTTTAAGCTGTTGCCCTGATTTTTTTTTTCCAAAGGAAAATTTTCAGTTTTAGCCTGAGCATGCTACTATGTAAAATAGCTCTGCATAGTAAATGTACAGAGAGAAATTTGAAAATTAGGCTTTTATTAAATCAGACTAATCCAAAATTGCCCTTTTGTTTGTGGTTTTTTTTTTTTTTTTTTTTTTTTTTCCCACAGTGTTGGCTGTAATGTATTTATTACAAATGACTTTTTATACTTGAGATAAACTTACAAGGAGGAAAAATATGAAGAACCTGGTGAAAGTACTTACTGTGTAAGAAGCACTGCAGTAATACTGGCTTTGAATTTTAAGCATATGAATAAACTTATCTACAGCAGTCAAATAGCATCCCATTAATCATTATAAAAGAGCAAGAAACACCTTCAGTCTTTTCATATACAAGTCTCAGATGGGCAGATACAGATGCTGCTAAGGCCTAACTATTTTAACTTTTTTGCTACTTATTAATAAATAAATACAGAGAATTTCTAAAATTGAGTGATTAAAGAAAAAAAAAAAAAGTAAAAAGAGCAGAACTTTGATAGGACTTGGGAAGATTTCTGTAGATTTCCATGAATTTTAACAACCATCAGAGCGGTCACTTGGTGAGAGAGCTGGAAAACAGCAAGCCAGAATCAGTGGGCCATGAGAAACATAAGGTAGGAATTTCCATGAAATCCTCATTTCATATTAGCGTAGCAGCAGCACCTGATTACCCCGGGATCTCTGAAGGAGAGATCAAATAAAGCAGAAAAAAGATCTGTGAGCCATTAGATCCAGGAAAAAGGCAGAAAGCTTAGAGCCAAACTAGTCAGAATAAAACTATAATTACTCTGAAGACATCATGTCTTGTGTCCAAGGTAGCATTAGCTAAAATGACTGTGAGCTGTTGGCTGTTCCCTATTTAAACTGGCTGTAGGATCAGGTCTCACATACACTATGCTACATAAAATGGAAGACTGCCACAGTGCTTCATACACAGTCAAGGAAAGTAAATGGGATTGAAAACAAACAAGGAGTGAAAAGTTTATAAATAGCACAAGAAAATGAGTATTCTGTGTTCACTGTGCCTTTAAATACAGCATACTCCCTGCTGAAACAGCTCCCATTTAGCGTTTCTGTTGGGAAGCAGCATGTTACAATGCCTCTTTTGCTGTTTTTTTGTTTGTTAGTTTCCCTCAATCTAGAATAAAAGTAATTCAGCCTTAAAAAAAAAAAAAAAAAAAAAAAAAGAGGTTTGCTCTGTATGTCTAGCAACAAAACCATGACAAAGAGATTGATGTCTCTATTAAAGAAATAAGTGAAGGAAATCATATCTTAGTTTTTCTTAGTTTGTGCATGCTGTTCTCTTTCTGAATACTCCACAGTACTATTTTCAGTTTGAACCAAAAAAGGAAAAAAAATATTAACCCCTTCAACTGGCCGTGAAAATTTAAATGCACAAGCAGCTAAATAATCATTTAGTTTTGAAGATCGTAAAGAAAATAGCGAAATATTCATGTCAGGCCCCAGACTCCCAACAAACTATAGCTTCAGTGATCAGAACCTTTCCATGAGATTACCTGACAGACTCTTTGAGACATTACAGAGGATAAAAGTAGCTTGTGGGGTTTGTTTGGAGTTTTTTTTCAGTAAAGAAGACAAACAAGCCATTTTCTTATATTGATTGTCACACAGAGAGCTGCAGCATCTGTCATAATGAACAGCTGGGAAGATTCCAGGTCTCAATTTTTTTTTTTTAAACTGCTGATAAATACAAATGGAAAACATCAATGGTGCAATTTAGATGGTTAGTTACAGATACCCCTTCTCTTTTTGCCAGTGCTTCAGTTTTGCAACAGCCACTCAAATGAAATCATTGAAACTGACTTTTGCTCGCAAAAGCATGGAGGAAAGCTATCCAGTGAAAACCTTTTAACATATGCCTTTTACCTCTTAAGCTCTTCTAAATCAATGGACTTTAACAGATTCTGAATCTGAAACGAATCTGTCAAATGAGTCTGAAAAGAAGAAAGAAATATACTCCTAACAGAAAGTAAACCTTGTTGTAACTTTGTAAATTAAAACAGTACTGGGGGCAAGTCACAAGAAGGGAAGCAAATATAAAATAATGTGCAAGTAAGCATTCATTTATTACTGTCAATGTAGTCCTTCTACCAGTTAGACTGAAGGAACATCAGAGACTGAAGATCAATGCAAGTGAACAAAGCTGCACTGCACTCAAGGTTTGCAATTTGAGGGACAATAAAACTTGGTCTAATTAGCTGAGCCCACATACTTTGGACACATTCATATGTAGTCATGATGCACTTTTTAACTGATTGAGGACATAAGCACCAGTGCTGGTAAGGTCAGGCAAGCAGACAATATTCAGACATATTCTTGCTCTGATGTGTCCTTCATCAGTCTAAGAATGAGGGACTATAGGGCATGTGAGTTGATTGCCTTATATCTGTAGAAAGATTACATGGGTGCTGTGTGTTCATATAAGTGTCTCTCAAGAATTTTGCTTTACTCATGAGTCAACTGGGGTTTAGCAATAAAAGCCAGGTTTCCACTCTAGACCCAAGGATTCCAATCAAAATTACCTTCAGAGACAATAAAACCTTATGGCTCAGGAATGATATTTCCAAACCAAGTTTAAAACACTACAGCTTGGAGTTTTTGACTTTTTAAATATTCCTATGAATACTTATTCTAAGTTTCTGGAAAAATAAAAACCGTATAAAATTAGAGCATTTAAGGGACCTATGTTTATTTCTGTCTTCATGCTTTAAAGGCATCTGTAGATGCCAGTTTTCCTCCTCCCACCATCAATCTGTGTTGTCCATTATTTGGCAAACTTCCAAAGGTTAGGATGTGCCTTCTTGTGTGTATAAGCATGCTTCATTACAATAAGAGTGCTGTTATGTTGTTTTACTATTACACAGACGTGTTTTGGAGTACTGAATAATACCAATTTTAAAAAATGCCTAATAAATGGTGACTGCTGCATAATATAAATGTGAAGTATGTATAATACATCACACAAAAGCTGACATTTAGAAGAAACAAAACTTGCAGGTTAGAACTAGTAAGGGATGAACAGTCATCTGTGGCAGTCCTCAGGAAAAAAAAAAAAAAAAAAAAAAAAAAAACTTCCAGGAAAGGTTTCCAATAGAGTTTTCTCAGGTAGTAAACCCAGGTTACAGATTCTTTATGAGCCATAGCCAAAGGCAGTAATTTTTAAAAGCAAACTGAACTGTGAATCTGCTATAAACTGGAGTCATCTGTAAACTGTTTTATTCTCAAAGAAGACAAATGTGGATAAATGAGTATTGTAATTATAATGTCTCAAAAGGGGTTTTCCTTGTTTTTATTAACACTAATGTCTAAAGATTAGTATTGCGTGGTAAATGCTCATATGACCAAACTAAACCTGATCTGAAGCATACGTTTATTGTATTTTCCACATGCAGGTAATACAAAATGTCTCCACCAGATGTTCTCAATCTCTGCTACCATTGTAATGATTCTAAAAGCCCATAAACCCATGAAAGAACTGCTGGAATTAAATGATTGTTCTTCACTGACAATAAACCCATAATTTTCAACTTAATTAAACCTTATTTTTATTCTCCTTTTTTTTTTTTTTTTTTTTTTTTTCCACAGATGAGTCTTGTGGAATATCAAACACATGTATAAACTAAAACCCAGTAAGCACTCAGTGTGTATTTCATTTGGAAATAATGAATTGTAAAAATTTCTGGTCACAATATTTACTAGATGTTGAAACACTGAAGAACATTTTTGTAAGAATACATACCCACCCCCAAAAAAATGTGTTTCTCTCTGTCATGAATTATATTAATATCTGAGAATACACAGAAGACTTGATGCTCATCTATTCTCTCCTTTAGTATAAATACTCATCAAGTCAGAGAAGTTATTTTACTATAAAAAAATCAGTGTCTTATGAAGCAGTGTTAGGTCCACACAGGATTAAATGAAGTTGACAAATGCCAACAAAACTTATCAATAATACAGACATGGGAAATGATACAGCCATTTTCACAATTAGATTTAAATTCTACAAATTGATTGTACTGTTGGTCACCAAAATCCACTTCTGGGCAGTGGGCTTGGAATGTTCTATTGTTCTTAATGCTTATGCTGACAGTGTAATTATAAGCATCTTATTTTAAGAATAGTTCCTCCTATCCCTGAATAAATCCCTATCTTATTATCAATCTCATTTTATCATATAAATGATAATCACAAGACTTCCCACCGCACTTAGTATTAATAAACCACTTGACAGCGTTTGAAATAAAACAGATGATAAATGGACATGAAAACTTAACTAACCTGTCAAGACTTTAGACAAACACATAGCTCAGTGGTGGGTGGACATGGAAAACACACTAGACTGCAGAACTTGGTATGACTTCTCAGTTGTGTCCTGACAACACCTCAGGACAAGAGTAAAGCATCTACTGCCATAGCCTTTCATCTGCATGCCCTGGAAAGAAAATAAAGGGGGCCATTCCAGATCTAGCATCAAACGGACATATGACAGATGACTGATGGACAGATGTAAATGTCTATGCAAATGTAGAGAGATACAATGCAAGAATGAGAAATATCCTATAGTTAAGCAGATCTTTAGTAACCTCTCTTTTGGTGGTTGCAAAACAGCTGTTGAAACCGAAGGCAGACAATATCAGCTCATAAAAACAAAGTGGTAGCAAGTATTTTGTTGCCATAATGAAACTGAAAACAAAGGAAGAAGGACTAACATTCTTGGACCTGGAACAGTTGGTAGTAAGTGTCTTCTCATCAACTTTCAAACTTTAACAGAAAGCCAAGCCCCATTTTTTGACAGATTCTTCTGCAGTGGAGGTGACTTTGAGCAACTGTAAAACTAACCACTATGTTAGGTCTTAGTCATCTCATTTATGAAGATAATAAACTCCACAGTGTTAATGACAAAAGGAATGTTGCTCAAAAGAACAAGTCGGAGTGTAAGCCCTTAATTTAGGTGCTTCAACACAATTTTTATGATACCATCCTAGCTTGATTTTTGTTCTAAGTCTTTGGTCTTACTCTTCAAATCATTCAAGTAAGCATGAATATTTCAGGAGTCATGGGATCCCATCACCAAGTGCTGGTCTGTCCTTCACAACTGTCACTGAAAGGGTAAAGGTGAACACAAGGCCTCTGTGATCTTGTCTGACAAAACAGGTATTTGTAGTTTCCCATCTAGTATGTCTTCCAAAACTCGTAATGTCAAGGACAGAACAGAAATTGAGGAATAACCCCAACTTCTTTGCTTTAGATGCATGTGATTCACAAACAGGGAACACAGAGATCCTGAGGTGGCCTCTTTCTTACAGATCTCAGCTATATTCCTTGCTGTCATGGGAGCTGCAGACCACTTGCTTGGACAGTATGATGAGAGATGAGTCAGACCTGTTTATGCATAAGAAAGTTTTCTCATGCCCAACACTTCTGAAGATTGAATGATGCAGATACAGTAGTTTGTACCAGAGGAGTTATTGTATTACAACACAAAACTATGTAGACAACATTTGAAGGAAAAAAATGCTTCTACTAACGTGCAGTGTGGATGGAAATGCTGTCAGCAATGTATCTACAATGTCAGAGCCTCCTGGGCCTAGGTCTCAAGCCTGAATTCAAACTTGACCACTTAGTGCAGCAATACCGTGAATCAAAAAAACTGACTCTTTTTATTGACTGTTAGCACAATAAAGGTCTTTCCTTATACACCTTCTAACAGTTAATAAAGTAGGCTCCTAATTTAGACAATCTGTCATGGTTTCAGCCCAGAGGGCAACTGAGCACCACACAGCCGCTCGCTCAACACTTCTCCCTCAGGAATCAAAAGGAAAATATAAAATAGAAGACTCAGGAATTGAGATAAGGACAGGGAGAGATGATTCACCCATTATAGTCATAGGCAAAGGACAAACTCCTTAAGGGAAGAAAAAGAACATCAATTTAATTCAAACATCACCACCACTACTTAACAGGCAGAGTAGGACAGTGAGAAGCATTGCTACATCTTAAAAACACCTTCCCCCACTATACTTTCTTCCCAGGCTCAGCTTACACAGAATCACAGAATCGTCTAGGTTGGAAAAGACCTTGAAGATTATGCAGTCCAACCATTAACTTCACACTGACAGTTCCCAACTACATCATATCCTTAAGTGCTATGTCAACCCAACTCTTAAACACCTCCAGGGATGGGGACTCCACCACCTCCCTGGGCAGCACATTCCAGCACCTAAAAACACGTTCTGTAAAGAAATGCTTCCTAATATCTAGTCTAAACCTTCCCTGGTGCAATCTGAGGCCATGACCTCCTGTTCTATCATGTATTTGGATTTTATCTGGACATTCAAGTCAATCAGGCAGCAGAAATTCCACTGTTCCCTATTCCTGATTTCCCAGTCATTCTGTATCCTGTTTTTCTCTGTCATACATAAATGGAAACAAATATCACAAAGGCCACTGACTTTGCAAGGAATTTTGATCATTCTCAGAAAACTCTGGAAAAAACGGAATGGTTTTGGAGTAGGTTACCAAGTCTAAAACTACAGTGGAAGGACAGATTGTACACTAATATATAGCCTCAGAGTCAGCCCTAAACAGCATGCGAATGGGAACTGAAATGGTAATTTCATAGCTCACTTCTTCTCAAACATAATATATAAAAAAAAAAAAATAAATCCCAGATAATGATCTATAGACTAGTCCTTCATCAATGCAATGTTTTTATGGTCAGCCACATCTGTAAATTCTTGTTCTCTGGGGTCTTTTAAGTTGGTAGAACATACAGGGATGGAGAATGTATCTTCTTGGATCATTACTACGTAACATTATGTAAACTTTTGGAATCTTATTGACACGGAGAATAATTCTTATTCATGTCTTGGTACGTACCTAGCATCTCATAAGCTTGTAAACTGTAATACCAATATATGATTGTGTTAGTGTTGTATGGATGCCAGATTTACCAAAGCTACTTAATAGCAGTTGCAAAGAAAAAGCTTTGTTTGTGGTTTCTCTACCTCCTCCCCCACAGTGGTGCAGGGGGCAGGGAATGGGGGTGTGTGGTCAGTACTCAGTGGGAGGCCTCCTCACAGTCTTCCCTTGCTCCAGTGTGGAGTCTCCTTCACAGGAGACAGTCCTCCATGAACTTCCTCTGACATGCGTCCTTTCCATGGGTTATAGCTCTTCTTGAAGCACTCTGCAGTTGATCTCTCTTGTGTGTTGCAGTCCTCCCAGCACTGAACTACAACAGTGGGAGCTTCTTCCCACCAAGTCCCAGCCTTCTTTGGGCACAGACATCTGCTCCAGTGTGGGGTCCTCCACAGGCTGCAGGTGGGCATCTGCTCCACCATGGACCTCCATGGGCTGCAGGGGCACAGTCTGACCTCTCACCATGGGCTGAAGGGGAGTCTCTGCTCCAGTGCACCTCCCTCTCACCTCCTTCTTTCTTCCACTGACCTCGGTGCTCACATAGGTGTCCTCCTCACAACTCCTCACAACTGCAACTAGTCGTCCCAGGTTCCATTTCTTAAATATGTTACCACAGAGGCACAGCCACCATCACTAATTGCGTCAACCTTGGTACAGAGTTGGGTCCTACAGAACCACAGGAGCTTAGATAAGCTTCTCACAGGGGTCACCTCTGTAGCCCCCTCCCCTACTTCTAAAAACTCCCGCCATACATACAAATCCATCACACACTCATAATGAATGTTAAAACTTACCATATGGCTCATAGTTTAAAATGCAAATTCATATAAAGCTTATATATATAATGTTTGCTGTCTGCCTAATATTTATTCAAAACCCTTTCCCACTGCAGCTGGGCATGTTGTTTCTAAGCACCAAAGATGAGTGCAGAACACTGGGGATATAAAACAATTGGCATTGTTAAAGGTAACAGGGAGAGCTTTCATCCAAAACATACTACATATCCCACAGATGCTGGTGTAGCTCCCAGTGCTGGCAGTGATAAATGATGTACAAAATGAGTGAATGTTGAGACACAGCCACACATAGAAAAGGGAATCTAACAGGAATTCCTCGACAGCAGGAGACAAGTGATTTTATGAAGAGAGCAGGTATGGCATTTATTTTTCCCTTGCACATCTGTCTTCCCAGTGTCTAAACATTGGACTTGTTTTTCACTGTCTCAGAGTCCTGTTTCAAGACAGTCTTGGACATGACAGCAATAAAACCCTAATTTCCTCATGTCTAGGATGGGGTTATATAGGTATAGATTGTGATCAAGAGCATGTAAAGGTGTCCTGTACTTTTGAAAAAGCAGTGTGCACATTCAGGAGCTAGGTTTGATAATCAGAAGGGATCTGTGGTTCACTGTGCCTTGCTGTTACTCCATCATAATAGCTAGCATGTTCCTAGTTTTCCTTGTTTTACTTTATCTGTTTATGTATTTTCCTCAGTTTCAACTTGTCTGAGCTGTCCTGAATAGCATCTATTGTTTGAAAGGGTGTACGGGTTTTCCAAACTAATCTATCTCATATATTGAACTGTGTAAAGAACATTTGCAACTAATTGAAAACACGCATACATTTCACAGATGAATGCCTCAGTCATTATCTATCAGTTATGAATCTTGGCTCCATCTATTTTTCCATACCTCATTACGAAACCACCTTCAAACCCTGGTTGAGAAGCTCAGTAGTTTGTGTAGGATATGGAAGATGAAGAACACTTTGAATTTTGTCATATCCTATTTATGAAGAAACATAAATATTATAGTCTACACTGACTACAGTATGGCAAATATTTAATTAGAATAGGCATAATTGTCTCAGAAGCACCAGAGTGTGAAATCAGGAATCAAAGAATTTACAGTATCTCGTACCAGGTTCTGGTCTAACCCCATCAAAAATAGAGTTTTTAAAGGAAATCATAGACATTTATAAACCCTGCTCTGAGGTTCTGAACCAAATTGTGCTGATTGAGTATTAAAGTGTTGATCCAGGTGCCAATAAGGACATTTTAAACTCACTTCAGTATAGGTTATAGTTGATCCACTTTATCAGAAGAGGTAGCCTTCAGTAACCGTGAGGTATATATACAGATTCCAAAACCTTCAAAAATTGCTTGCTTTAACATTTTTGACATTGAAGTTGATGTTAAAGTGTATTTCTTAAAAAAGTGTTTCTATTATGCAACTGATATCAACTATCTAGGAATTCTCTAATGAAAACTTTTTATGGGGAAAAAAAAATAATCTTGAAAGCAATATAAATAGAAGGAGAAATTAAATATTGGCAAATTTCTTTGTCTTACATAGGGAGGAAAAAGAAGACATATTATTAAAGTATTATACTTTAACATTTTCCAGTTTTAGTCGCTTGTTCAAGTTTTAGTTATTTGATTGAAATGACGTTACATTTGGGAATTTATTTCATTTTTAGGAAAAAAAGATAAAAATTTTAAAATTAATTAATTGACCAGATTAAAATATCACTAACTCATAATTTATTTTTATGTTTAATTTTTATTTTCATAGAATTCAGGATTGTTATGGGTGAGGAAAGATAGATATAGATGATATAGATAGATATAGTTATAGATATAGATATAGATGATATAGATATAGATGATGTAGATATAGATATAGATATAGGTATAGATAGATATAGATTAGATATAGATATAGATATAGATATAGATATAGATATAGATATAGATATAGATATAGATATAGATATATAGATATATAGATATAGATGATAGATAGATATAGATATAGATATAGATATAGATATAGATATAGATATAGATATAGATATAGATATAGATGATATAGATAGATATAGATATAGATATAGATATAGATATAGATATAGATATAGATATAGATATAGATAGAGATAGAGATAGAGATAGAGATAGATATAGATATAGATATAGATAGATTAGATATAGATATAGAGATAGATTAGATAGATATAGATATAGATATAGATATAGATATAGATAGATATAGATATAGATATAGATATAGATATAGATATAGATATAGATATAGATATAGATATAGATATAGATATAGATATAGATATAGATAGATTAGATATAGATATAGAGATAGATTAGATATAGATATAGAGAGAGATAGATAGATAGATAGATAGATAGATAGATAGATAGATAGATAGATTAATAGATAGATTAATAGATAGATAGATAGAAAGATAGATAGATGATAGATAGATAGATAGATAGATAGATAGATAGATAGATAGATAGATAGATATAATTTTTTTTTAATGGTTTACAGCTAAGGATAGAAAAGTGAATAAATTAATCAAGATTTTTCCTATTTATTTTCATAGACTTTATTTCTCAGTTCAACTTTATAATATAAACACAGAAAATAATACATGTCATGTTATGCTTCCCATGATCATTATCACTATGTTTGGTTTATAAGAAGATTAGGGAGTACAAACTGGTCAGAGAGTAATTTGGCTGGTCTCTGGAAGAATAATACTTATCATCAGAAGATGGTATATTCCTTTACCCCTATTCATTTTCTCAGAATTAGTTCTAGAGTTTATAATTATTCTATGGCCAAAGTAGTCTGGCTCTGAGCAACAAAATCAATTAAACTAATTTATCATTGATCCACTTGAGCAATGAAAGCCATGATATAACAGCAGACTATGGTACTAAACGATTCACGTATTTTCTTTCCGTTCTGAGAAGCTGCAAATAGGAGTATGATTTTTCTGTTCAGTTTCTACCAACAATTGTAGGTCTCTATGCAAAATGTCACGTTAGTTATATAATAAATGACACTTTTAGCTCTTCTAATGCTTGTTGAGCGTAAGAAGACACTTAAGTGTTTACCCATTCACTCCTTTTTCTTCAGTAGTAGTAAGGGTGACTAACAAAGGAAAGGCTTCAGCATTCTGGTTTTGGGTCATTACATGGTAGACAGCCTTGTCCAATTACACCTTCTATCCCGGTCTGCTGCAAGAATGGTCATATTTTGAAATGTAAAAGACAAGAGTAAAAAATTATCTTAGCTCTTTTCCCCAGGAAAAGATCATTAAGCCAACTGGGAAGAGCAATCAGTATCTATGTCTGCTCTTTCTCTTCCCTACTGTGGAATCACATTTTTGTCCTTACATCACACAGAGCTTAGAGACTTGCAGAATTTTCTAACTGTGGGATAGGTTTAACTCTTTCACAGTGGTGGTACAAAGTCCATCCCACCACGGTTATTGCTTATGATATCTTTAAAAAGAATTAAGTAACAACAATGGGTGAAAGGTTTATGGCCTCTGTGAAAGATGAAGTTTTTCTATGCAGACAGCTGTGGGGTGGGGAGGGCTGTTTGCATATGTTCCAATGGACTATGCTATGAAATTGCAAATCTCACAGAATAAACAACAAAAATTTGTGATCCACAGTTGTTTTTCCATAGACTGTATCCAGTGTTATCCCTCCTATGGAAGCAAACAGTTGCGTTTTCCTTTGCAAAAGTGGTTTTCTTCACACTACCTTCCTAGCTGTGCTTAGTCTTCAGTTGGATTACTCAATTTACTTGCTTATTCATTGTTTTCTCCCCTTTAGGGATGTAAAGAAAGATCCACATTCCCGTTTATCAATTTGTTAAAGTACCAAACAGCTCAGTTGCACCTCTGTAAAGCTTATCTCTCTAGAAGCTTTAGTATATTACAGTACATAAAAATTGTACAGCTGATCCTACAAGGACATTTATGAACAACATATTCAGCAACAGTGCATACAGTGGGTAAAATATAATCCCACTCTTCCTACACAAGCAAAATATAGCCATCAGCAGAGTTCAATCTGATGCCTGAGTATACAAATCTGAATCCTTCATCTATTTTCCTAGCAACAGATTGATGTGAGAGACCAAAAGACATAGAAGTCATTGCCTTTCCAGTCTGTCAGGTCAACGATCCACAAATAAAGAAGCATTCATGCCAAGAATTAGAATGGATTGGAGATCTGTTTCTTTTGTTTTCCGTGTACTTTCAAGTGTACTTGAAAAATAGAGTCCATTATAGAAATCTGTGTATGGATTGGGTTTCTTGTATTGTTTTTCTTTTTTTCTGTTAATAAATCAATGTTTTCAAAATGTTCATATATGGAAACATGAAGTTAATGTACCAGTGCAGCTGTAAAGTAGATATTGAAGTATGTCAAATGTATACGATATTTTAAAAATTAAATGCACTTTACCAAATTTATAAGTAAATTTATACATACAATTATTTTAATTATTTACTACAAATCAGATCTTATACTTGCACAACATTTTAATTTTAGTATAGCTGAGGATAACCAAATGAGATTAAAGAGGAAAACTCTCAGGTAAGAGAAGACTGACTTTCATTATGTTCAGCTGTGGCTGTCATTCTGCTATGCAGTAACAGATCTAGGACACTGAAGGTCAGTTCCTAATAGGACAAGTCAGTAAAGTGAAGTCTGGTATTTTCTTAGTATAATTCATTATATTTACAAAAGTGCATGACTACATCCACATCAGAGGTAGATAACAAGGAACACAGAGACGTTCTTGGGGATTTTGATTAAAGTATTAATGATAGCTCTCTGAGAAGTAGAATTATATAAAAAATTACTCAAACAGAAAAAATCTTTTCAGGACTTTGCTACAAGACCACCAAGACATACATATTCAATGCATTATCGTACTTCTTTCACTGACCACAGCTATAACCCTGTTTGTGTGTTGCTAAAGTGAAATGACAAAAATGTTTATACAAGCAGAGCCCATAGGACTTGTGTGATGATTTTTCCACATTTAAACAAAATAACACATGATCATTGAGATGTTATACAACAACAACAACAACAAATCTTAACTGATACAATTTGCTATATTTATCTCTGCTACCTTTTAGGAGTCAATTTAATTTTACCGTAAAATCACTTCTATACTAGAAGTGCCTTTCTTTGTGAAAAGAAAGCTTGTATATTCCCTTTCATGATACATGTCTTATTCAGACCTTGCAGGTTCATTTTTAATTCACGTAGACTCTGTGGAGTGATGTGAAAGATCCAACAAAAAGACCACATTGAAGACCAAAATTATTTTGATTTAATAGAAATAAATAAGTTTTCCAAGGTAACTAGCAGGCAAAATTGCTTAAAAGATCCCCTTTATTGGCTTGAAATACATATTGTTTAGTCAATAAACAGTACTTTTGTTGTGTTATATGAAGTAATGTTTAGGGAATATTGTTTTCATTTGATTGTTTTGAACAGTGAATGTGAATATGTGTGTATATTTGAGTGTGTGTACATACATTGTTTAATTTTACTGTATTTAAGTACTCACACAGAACAGTACTGTTTGGACTTGTGATGTTGCAGGGGAAAGAAAGGTACAGCTACCTCTCCCAACTTGTTTCATTCTTTCAAGATCTAATTTTTGAGTCACTGATTTTGTCTAAGCATCTGTCTCTTTAGGCTACAAACAAAACAAATATAATCAACTTGGGATTTGTTTTTTTTTTTTCATAAAATTCATGAAGTTTCTGTCAGAAAACACAAAAGCAAAATCACTGTTAAACTAAAAAATGAGATGTCAAACCTTTGTATACCCAGACAAATGTAGACAAGATGATAATGAATGAAGCAATTTGCAGTGAGAACTTTTGAGTTTATCCAGATATTGCAGTGAGAACTTTTTGAGTTTATCCAGATATACCAGACTGCTGACTGGAACTCTTCTTAGATTCTGTGTTTCAAAGGTGTTCTTGGTTTGTGTGGTCTCTACTACATTGGATAGACAAATTGTCTCAACATGATTTAATTTGTCAGATGCTACTTACCAAAAACAGGGAATAGAATAGTCTTGAGGATACTTACATATAACTGTTTCAGTAATGAAAAGAGGGTCTTTATTCTGCCAGTGTCCTCTCCTTTTAAGTCACATGTATGAAATAAATAACCAGAAGTGGTGACAAATAGACTATATGATGTCTGTAAGAATCTCCCTGTTGTCAGGCATTGCTTACAGAAAAATAACTTCAGATTCACTGACATGAAGTGGTCATTGCAACACCAAGCCACAGACTCTCCAACAGTGAGTGTTTTCAACAAGCATCTATAATATTTCTTACAGATATTGATACCTGTAGGTTTAGTGTCCAAAAAAGAAGAATAATATCTATCACACCAATGTCATAAAAGTACTTTTGATTTCCCTTCAGGATCTCAAGTACGATTTCTGTTGCTGACCACCAAATTTCCATTTTGATCTTCAGCCTAAAAGAAGATATGTAGTATGTCAGGAACATAATCTTATTATGGAAAGAGCATTATGTTCTCTAGTGCATGTGAATCTGCCTAAAATCAAAAGTGCAGACAACCTGGAAGGTTGAATCACTTGTGATGAACCACTACTAAGATTGACTACTTCTCGTTCTTGCAGAAACACTGTAATAAACATTGCCTTATCATAAGAACTCCTTTAAACAATCAAATGTCATTCACATCTAGCTAAGAATGGTATTGAGAAAAGAAGTAAAATAGTTGGAAGATCTAGTTCTCAGCATTTCAACACTACTTATCAAGGCTTTTTGCCATGATGCCACCAAATCAGTATGCGAGCAAGGACTGGGTTGGAGTTTCAAACATTTGCTTTTTGAAAAGTGCCTCCGTGTATCTGAGACAATCTAGAAGATTATGCCCATTTTTTTAAGTGATAATTTTGTCGAAGGCTGTATTGTAACAAAGATATGAGAGCAGAACATGCAATTATTATTTCTCTGGTTTTCACTAGATACCTTGAAGATTGGATAAAGCACCTAAACCAGCAAGCTCAGTGATAGCTACATAGGCCTTATGAGCAGAAACAGGAGCTGCTTCCCAGGGATCTCAATGCAGTCAAAACTAAACTGCTATCAAGCCATACAGTTTAAAGATAATTCTGATGCATTTGCATCACCCATATCACAGTATGTGATACAAATAGCCTTGAACTATTGTGGTTATTTCTACTAATACTATATTGATGTTAGTTTGTAGCTTGCTTGACTCAAGCTTTTTGTAAAGGTAGGGAAATAAATAGAGGAAACAGATCAACTATTATCAGCACTTGAATATTCAAATGAAGAGGGGTTGTCACCCTCTTAGCTCATCACATTGACTGACTGACTGAGCTAGTCAGTCAATGACCAGCTGGAGTGCATGGAGCTCCACTCAGGGATGGATGAGGAGCCAGCTGAAAGCTTATGGGTCAGGATTAAAGGGAGGGCAGGGACAGGTGACGTTATAGTGGGGGTCTGCTACAGTCCACCTGACCAGGAAGACTGGAGCAGCTTCACATTCACAAGCCCTGGTCCTCATGGGGGACTTCAACCACCTCAATGTCTTTTGAAGGGACAACACAGCAGGGCACAAGCAATCCAGAAGGCTCTTGGAATGCACTGATGATAACTTCCTTCTCCAGTGACAGAGAAGCCAATGAGGAGAGGTGCTATGCTGGACCTTGTTCTCACCAACAAGGAGGGAAAGGATAGTGTAAAGTTCAAGGGCAGTGACCATGAAATGGTGGAGTTCAAGATCTTTAGGTCAGTGAGGAGGGCATGTAACAAGCTCTCCACCCTGGACTTCAGGAGAGCAGACTTTGGCCTCTTCAGGGGTCTGCTTAGCAGGCTAACATGAGATAAAGCCTGTGAGGGAAGAGGTGCCCAAGAAAGCTGATTAATATTCAAGGATCACATCCTCCAAGCTCAGGAGTTATGCATCCTGACAAAGACAATGTCATATAAGACCACCATAACACCTGTCCAGGAGCTCCTGGACATGCTCAAACATAAAAAGGAAATCTACAGAGGGTGGAAGCAAGGATAGGTAGCCTGGGAGGAATATGGAGAAACTGTCTGGGCAGCCAGTCATCAGGTTAGGAAAGCCAAAGACCTGATAGAATTATATCTGGCCAGAGACATCAAGGGCAACAAGAAAAGGTTTTACAGGTATAACAGTGATAAAAAGAAATCCAGGGAAAATGTGGGCCCTCTCTGGAAGGAAAAGGGGGAGACTTGGTCACACAGCTTATGGAGAAGGCTGAGATACTTAGCAACATTTTTGCCTCTGTCTTCACCAGCAAGGGCTCCAGCCACACAGTCTAAGTCACAGAAGGCAAAGGCAGGGACCAGAAGAATGTAGAATCACCCACTGCAGAAGAAGATCAGGTTCAAGACCACCTAAGGAATGTGAAGTTTCCATGTGACCTGATGAGATGTATCTCTGGGTCCTGAGAGAAATAGTAGATGAAGTGGCTAAGCCACTATCCATCATATTTGAGAAGCTGTGGCAGAATGCTGATTTCCTGCTGACTGGAAAAAGGAAATGTAACCCACATTTGTAAAATGGGAAAAATGTAAGACCTGGGGAACTACCAGCCAGTCAGTCTCACCTCTGTGCCTGGCAAGATCATGGAGCAGATCCTCCTGGAAACTGTGCTAGAGCACATGGAAAATAAGAAGGTGATTGGTGACAGCCAACATGGATTCACTAAAGGAAAAGCATTCCTGACAAGTTTGGTGGCATTCTATGATGGGGTTACAGTGTTGGTGGATAAAGGAAGAGCAAGTGTCATCACCTACCTGGACTTGTGCAAAGCTTTTGACACTATCCCACAGGACATCCTTGTGTCTAAATTGGAGAGACATGGATTTGATGGATGAACCACTCAGTGGATAAGGAATTGGCTGGATGTTCACACTCAAAGGGTTGCAGTCAATGGCTCGATGTCCAAGTGGAGAGCAGTGACAAGTGGCATTCCTCAGGGGTTGGTATTGGGACCAGCACTGTTTAACATCTTTGTTGGTGACGTGGGCAGTGGCATTGAGTGCACCATCAGCAAGTCTGCCAATGACACCAAACTGTGAGCTGTGGTTGACACACAGGAGGGAAGGGGTGTTATCCAGAGGGACTTGGATAGGCTTGAGAGGTGGGCCTGTGCAAACCTCATGAAGTTCGACAAGGCCAAGTGCAAGGTCCTGCACATGGATCAGGGCAATCTCATGCACAAATACAGGCTGGGTGATGAATGGATTGAGAGCAGCCCTGTGGAGAAGGACTTGGGAGTATTGGTAGATGGAAAACTGACTATGACCTGTCACTGTGCATTCACAGCCCAGAAAGTCAACTGTATTCTGGACTGTATTAAGACATGTGGTCAGCAAGTTGAGGGAGGTAATTCTTCCCCTTTACTCTGCTCTTGTGAGACCCCCACCTGGAGTACTGTGTCCAGCTCTGGGGTGTCCAACGTAAGAAGGACATGGACCTGTTGTGTGAGTCCAAAGGAGAGCTACGAAGATGATCAAGGGGCTGTAACACCTCCCTTATGAGGACTGACTTAGAGAGTTGTTCAGCCTGGAAGAGAGTTAGAAGAGACTGACTTAGAGAGTTGTTCAGAAGGCTCTCAGGAGAACTTTTAGCAGCCTTCCAGTACTTAAAGGGGACCTACAGTAAAGCTGGAGCAGGACTTTTCACAAGGGCATGTAGTGATAGGACAAGGGGTAATGGATTTAAACTAAAAGAGGGTAAATTTAGATTAGATGTAGAAAGAAGTTCTTCACGGGGAGGGTGGTGAGACACCAGAACAAGTTGCCCAGAGAATTGTGGCTGCCCCCTCCCTGGAAGTGTTCAAGGCCAGGTTGGACGGGGCTTTGAGCAACCTGAACTAGTGGAAGGTGTACCTGACTGTAACAGGGGAAATGGAAGTAGATGACCTTTAAGGTCCCTTCCAAACAAAATGATTCTATGATTATCAAAATAAAATAAAAAAACAAAACAAAACAAAACAAAACAAAACAAAAAAAAAAAAAAAAAAACAAAAACCAAACCTGCTGTGGTTTTAATTTAGTGTAATTTTACATATTTTTTATGCATTTTTTCCTTATTTGCTTAGAATATAAAATCCTGGAATGCCATTATATAAAATAAGAATAGGTGTGCTTACCTGTGTCATGTAAGTGAAAGAAACAAAACAGTTTCTGTAACTAACATTCTTAAACTTCCCCTAGCATAATTTCAGTTACATAAAAGGGAGATTTTGTTTACTAAGTTTGCTTTGACATTTGAGTTCAGTTATTGCCATGACAGAAGACAAGCAGATTAGGTCATTTGCATCATCTAAAAGGAATTTTGAGTAATGTCACCATTCAGTTGGTCATTGAGAACAGAAAAGTGATTGTATCCCATCAAACCAGGCTTTATAATCAAGTAAATAATACTTGGAATGTACATTAGTCTGTGCAGATAAAAAGTCTGATTGGTTGATATTCAGATAAGGAATATGGACTTTAAATTGGAAAAGGATACTTAATAGGGGAAAAAGAAAACACAAAGAAGGAGAAAAACACCTCTCAAGTGAATCCATGTTTACGGCTAAAGTTATTCACATTAGACTGATTTGATATCACCTTTAAATATTCTGTGAGACAGCCAATTAAAAATATAACAAATCAACAAATTAATTTAATTTATAGGCATTGTAGTTGGTTTAATCTGATGGAGACAGTGCAGTGGGTACCTTTGATATATGTTTGAAATTAAAATAAAACCACAAACACAAAAAATCCCAAACCAAAGCACAATAAAAAACCCCAAAACTGAACCCCTAAATCCCCCAGATTTTACACAAACTCGGCAGTTTTCTTCTTATCTAATTGAATTAATTCCATATTTCTTACAATTATTAATATTTCACATACCTAATATCTCACCAATAACAAACCTCAGCAGATGTTGACTATTGTTTCTATAGTGAAATACGTATTTTCTGATGTTGAAGACATGTCCATATTTCAAAAGGAACAGCAGGGCTCTGTATTCAAACCAGCTTTAAACAAAATTATACAGAAATATTTTATGTTGGCTGCCTGAAGCACTTGACATTAAATCAGCTCTATATTGCTCAAGTTAGTCCAATCTGTAAAATGCACTTTCATTTAAAATGTATACTAGCACTGGAGATGTGTCAAATCTGTTGTGTATTAAGTTAGCCTTTGTCAGCAGAACATTGCAGGGATTTAAGCATGTGTTAACAAATTACCTTCATTCAGAACTCCAACTTGACCTGAATCTCCTGAGTTATAAAATTCAGCATGATCAAAAAAAAAGAAGGGAGAGTGACAGTCTAGGTTATACTCTTTTGGAATTGTAATGTCCTCACTTTTAGTACAACTGGCAAGTTTTAAGAAACTGGAGAATGCCTTTCATTGGAAGAAGATGAAGTAATCCTGAGAATAATACTGTATTTAACCTCTATACTGTAAAGAACATATATTCACACATCTCTCTATATCTTGCCTTAGGCCAGTGTCAAAGAAGAGAGGGAGTTCAATCCTGTAAGGTACTGAGTACTCTTGGCTGTGATCCAGCAAGGCACTCAACTATGAATTTAAATTTAAGTACATGGATCATGCCACTATCTTCAATGGGATTATGCTTAAAGATAAACCAACCTTAAATGCTTTGCTGGATCACAGCCACAGTGCTCAACACTGTGAATGCAAATCAAACCTGAGAGGAGCATTTTCCTCTCTATGTTTCCAGAGAGAGCTCACAAAATACATACAAAGTTCCTTTCAGGAGAGAGCATTCACTTGACAGCCAGACTGAGTAAATTCAGAAGGGTGGGATGATTTATAAATCTTGGGATGCTTGTGTTCAAACAAACAAAAAAAGAATGCTCTTTGACTTTCCCAGGTTGATATTCATTCATTCATTTAACATGATGACTGAGTCTGCACAGGGATCTAGAGAAAGCAGAAGAAACCAAGTGAAAGAGTAGAGACACAGGAAAACAGTGTTCTTTATTTTCCTTTGCCAAATTTCTCTCTTGATTTTAGCTGTGGCCTCTGTTACTTCTGTAATTGAAAAGAACAAGAAGTCTCTAAGTTTAAGAGTGTATGAATACCCTCACAGAATACATGTCAATTAAAATCAGACAATACAGTCTATATAATTAGACATAAGTGACATTCTTACGGGCCTGCTGCTGTTCCAGATGAAAACAACAGGAAAGTGATCTTAGGAAACAAAGAATAGTTCAAAAAGCAAAAGCAAGACTGCACTTTTCAGCATTATATATTAAGATTACTAACTGTCATTTGGTATGCAAGTTTTGAATTTTCCTTGGCTCCCACCAGTGTAGAAAGGATCTGGTTAGAATACTGGAGCTTGCTGAAGGAAAACTGAGGATCCATACTTCTCTTTCAGAAAGTGAAAGAAGCAAGAAGGGAAAGAACAAATCATGCATACAATTCCACTACTCACCTATTCTTGATGGTCAGCAAGAATGGGTTTGCACCAATTTTTCTTCTTTTGTAAATTATTTTTAGGCCAGATTGCCAACTCATTGGGCAAACCTGCAAGCTTGAATTCAGACAGTATCTGTCACAGTGGCACACAGATGGTGAAAAGGGGCTACACAACACTGTTTTACCAGGGTTATGTTATGACTTGAACAAACATATTATAGTTGCTATATCCTGGACAACTCGACTGCCAAAATGAAAACCAAGCCACATTAAGCTTCCTGTAAAAAGAAACAGAGAATATGTTCCCTAAAATAGCATATAAAAACCTGGGACTACCTCAGCAAACTTGATCACATGTGGCTTTCTCAAAGGCTTGAATCTTATTTAAAAATAGTACGCAATACACACAATAGGGCTCCATATTTCAAGGGAAATAATTAAAGACAGCATCACACTTTCTAGCTAACAGCTCTCATTGAAGCAATGGACAGCTCTGGCAAAAGTCTGCCACAGTGCACCCTGCAGTATGATCAAATCAAACTGATAAAGAATTCTATCAGAGGTTAGTGAACATGAGGCACTTTTTAAATTCAAAGTGCCCAAGCAGCTCAGCATGTGTACTTTTTTTTTTTTCCCCCTAGGTTTGTTTTATTTCCACAATTCATCTTCTCACCTTTTCATCATATCCATCAGTCTCTTCCTTGTTGAGAAACAATTGTATCCTAGGAATCTCTTGAACTCATTTATACTATTTCCTTTATTCTCATTTCCTTGAACTTTGTTCTGTGGCTTTATTATCTTTTATCTGAGCTGTGCTCCAATTTTCTATTTACTCCTAGATCCTTAATGATATAAAATGGTCTTCAGATTTGAAATCTGTCATCAACATGTATCAGTTCCTTTCATAAACTGAAAAGCTTGATTTTGATTCACCTCTTTAAATCTGAAGAATGTTCTGTAGTCATGCAGGTACATTTTATGTTTTCATCAAATATTCATAACAATATTTTAAAGTAGGATGTGTCTTCTCAACTATATTCCCATAGATCTACCTTTCTAACTGCATAATCAAGCCAGTAAAAACCATAAACAGTTAACTGCCTGATATTCAGTTCCCACTGTATGCATATTTTTATCCTTCAAAATCTGAAGCAAATTGAAAAGAGGCTACTAGTTGTATTGTATGCAAAATAGAAACTCATTATCTAGTCTTTTCACATGCCTTTATATAATAAACCATGCTTTAAATATATTAACAATTAAAAAAAAAAAACAACACCAAAACAAACCAAAAAACAACTCAATTTTGTTTGACTGAAGATTCCACTTGGCTCCAATATGTGGAAGGACTTTAATCCATAGTTCATTTATCCTTGTCTAACTCTGAACAAGAAATACTTACACTTTTCATACTCCAGTATCTCTTCCATAGCACGTGTACAATGACTGCAGTGATTGTAAAATCTCATTTCCTGGGAGGCGGGTTTCCATCAGGGAATCCATCATCAGAACTAGCATTGTTTAGGAACTTCAATAAAAAGACTGAGAATTAAATGTGTTCAGAAAGACAGTTTCTTCTGGGGTTACACTTAGGTTTGGATTAAAGCAATGTTGTGAAGTTCTCTACTGATTTTTGACTATTGCAATGTCCTGATGAGGGCTGCAGCAGCTGGTACAGTTAAGGGTGATCTCAAGATGAGTCCTTTGTACAAGCTCTTGGTTTGTTTTCACAGTGATGTTAACTCAAGTTTTCAACACTTAAGTGAACTCCTTTATGAAGTCACTGCACAGAGCATTTGCAGTAACAACACACAACTGAGCTCTTGATTTCAAACTCAGAACATCACATGGGTCAGCTAGCTCAAACCAAAGCTGCTCATTAACTCTAGTGAGAAGTTTCCAGCTGTGAATATGCATGAAGTTAAGAACAAAATGAAAGTTAAAGCCTGAGTTTACACTTCAGTAGAAAAAAAAGCACTCAGATTTTTTTTTCTGTTTATTTTTATTGTCACAAGGGAAATGAACAAAACAAATCTCATACAGAGAAGGGAAGCATGTTTAGGCAGAGAAAAGTATGTTTCTTCTATTTTACTGGTATACGAATACATTTGCTACAGGCTTCTATCTCTGTCAGTCTTGCTGGGTTAGGGATCTGTTACTGCACTTTAATTCTTCTAAGCTCAGTGGCAAAACTAAAATAATACTAAGTTCTCAAGAAAAAGAGCAAATGCCATTCATTTTGGGAAGCAGTGGACATATTTATCTTTAAATTGGTATTAGTTATTAAATAAACGCATAATGCAGACTTCCTTTGGCTGGTAGACAAGTGTGTTTAAAATTGTGAAATGGGAATTTACAAAGTAAATAAGGTGCATTACCTATGTGGTCATTCAACAAAATTACCCCATATTAAAAACTGAAAGTGAGAGAAAATACAATCATTGGCTATGACATAAAAAAAGAGTTGATCCCTTCTCTTGATGCAGCTCAATGAGACAACAGATACAGCCTAACTGCTCTCTGTCGCTTCAAGGGGTTGAGGTATCTCTCATTTCTTCCTCCCTTAATCTTTCGTCTCTCCTCTTCAACTCCTCCTTTACCACTTCATATCTGCTCTTGTCTCTGTGCACCAGTTCCAATTCTCTTGTATCTGCCCTGACATGTTTGCTCTTGAAGGCAAATGCACATCAGAGTCTGTGAAAACAGGTAGTCAAAAAACCCATTCAATTTGCCATAACAGCACAAAATTTTTTGTTTCTTTTGTATATATATACTTTTTTTTTTTTTTTTTTAGATGGATTTAGTTTACTGAACTTGTTTACTGCACAGACAATGCTTGAGATGTCTTAAGGTTGAGAAGGGTTGTACAGGGAGAAATGTGGAAGCAGCAGAGTTAGGGGAGAAGGATGTTGATATCTTCCTTTTGAAGGTAGCAAGCTATCAAGTCATCTCAGTTTCCTGTGTAACTGCACCACTAGGATATGATAGTCTGGAAAGTATAACAGGGAAATTTGATGTGGCAGTCCTACATACAACCTAACTTAAGGTCTAACTTTATACATCTACCTTAAGTGCCTGAAAACGGAGCTTTGCCTCTAAGTATGTGAACAGATTTCTCAGGGTATGATTCAACACTCAGCAAAGAACCTAAGAGCCTGCCAACTTCTAAATCAGATGCCCAAAGTTAAATGGGCTTGCTACATGAGTATTCATCCTAGCACAGCCCTGAGGGCCCAGTGCAGCAACAGGGATCTTGCATTTTCTCACAGGGCCCATGTTTTGTAGACTATGAAGAAACTGAAGGGATTATTTTTGACCTTGCAGAACAGACAATTGCAGAGGTAGGAGTTTCTTACAGAAAGTATTATGTCAGTGACCAATATTCTTTTGCTGAGAGATGAACTCTTTTGCTGCAAACAAAATGTAATACAGCCAGCTGGCTATCTGTACTCTGTGATAGTTCAGGATTTTAATGGAGATGTGCTGACACAAACTACTGGAATAACGTAGTACAAATCAGTCCTGTACTGAAAATGAGGGTCAACTTATACTAACGCACTTTCTCATATTATTCTCTATCTTCTCGTAATGGAATAAAAAATTATTAGCTTTTCTGAACACTTACTTGAATTGAGAAACCAAGTTCAACATGCCACCTGTGTTGATACATAGATCGTTTTCCTGCTAGGTTAAAACTAATTCTAAATCTATTACTTTATAGGGATTTGTTTTCTTCCTTGGTAGGTGTATCACACCGCTGTAGACTACAATGAATATAGTATCCTGACATGTGTCTTCATGTTTATTTTCATGCAGTGCCCCTGCCTTTCATTAACATTCACATGAGCTAAACTCATGATTCTTTGACTTCAACTCACCCTCCTCAAACCTCTTCACTTTTTTTTTTTTCTTGCTTTAGTTGTGAAGATCCTCAAAAGCACTTTATTCTTCTTTCCCCTGTAGTCAAAAAAAGGTCTCTCCATTCCCTTCAGCTTCGTTTGTGCAATTACTGGGCAGAGCTACTTGAGTTGACACTCAGCAAGGCCCTCTGAATTTTACTTTATGTACACTTGGGTTTCCTTTGTTACGGGTTTCCCACTGTGCATTATGTGTCAGAGCACAGCCTTGACACTCTTACCTTTCCCTTGCACTTGCTGTCTCAGGCCCAGTAGCACTGCTATCATAAATGTTACAACTTGCAATTTTATCTACAAAAACAAGTCATGCTAGTATATATTTTGATACTGCATAATCTGAGGGTACAGTTGCATTAGCTTCAATTTGGAAATAGACTGGCATTTAGACTACCTCTTAAGAAGTAAATACCTGTATTTCTTTGTAAGTAAAAGCCAAGATATTTATGGTTTGAGGGTACACAAGAGTTGATCTCTACCTTGATCTAAAATCTACTGAATCAATGAAAACACTTCCACTGGCAGCAGCTAACTTTGTATCAGTTCCCTTTGTATCTGTCCTCCACTAATGACAGATGTGACTCTCTCGGCAAAGAAAAGGAAAGAGCATCTTACTTAACAGCTGATATAGGATGTATCTCCGCTAATTCAGAGCTAAAAAATAACACTTCATCAGAAGATGCAAATGTATTTATAAAATCAAGAGCAAAATTACAGACCCTTACAATTAATTTATCACTGTTTGCAGTTTCCAGTCCACAGCAAAAGAAATAATAATAAATATTTAGCGAAAGAAAGTGAATCTGCATTTAGAGCTTTTTAATAAATGTTTAAAAGAAAATCAGCACAGATTACTTGGCTCTGGCTAACACTTTTTTATCTTCCATCTGTCTGTCTTTGATGGATGTTGTTCATGCTCTTCAGTTTACAGTAACAAGCAGGTTTTTAATTTTTCTATCTTCCTTCTCTCTAGTGCCAGGCTATGATGGATGATGTGACAAAAAGATTCATCAGTAAATTCTAAATCCTGAATACAAAATAAATTAGTAATGTAAGAAGCAGATTTGCATTCTCCTTTGACAGCATTGCAACTGCATCTGCTGCTCTCTCAGTTTTGCTTTTTACTTGTTTAATCTTGATAATAACACTAACTCGGCATAGGGATATCTTTCATTTTTAAAAGTACTTAAGTGTACAATATTGTCTTAATATACTTTGTGTCATTATTTGAGCTGCAGTGTTTGGATTTTGTATTGAAAGAGCAGCAGCTGAATGTCAGGCAATAATCTCAGAAACAAGAATTGGATTTCAAAGCAACTACATTACACTCTCTAAACAGCATTTCTCAAACATTGTGGTGCTGATTTGCCAGGTACCACGTTGTTCCTAAAGACTAACAATTCATAACATATGGCTCATGTACATCCAGTCATCTTGCTTTGACTCTCCTGAAGGGCAACATTAGCCTTAACAATTTCTTTCCTCAAGTTTAGGGATGTCTGGGTTCCTAAGAGGTCTGCTGCAGTCAAAAGATTGCTTGGAATCCTGGGTTCCTCTATGCTTCATGTAGAGAAAAGCCAAGGTTCTCATTGCCAAAAAGAACAACAAAATCAGTAAGAGAGGAGCTGAGTACAATTTTGATCTTTTCTTCCATTGTAAGGTTATTTTTTCTTGCATATAATTTTACTTTATAAAGGAATTTCATAATTAGTTACCATTGTATGAGACCTCTCTTAGGCACAAGCACACACACACACACACACACACACACACACAGAAGATTTTGATGCTTTCCTGAAGAAAGAAAAAACTATTCAGGAATTTAAAAACTGATATTAATGGAAGTCAGGGAGGACTAAAATAAATTTATACAAATAAAAATAGTAGCTAGCTAAAAATCAATGGTGAGAAGAAAGCTGGATGAATTAAAATGTTCCTTCTTACATATACTATATTTTCAGTAATGATATCTCAGCATTGCAATTATTCATTCCTGCTGAAAAGCTACTTTAAGTCAACCTCAGTAGCAGCTTAGATATTGTCTCCAAATAAAGTCTTATTTTTATGGTGTGGAGGGCATGTTCTGCAGTCCCTTTTACAGCTCTCTTCAGAGGTAAGACTGGCCAGGTTAGAAAGAGATGACAAGGCATCCTTATTCTGTGATCAATTTCCAGCCACTGGATTGGACTTTTTGGTCACTTAAATCTAACATTTTGAATTGCAAAGGTGACAGGTTTTCTCCCATAATTCTTATATATATCTTAAGGCTTTACATTCTTACTTAGTATTGTGGTATGTTAGCACAGATAACATCTGGTGGGGTTACATTTCTTTTAGAAAAGTTCTTTGTCTTAATTTAAAGATTTGCAGAGGCAGAGTTCAACATCACATTGATTATAGGATTTCAGTGTTTAATTCTTGTCAGTGTAAAAAATGAGATTCTGATTTCTAGCATAAATTTTCCTCTTCTGGCCAGTGAATTTTGTGATAAGCAGGAAAATATTGAAACTCCCTTAAACAAAACAAATCCAGCTGCATAATTTGTACTTTGAATGCCCAGGAATGAGATGTGCCAGGAGGGCATATTTTGAAACACTGAATTCTGTGCAGCCCAAACATCTAAGAGGCTGAAGCACCCTGCAATAAAAACTTCAGCTCACCCCCTACTCCCCCAGCAAACCAAACAAAATCAATATCCTAACACAGTTTATGAGGTCAGATACAGGCTCTGAAGTTCAATTAATTTCTTGTTACCTGTGGTATCATTGAATGTTTTAGCAAATGTAGAAGCTCCTGTTGGCAAAGAGAAGCTCAAACAAATCTTCCTGGGCAAGAAACAGAGATCACTGTGCCTGTGTTCTCATCAGGCAATGGTGATGCCCCTGGGAGTCAGTACACTCTCAAAGGGATTATTACAGTATCTGTCTCAGTGGCAATATAACTTTTGTGGGGCTAGAACTTGAGCAGTGAAAATTTGTAAGACCCAGAATGGCAAAAGCACATTACTGGGGAAATAAGACACAATGGATAAAATCTACAAATGCACAGAGAAAGCTTTGTAAAGGAAAGGAAAAAAAAATATTTCAGCATTTGGGAAATCATGGTCTTGAGGTAGCAAGTAGGTAGAATGCTACTCTGGCTTAATTATAGGACCAGGCATGACAAGAGAAAGAGTACAAGTATGAAAGATATTTGATTTTAAAGAACCCTTGAAATGCAGAGGAGACATAAGAGTATGCTCCCACAAGTGTCCCAGAACACTCCAGAGCAGTAAGACTTCTAAGGCAGGGGAGGGTGTTCTGTTGTTTATCTGTTTTGCCTGATATTTCTCACGCAGTCTGACAGCAACTTGCTTTCAAGTAGGGGCAAAATGTCCATATGTGTAATACTCATACATTACACAAATTCTTGAAATCATTAAATGTAAAGCTAAAAGAATTTAATCTTCAGGCAGAGCTGCTAGAGATGCCTGGGGAATGCACACCTTATTTCCAGGACCAAGCTGGTCTGGACACTTCTGTGCCAAAGGCACTTTGTGCCAAAAGGTTATCAGAGTAGCTGTGGGAAACTCATATGTACCACAGACAGGGACAGAGTATATCCATAGAGAGCACCAGAAAACTCATGACTTCTAGGATTTAAAGTCTATAAAAGCTCTCACAGCAGTCCTGAAGTATTCAAACAAGGGTGATCAATTAAATCTATGACATATTTTGTTTTCCTTCCTGTGCCATGTTTATCACATGCACAGCTGAGAATTTAGCCCAATTTGAGCTAAACTTTCAGATAAAATGCAGTCAAATCAAATTTGTGTTCTGTTTGTAAATATAATTAAAACGTATACATTCTTTATCTTTGCACCATATGTATCATAAGGGTGTATAAAGGAACACCTACACGTATCTTTCCTTTTCCGTTTTCTTTGGAATCTAATCTTTTTCCCTCTGAGATACACAAGGACAATTCTATAACTTTAAGAAGTGTTTCTTGGTCCATGAAGTAAATTAGCACAGTTTTTGCCTTCCAGTCTATGTGTTATCACTGATCCCTCCTGATAATATTTAATATGAATGAGGAAAATGGGACGTCATATCTGAAAACACATTTAGATGTTTCAGTTTCAGTGGAAAAAAAACCACTGTTCCAAGTAATATTTAAAAAAGCACAACCTTTTTGTTTCACAGTAATTCCAAAGGTTTAGCATGAACTGTTGCTGTAAATAGCAGCAATTACTGAAAATGATGTGGAGTATGTTACAAATGTGCTTGAATTACTGTATCAGTGCTGTGTAAAAGGCAATATGAATATGCAAAAACCATGATGGATAATTAAAAAAAAAAGAGTAAAGCTCGTGGGATTTAATACAAGTTACAAACACCACCTATCCATTCCCGCCCCATGAAGTTAAGATGTTCTCACTGAGGTGAAGCTAAATAAATACTAAAAATGGAGAATAGAGATAAACAGCATGCTAAAAGGAAAACTTACAAAGAAAAAGCTAATGTGCTATGAAAGTTTACTTTTCCCTTTAACTGGATGATAAGAATAAAAGGGAAGGGAGAGTACAGAAAAGTCTCCAACTAAACCTTACAAGTTATATCTAAAAATCCAGGGAGGTAAAACCTACCCACTTATTAAGACTAGTCTCAAGTCTGTTTTAGTAATACGTTTAAGATATCTAGTAATGGATTCAGTCATTCTTTGTCACT
Source organism: Athene cunicularia (assembly GCF_003259725.1). NCBI lineage: Eukaryota > Metazoa > Chordata > Aves > Strigiformes > Strigidae > Athene > Athene cunicularia. Next base: position 95,150,948 of record NW_020799095.1, read on the forward strand.
AAACCAGGAAGGAAACAATTTAGCTGTCACCTGCTGGGACACAGTTCATTGATAGCTGTTCCCTGTTTTTATAGATTTAGTCAAAGAAGAAAAATTGGGAAGAAAATAATAGCTATTAAATATTATAAAAATGTGTTGTGGAGGCTCTCAAAATAAACAGGACATACTTAAAATAAAGTTTATTTTAAGTACAATCAATTGGCACTCCAGCAATCATTGATAAACCACTGATATGAATGCCCGTGAGAGATAAAACTATTACTACACAGTCAAGTAAAAAAAATTTCCTAGGATTTAAGGACAATCCAAAATGGTCAATCACTCACCTGAAAAGTGAAGGCTCTCAACCTTGAGGAGTTTCCTTGGGCGGCCTCTTGATCTAAGGGGCTGTTCCAGAGGGGACAACCTCAAAATGGCTCTCACAGGGGAACTCCATTTATACCCTAGATTCATCTGGTCTGTGGTCAGGATCAGCTCTTAGTGTCTGAGTGCCCCATTTACCGTAATGACCTGAGAACAACTGCATGAAAAAGGAGCCAGCAGTCACTATGTTTCAATAGCCAAGAAGCCCCCTCTTCACCAGGGTGGGTACACCTGCCACACAATCCACCCCATGACCACAGTCATGATTCAGGTGGTTTCCCTGGAGTGGTGGTGCAGTCACGTCTTGCCTCCAAATTTAAAAGGATGCACAGTCCCAGTGAGTTTTAATGATCAGTATGGATCATCATTTCTTGATGATACAAAGAGATTTTAAAAGACATACTCTACGATTAACATGAACAGTAATACAGCTTATTATAATACAAATTATAACCATAACTACAATCATTATCAAAATTGAAGGAAACTAATTAACCGTTCTGACAAGGAAAATCCAAACATATCCAACCAACCAGTTAATACTTAATACATCAACAACTGCTTTTGAGTCTTTTGCCACTTTCTTAATCTGTTTACCTGGGGTGGCATTAACACATTTGGGACATAGATCTGTCAACAGAATTAAAACCCCACATACATCCTTCACTCTTTAATAACATCAGGTCCAATCGCATTCTTTTATGTGGTGCCAAGTTCACAAAAATTAAAATTAATTTACTACAACGTTGTAATCCAAGTCTTGGTTATCCATATAGGTCACTGTCACCACTGTCAATAGGGGTGCCAAGGAAATCTGTTTTCCCATGGACCTGTAAAAACACAGAACTAGGCCTTGGGTTAGAAACCAGGAATCAGGTTGGAAGTCAGAAACACCCACTTAATACCTTCTCCTTGTCCCAGTTTTACACCATTATGGCCATGAAATATGATACAGTCCCTTTACATACTTTCAGGGATGGGAAAAATACTAAACCATCCTCACAAAACTTGGACTATTTGGTCTCCAGTAGCTATTCTAACAGATGTAGCCATAGTTAGTCCTGACACCACCTCTACTCCTCAAAACATTGTGGACAGTAATGAGAGACATGCTTATATCCTTGTGGGAATCAACTAAAGATGTATTGTGTCCCTTTCTTGATGATTGAATTCCTAACTCATTGTCTTGTTGAACAACTCTAATTTGGGCCCCTATATTAATTAAAAATTCTAAACCTCTTCCTCTTGGACCCACGGGGATATGTATATAAGACTGTTTGTCAGCAGACCATTGATAGGAATTCACCATACACAGTGGGTAGCCCAGAACCCAAACCTCAGTTTCTAGGGTTTCTTTTAACTCTCCCAGTTCCCCTCATCATGTAACAAACGGGTTAAATTTCCCTTCCTGAGGGTACGTGCTTACCTGCATTTCCCTTTAATCCTGAGTTTTCCTCTCCAGGAATTCCAGCAGTTTCCATATGTAATCTGTGGACTGTCCATGTAACATTGCTCCGGGTGACCCCAATGCCAACACCTTCCACGAAAGATATTGCTTCCTGGATCATAAGGTCAAACTGGCTTATCCTGAGGAGGTTCAAACTCCCATCAAGGAGGCTGCTCAGGGTGGAGTTTTAAGCAGATTTATAGGACCTTCCAATTTCTGTCCACACCACCACCCAGGTCAGCCCATCCCATCTCACACCCATAAGCAACCAGATCATGTAATGTTGCGCGGGTGGAGTTGGAGGGTTTCGCTCCTTGTGTTAGATGGTCCCCTGTACCCTTTTTCCAAGGGACTGAACATGTATCTTTAAAGCATCCATGAGTCCTCTAATAAGAGGTCTAAGGTGCCTGGTGACCACTGTCGTGGCAATTGGTATTTTGTACCACTCCCTCTCGTACATCACTTGAATACAAGCAGCCTTTTGTACTTCTGACAATTCCAATAAACCCTTCACCTTGATATTAACAGGTACCCCCCTCTTCTTGGGGTCCACACCCCCATCCCAATAAGCCACTCAAGATGTTATCAACTGGTGACCCACTGGCTGGTCACTTAGAAACACTCTGGGATCCCCAAACCTCCCAGCTTTGTCATAACTCAACGGGACTAGATCCCTCCCATTAAAGAAACTCTTCACAGATATTCAGTTTCACCCAACTTATGTGAAGACTTGATCTTTGAAATTTTCACTTTACCATTGGCTGTGTAAAATATATATTGTGCACTAGTTCTTGACTCCTGACATGTTCTGTAATTCAAACAGGTAAATGAATTTGTAAAGGACCATGATGGAAAAGATTCTTCTTTTCCTTTAGAGGTTTGAACCCACTACACGTGGTGAGTTGTTGTCTCGATCACGAAAATATCCATGAGAAGCGTTCCTCAGAGCCATTATTCCAGACAGTCAGTGAACAGATCCTGGATTTAGGGAGCAGTGAGGAAAGTTTATGTGACACACAAAAGAGGCAGTTTCTGTCAGATTTACATTTTAATAGCAAGTGCCTGAGTCCTTGGCTGGTGCTTTAACAGCTGGGAAATCAGCTTTTCATGTAAATTTGCTTGGAATGAGGCAAATAAGTCTCTTTAAGTAATACCTCCAAGTCAGGTCTGAGAAATGGGACGTGTCTGTCTCAACACTACATCCATGTACTTGTGCTGTCAGGTATGAACTAAAGTTTTAAGAGGGACCTTCATGACACCCAAAACCTTTGCTACATTACCTGAAACCCAAAGGCTAAACCTAATTTTAAAATAGTATGCCCTTGAACACAGAAAATTAATTTGTCCATTTTGAAGAAGCTGCCATACTTTTATCCCATTTGGTAAATGCACAGTATGTTGGTTCTGTTTGGTGTCATAATTCCAATTTTTCATACTGAGGTTTTAGCTAAGTATGCCAAGACACTGGAAATCTGTCAGTTGTAGGCAAGAGAGCGCTTCATATAAATATCAAATTTAGTCAAGAAGGTTTGTGTTCTGGATGCCAGTGAAGGGCACAAGGGGGAAAGGACGGAGTGGAACAGGGAGCTCGCATGAATGACTTCAAGCCTCTGGCTGAGCTCAGGGCAGACCCTGTGCCTATGAAATCATTTTCTATTGTTAGCCTGCACAAAATGTTTGGCTGTAAGCCCACAGTGAAACTAGGCTGTTTTTGTGACAGACTACTATTACGAGGACAGTGTATGACTGCTAATCTGCACATACAGAACAAAGAATTACAGATTTTTTTTTCCTTCTCTGTGAAAGTCAGCTTAGTAACCATTATTGTAATTTTCTACAACAAATCAGTAGAAAAGCCTCATGCTCATACAGGTGTGTTTCTCACGCACTAGAGAAGGGGAAACCTTAACTATCTGTATCCTAAGGGTGAGAGGAGAGTTATTCCTACCCTTGAAAAAGTGACCTGCCCATAAACATCTGAGCTGAGATTTTCTGCCTCGGCTTTCTACAAGCTTTTACCTTCGTATGCACAGTAACCCTGGCTATCCACCCTAGTGTATAAGAAAAATGTTTTTGTACGTGAAAGCCCATAGCTTTTTTTTTTTTTTTTTCCCTGAGAGTAAAGTGTGTTATTAACCTTGAATATGATTCACATTCTGTCAGCATGTTCTGGAAGTGGTAGGTTTCTTTGTAGCAAAAGTAAAATGAATGTCATTTTGAATGTGAAATAAATACGCAAAACAAGTATCCTAAAACATCATTGCTCTAAGGAAGTTGTCACTGTCAAAAGTCATGAAATGATATATCATAAAGGAGACCCTAGAAAGTTTTGCTCCTCTCCTCAGGGCTCACTGACATTAATTATTTGCAGGAACCTGTATATTCCAATGAAACAATAAAGACAAGGAATGTTGCCTCTGAAATAAATAGTTTCATTAAGCAAATGCCTCTAGGTAAAAATATGTTCTGTGAAATTTAACTTTCTTAAAGCCCTATATACACTTGTGCTGACACTGATCCTAAACTGAGGTTACATGAGTAAATCCAAAGGGGTAAAATGTATGTTAATGTGTGAATATAGCATATCCACTATGTTAAGATGTTTTTTCTTAAGCTGTCCTGACCATTAGAGGGCATAGCATTTACTTTTGCATGTCAGCTGAAGTTAAGACTTTTGATTATTATAAACAATTTATGGTGCAGGTTGTACTAAATAAAATGCAAACGCCTCAACTTGGTAACCGTTTTACTTAACTGAAGTCATAGGGCCCTTTTAAAATCCATTAACCCATCAGTGCTTGCCAAATACTGAATAAACAGTGTCCATACCCTTTTGTTGTTAATTCAGGTGGTTCATCATACTAATCCTACATGTCGTTAAGGGCCAAATGCAGCCATATATCGCTTTGTAAATTACTCTCGGTAGCATGAACCCTTTGCATGGATGAAGCAGATCATATCTGGGTAAATTCAGTTTTGTTCTGTCCATCAACAAGTGTATGCTCAGAATAACTTATTCCTGAAAGTAAATATTAGATTATACTTAATGGTGGAAGCCTTGTTTATCTTTACCTCTATTATTTTTGTGACATGAGAAGTGATGCAATCTCTGTTACCTAGGTCTCACATATCATCTCTGGCAGTCTGATGGATTAGCATCTAAAATAGTAGTATAAAGTGTGTGGATTTACAGTAAAATTCCACCAGAATAGTCTTGCATTCTCCCTTCTAGAGATTGTGCTCAGCTCCAAAAAAACAGGACAAAAAACTAGTTATGGTGATTCAACTTGCAGGTTATATGAGCAATAGTCTCTCTATAATGAAGTCTTCATCTTAAAGAGCTGTTTGAAGTGTTCTGGATAACCAGTAAAGAAAGATGAGTTATTTTTCTAACAATCTAGATGATGGGGAAGCATTTACCAGTCTCCCAACAACTTTTTAAAATGCTGTTGATCTATTTGATGACTGATGTCCTACAGAATCAAGGGTTGTTTGGCATCATGTCTGCTTAAAGATGATGTAATGAGAAAACACTGGCAGATAAGAGCTAATACACAGCGGGGTGAAAACTTTGAACCATGCCCCTATGAACTAAGTGAGTAACACCTGTTTTTTTTCATGAGATCACAATTCTGTGAAATTAAAAATTGCAATCGAGGATACAAAAAAAACCCCAACAAAACCAAGGGAAAAAAAAAATGTTGCTATTATTGGTAGAGTTAGGACAGTTGCTCCATGATTACTGATGGATTAATTTTACAGTGTCACTGGAACTCAACTTTTAGGTTCTTCAATCCTATTCACTTTGCACCGAATGCAGTTTGTCCAGATCAAAGCATGAACAAATGGCTCATCTCTGTTTAAATGGTGCCTGTGGTATTCTTAAAGATCTATTTTCAAGATCTTATTTTTTATATTATAAATGTATTCAGGGGCTCTCTATAAGTGTACAGTAGTCAGTCAAACAATATGAAGTTTAAGAGAAAAGTACCACGGATCTGAAGTCCACATAACTCAGTGCTACAAGTGAAAGGCATCACCTGCTGGCCATCAGCCCAATAGCAAGGTGTCAGAGACGTGTCAGAATAGACTCGGGCTGAAAGTGAGATTTGTGCCTGCAGGGGATATTTTTACAAATGCTGAGTTAACAGAGGGCAGCATAATGTCTCTGGTATTAAGAAGATGGTATTTCCTATTAATGGAGCAGGGGCCTTGGTATTGCACATGGAATTCTACTCAATCTCATCAAGACCCATTTTTCCTGCTTGAACAAAAGATCAGAGTAAGGTATATTTTGTAAAGAAAACTATACAATCAAACTGAAAATTGAATTCTTACAGGGGAAAGATTTTAACAATAAAAGCTGTAAAGGTCCTCTGAAAGTGAGATTCGGTCCAATTTGACACAATAAATTGTTTTACCGTTGAACTGAGTCCCACTAACAAGTATAGATTACATGTGTAAGACCCAGTTTTGCCTGCAGCTAATGTAGCTAGAAGATGTATTAACTGTGCAGGTCTCTCGTTTCCAGGCAGTAGAAAGAATTTGTTTCTATTTATGTATAGGAGAAGAATATGAACACTAAAGCTTAAAAATGGCAAAATATTAAAAAATGTTTAATATCAGTAACTGACTTAATGTTCCAAATAGTCTAAGGAGCCTACAGCCTTATCTATAAGTAAAATATGTGTTATTACTTACTGGAATACAGAATAAAAGGCAATTACATTAGCCACAGATATTAAAATGCCAGACAGGGGAATGGGAGGCATGCTATGTATTCTGCAGCGTGCCTCCTTGGAACTGTTAGTGCTTCATGCTGTAACAGGCTGAAAATGAAGTGCAAACTCATCAGTGTAATTATTTCTTCTCTTCCTTTTGTGGAAGCTGTGCTGAAGGATGGACATGTTTAACTTAATCACTGATTACATTTGTTGCTGTATGAATCTGTAAAACAAGTGTAGCAAATCTATTGCTATGCTGAGTCGTTGGGAGCCCCAGTTCCTGTTCTCAAATTTGTAGCTTTGCTGTATGAAAAACAGAAAACCCACTTTCTCCTGCTGGTGGTTTGAATTGCTCTAATTTGTTCTGGTAATGGTGCCAGATGTCACAGTATAAAAGGAAGCCCAACCCGGCAAAAAAGATTGCCATTCTGACCTTCTATTGAATTCTAGAGCTCTTGCCCCGTTTTGTCTTCTGAACAAACCCAGCACTCACAAACATGCTGAACGGAGTGGAAAAGCAGCTTGACTTTTGTGAAAGAAGTTACAAGCAGAGCTGAGATGGCCGCTTGCCACTTTCCCTGTCAGGGTGACATCTGCCTCCATTTGCTGAGCTGCTTTTTGGGGGAGGGAAATGAACCTTCACCACAGCAGGGCTGGACCTCTTCCCCCATCCTTGCACCTTTGTTGCTGCTGCTTTTCTTTTTTTTTCCAGAAAGTTTGTTTTGGTTTTTTTTTTTAATTTTTCCTTCAGTTACTGGAGTCTATCTTTTAGGAGAGATGAAATCTATGGAGATTTTACTTTTTCAGCAAGATCCAGACACCATTTCTTTCCCATAAAATGAGCATTTAGTTTATTATATTTACCACTCCATTTGACTTTGTAAAATGGTTTACATCTGAAAAAAAAAAAAAAAGCCCAGCAGATTAAATTAAAGTAAGTACAGACAGATGCTTGCTTGCATTGATAACAGTCTACTTTCATGATAAAGGCAGTCAACTTCCACAATTCATGCATCTTAGCCTTTAAATCACATTTTTTGTCAACTGTTCTTTTCCATGTCCAAGATAATCTGTGTAAAATTCTGTTTTCTATTTGCAGAAAGAAGTAACAAAGCTTGGCAGTATTGATTTTGGATGCAAATAGGTCTGCTTATGTGTATGCACATGGGTGTGTGTTTGTGTGTCTATGCATTTCCAAGGTCTTGGCACTTACTTTATTTCCATAACTCTTATTTATATAAACTTAAACATGGCTCTGGCACAAAACTGAATACATAGCAGCATATACCTATATCTCTCACGAGCAGAGGAATAGCCATTAAAAGTAAAGATTCAAAACCTTTGTCTGCTTGGTGAGGGTGTAAGTACCCTTGGCAACCCAGCGAGAGTATAGATTTTGATCTGTCCTAACTGGCTCAGATGCACTATTCAGCATCCTCCAGGGCAGAGACATGCTGCTTGGCAGAGGGCGTAAACCAGTGCTACATGAGGCTGTCTGCATCCAGTGAGTGCAGAAAAAGAAATAACCACTAGAGAGAAGAGCAAGTGACAGTCAAAGACATAATATGCAAATCACCCATAAGAATATTCCAGAACCAGACTGTAGCCCTTGCTCACACTAATTTGTATTTGCTCAATTAGAGAAGCCCAACAAGCATTTACAGTGCTTTATGAGTATATCAGCAAGCTGAATTACATGGATAGGTATTTTGTTGTATATAAAGTGTTCAAGTTGGAAGCTTTTCTTTACGCTGAAATTAAATATTCTTTTTGTGCATCATGTTCAAGAGAGTGAAAAGCAAGACAGACATTAGAGACTAAAGATGGCTGAAAATATAAGTGATTTTAGATTCTTAACATTAGAACCTGTCTTGAACATGAAAATGCAGTTTAGCAGTGACTGTTGAGTTCTTCTGATCTGCCCTATAATATTTCCCATCGGTAAAAAGGCATGTTGACAATTCTCTACTATAGAAAAAAATGTGGAGTTAGTTTTATATTGTTATATCTATCTTTATATCTTTATGTCTACATCGCTGCATCTTTTTAACACATTATATTGTCACTGTATACTTCATTAAACTAGATCACTCATTTTGGGGCTGCTTTCAATTACACAGAACAAGCAATTAAATATTCACACCTTGAGCTGTTCTCTGGTTGTTTCTTTGGTTTTAAAATGGAATATAGGTTAAAACAATGTCAGTTATGGGGTTTCTAGTTTGGATCAAAACCACAGCTGTGAGATTAGAGAATGAAGAAATGTGGGACAAAGCTAGCTATTCACTCATCTTCCTGACAATACTGGAGTTCAAGAAAACCCACAGTCTACTGAAACCCAGAATAAAATGGTTTGGCTATTACATCTTGTATCTGATATGATCTTTTGTTAATTAGCAAAGCGAGCTTCCTTTTCTTTGCAGAGTATTGCTGTGCATTGCTAAGCTATTTCTTTGAGTTCTGTGTTAGAGACATGTAAGTGTTGAATTCAATTATTGTTTCATCAGAATCATTATTATTTTTACAATTCAGAAAGTGTGTAGACTGTACATAAATGTAAAATACAGTTTTTGTCATGAGAACAAAGCTTCATGAAATTGCAAACACACACCCCAAAAAAGCACCCCAACTCAGCAAATATGGCACTTGCTAGGCCAACAGTCCTTCTCAAAGGATCCACGCTGTCTGGAGATTTCCAACTGTCTTCCTTTACTCTCCCCTCCATTTTCTTCTATTTGTCATCAGTCCATCTTTTCTTTTTACTCTTTACAGCACTAACTGACACCCACCAGCAAAAGCAAGTTGAGGTCACTAAGGCAAGTGCCTGTGTCCTGCTAGAACTGATCATTGATCTGGGAGTATGACACACATATGACAGAACAAGGTCACTCAACTTCCTTCCCTCCATTTTTCATTTCTACACATGTAACTACCACTTCAAGGTTCTTCCTCCCAGCCTGTTTGTTGTTTATGATACTACCACCTGAAAAATAGGGAGCACTCACACATGTGTGTGATATTATTTCCTAAGTATCACTCTGCTGACAGTTCAGAAACACACTCTCCACTACAAAATGTCACTGAGGTATACTATTTTAAAAGTATGATTTTTTCCAGTAACAAGTGCTACTAGGGGAAAAATTGCAAATAAAGAAAGGAGCCAACTCATTAGGAATAACCTATTAAATCTTAATGAAAATATGTTGAAGAGGAGTCATATATCTTCAGGGATGACATAAATAATAATCCAATGTGAAGTAGAAATTCACTCAAATACCTATGATAGTAACTTTTTTTGATGTACAACACTTTGGGATATTCCATAAATGCCACTAGGCTATTTATCTTTGAGCAAAAAAAAAAGCATTTGGGAGTTGTGCAAGGTCTTTTATTTAAAATGGATAAACCTGCATATTAAAAATAAGCCTCACACTCTGGCTTCAGTACTCCACTCTCAAATATTTAATATAAATATAGATATATTTATGTAAGTATGTGAAACAAACTTCCCAGTTTGTTCTTTTGTTTGTTTGACTTGACATAGTTACTTAATTCTGTACAGGAATGAATGGCACATTCATTGACAGGTTCCTAAAGCTGTAATTTCTGTCTGACTCGGGTCTGAAGCCTCAGGCATGTTTTTAAATTAATCCTAATCCAGAAGTGAAATAACCTATTTGAAGGAAGAAAAACTATTGATTGTTTTATTTCACTGATTTTCAGAAACAAAGATTGGGTGTAAATGTGAAAGTTGAGGTCAGCCCTTGCTAGACTGTCTTCTTGATCGAGAAAGGACAAGTATGTTTCTTACAGATCTTATAATCAAATCAGAATGGGGCCAGAGTTTCAAATGAGGTCCAGCTGCTGTAGTCACTAGTGCAAATTAACATCACTGTCCTTACTAGTTTTGATGCCAGTCTATCTGATGTTCATAAGAGATTAAAAAGGCACAAGAACAGGAATGGAAAAAAACACATTCTGATGCCAGTGACATAAGACAATTTAAAAGATTTCAGAGAAGTATAAAGTAAGGGTTTTTTTAAAAAAAAAGTAGTTCTTTCCACATTTCACTCAATGGGTTTAAAAACTACTGAAAACTGAAAATGTCTTCATCCATGCAGTATAAATCAATCTCTTAGTGATGGATAATAGAAGGATTGGCTAAGGACAATTATTACATTGTTGAAAACTGACTTATGGAACAAATTGCTCTGCCAACCTTCTGATATTAAAAGACATAATGTTAAGATGACCTCATATCCCAGAACCCTGGAATCATAGGAAATAAAACTGGGATGGACCTTAAGGCACCATTAGATCATTCTTTTATCCAAAGGCAGAATCATCTGAACTTAAAACGTTACTGACAGATATTTGAATAGTCTGGTCTAAAAGCCAAATGTTAGTATATAACTTTGCTCCTGCATCTAGACCTTCATCACCCTCAAACTTTTTCTTGCTACATCACATTGTAAACTCAACACCTATTATTTTATAACCAAGACATAACACTTATCTATTCTCACTGATTTTTTTCTCCCTGATATCTATTCTCATGCTCTCTTGATTAGAAAGATCATTATTTTTTGTCCGACATATGATGATCATGGTGAATACCTCATTCCTTCATTTTTTTTTCTTTTCTTTTATACTATGTTCTTAACAGATTTCAATATATCAAAAAACCCACATATACTGTAATACACTTCCCTAACTTGATTAAACTGTTCTTCGTTAAACACCACACCATAATATTTGAGTAAGTATTTCAAAATGTTCTGTGGAACAATTGTCCTACCTAAAACATCATCTTATTGCCTGGGTGGTTCAACATGTTCAGATGTAATGTTATTTATCTATCTATCTCTATCCATTTGCTTAAAATGTTACCTTCATTGTAATATTTTGATTTCCTTTAAAACAGCTTGCTTTTCCTCTGCATTCAAGAGTCTGACTCCAATATTTGTTCTCAATTACATTTTGCCACATTGCCAACTTCTATTTAAATCATTGTACTGTTTATCCCTGGGATTGTGTGAATGACCAAAATAAATATTTATATAATTTAGCCATGTGAAGCTCCTAGAACAAACAGAAAAAATGCATCTTTGATTTATATATAAAATTATTAAATTGTAACCAAAGTAACACAATTGATCAGGTTATGATAAACTACAGATAGAAAGGTTCAGACCTGTGGATGTGTGCCGTTATAAGAAAGGAAGTATACCTAATGTCCACGTTTCTCAGTCTTTCCTCTTGAGAAAAATGTACGGGGGG
>NW_020799095.1:95162811-95200068 GCF_003259725.1 Athene cunicularia
GCTTAGCTGATACTGAGTAGCTCTCTAAACCTGTATACTTCTAAGGGTTGTCTCTATTAACCTCATCTGACTGTGTTATACGGCAACAAAAATTCGATCGTCTGAGCTACTTTTTCTTCCATTTTCCTCTTCCTGCTCCTCAGAGGTCTGCAGGTTGGTAAGGCTGTGGTGCTGATGTTTCATTGAAGGCTTCTAAATGCTGCAGAGAGGGAAAGAGGAACTTCAGCTCATGCACTGCCGCTATTGCCTGCATCCAGGGGCTGCGACTTGCTTGTTTGCTCAGCGAGAAACCGGCCTGGGAGCTGTCGGGGAGAGAAGGCTGAAACCCCTGCTCGCTGCTGCCTGGAGTAGTGGTAGATCCGAGATCTTGGATCACAGCACCCTGGAAGTGACAGTGACCTCAGTACTGAAACTCAGTCACTTTTGTCTATCCTTCCCCACCAAGGGGAAGGTTGATTTCAGCCAGGGTGGGACCTGGTGTCTAGCCCAGAAAGTGCAGGTGGATGCCTGGGGAACAGAAAGTATAGATATTTACAGCACTTAGAAACAGTATGTACACATAAAGACCTCCATATATCCATGTTTCTTTAGGCTTATCCTGAGAGGTTTAATTTCTGATAGTGCTGTCTCCAGATGATGATATATCCAAGAATGTCAGCACAGACTTGTAATTTGCCATGTTTCTCTCTAAATTTGTAAACCTGCTCCAGTATCACTGTTCAAGTACATCACTCCTGCCCTCCCCGTAGCTTCCCTTGCGTTCCCTGTCAAAGACACCATCACTTTAAAACAACAGCTATGTCTACTGTAGCTGAGTGACAGGGCTTACAAAATTATTAGAAATTATGTGAACATTTCTGATTAAGAGAAATTCAGTGAAAAGATGGGTTTGTCAAATCTGAAATGCTTTGAAGAAAGATATTGATGTTTCTTGTCATTGGAAGCTTACTGAAGGCCAGAGCTTACATTTCCTCTCCAAAGAGACTATCTCTATTTGCAGTCTGAAGGTAGGGCATATTGTGCCTGTTTGACTTTTATTGATGTAATTTCTGTCTTCTCCTGTCCCTCTTTGAAATATCAGTGCACGACCAGTGTGTATGTAAAACAGTACTTGGAAAAGAATTAATGGGGAAAAGAAGTTAGAAATGTTTGAAGACACAGGAAAGCTACTCTGTGGACAATAAGAGAGCACTCTAACAACCTTGGAAACTGTAAATTGCATATGAAAGGATAAACAGAGAGTACCATGTGTATGATAACCATCAAGAAGGAAAATAGGAGAAAAAAAAAACCACCCTAGAACTGTAGTTATGGGAGGAGCCAGATAAAATAAATAACAATATGAAACTGTTCATTGAGGTCTAAAACACTGCTAAGAGTGGTAGAGCATTAGATGCATGCTTGACTATATTATCTTAGAAGTAATTCAAAACATTGCAACAAGAAAAAAATCTTAATACAAGTAGATCAAAGAACGAAATAATATTTTGCATTATATATATAAAAAAAAAAAAAAAAGAAGAAAGAAATCTGTTGTTCTTTGAGGAGCTAAATGGTAGGTCACCAATAAAAGATGATATGGTAACTATCACATGTCGCTTTTGTAGCATGTAAGGCTGAACTATACATTGGTTTGGGATTTTAGTGCTAAAGTCATCATTCACAGCAGTAATATAAATAATCACAACACCTCATCAGTTTTTCCTCTGTAAGCACAAAATTAAATGCTGAAGCCTGAAGTGAGTTATTTATCTCAGAGAATGGTAATAGTGGTAGCATCAACAGTTATTGGAAAGAAAATAAAACTTTCCGTTGTCTTAATCATTTCATGGCTAAACACACAAAAATGTGTCCTGCTGCCTTCTGCCCCTCCTGTCTGGCCCTGGGGAAGCAAAACTGTCACACCAGTGCCACTGAACCTCGACAAAGACCTGCCCCTTCCCTGCCTCTCGTTGTGCTTTTCCCCTTGCTGGGGGGCTGCCTGATGTGGCATTTCCTCACCATCCATCTGCAGGCCATCTCCTCATGCAGGAGGAGCAATCTGGGAGGCAGGCGGACCCTCACTGAGGCACAGGAGGAGGGATCAGAAGCCATGTCCTCACCTTGAGGATCAGGAGCTTGCTGATAGATGCTTCTTTGTTCCTAGCGAAGCAGGGAGCCACATGGGAACACATGGGGCTGGGAGGTTTAATTTTTTTTATCCAATGTTCTACTTTACTCTGTGTTGGCCATTTAAGAGACTTTCAATTATCCTTATCAGAGTGTTCATCCATGCAGCTTCAATAAGTGGGTGTAAGCGTGTTTTTTTTCTGATGGATGTTGTGGTTAAGAGGACATGACAGTGAGCTGCAAGAGTCATTATCTACTAATTTTTCTGGTTTATTTTAGTAAGCATTTATAGGTTTTCCAGAATGTCTTTTACATTTTCCACTCATTAATTGAGTCCCATTTATAGTATTTCTTTTGCATTAAAAGATATATTGCACTATTTAAAGTCTTAATTTAGCCCATATGTCAAAACTATATCTAAATGAGCCACTACAGCACTTTCATATGAATTACAGCATGTAAGTCTTTTCCCTCCTGTCTTTTTTATCCTTGTAGATTCAATTTCTTTATTAGAAGGCAGGAAACGAACAAATAAAATATAAGTATAATAAGCAGCAATATTAAAACACAAACTTGGGACTGTGAAGTTCAAGCTGTAGAAGATATTTTTAATGCCTAGAAAAAATGATCCAAAACCTGGCACAAATGTGCAAGTATGTGATGTTGTCTAATGTAAACTGGGAAAATTCCAGTGTCTTTATTCTAATTTTATGAATATGATATGGTTCGGGGTTTTTCCAAACAGTAGCCTAGAGTTTCAAAAGTTGTAATTCCAGGTCTTTTATCTGTCTGTCTTCCTATCAAGGCAGATCACTATCAGAACTTATTTCTCAAAGGTCATCCATAGTCTTTGGGCTTCTGACAGTCCTTAACTCTAGGAAAAAATGTTAAAGAAAGGACCAAAGCAAAATGACAGCCACGCCCCTGCCCTTGGATCCACCCCAGAGTTAATGAGGCTAGGACACATTCTACATTGAATTTTTTAGGTTGGTTGTGTTTGGTTTGTTTGTTTGTTTGTTTGTTTGTTTGTTTTTTCTCCCAAAAAAACTCTTTTAGATGTTTTGTTTGTGTATTTGTTTTCTGGCAAGTAATTTCTTCCTGTTTCATATATTAGCTACATGTGCTATAAGCTAGATACTCTTCTGGTTTACGTTTTCATATCTTCCCTTTAATGTCTCTGTTGAATGGCCCATTGATTCCAAAACAGTATATTTACAACAGGGTACAGAAAATGTCGTTCCTTTCCTTGGTTGGCTAGCAGCAGGCAGTGACATCTCCCATTGGGAGTAGTACCTTTGCACTGTTCAAATGTGCATGTAACTTAGATGCTGATATTGATGTTCACAATAATGATGTTTGTCATCTGCTCCATTGAAGATGTGAGAAGCTGTTTCCCACTTAGCAGTACATAATAAGATGCCACTCTCATGGTTCTTTATGCTTTTTCTTTATTCAGAGAATTTGGTGAACTTTATTTTTAATTTCTCGTTTTATGAAAAAAGTGTGACTTTTAAAGATTATTTAAGGTACATACTATATTTTTAAGATCTCAACATTAATCAAGATAGTTTTTTGCCCTTAAAACTGTATTTTAACATGGGTTTCCTTTTGCTCCCACAGTATTTTGTGCTAATATATTGCTTATTAGAAGATACAGTATTGCCAGTGGTTATAATAATGATCTTTAACATCAGTTCTTTGCAAATACCAACTGTTCCTTAATTTGGTGTTGTATTTAAAAATAATTACCCACTTTCAACCTTCCAATTTAATATCCAGTTATAGTTCATATCAATGTATTTTACTATGTAGCTGATTTTTTTCTTTTATTGTATAGTTGACTCTTAGCTTGTACAGGTTACTATTTCTCTCACCTTGCATAAATTTGGTGTATTGAATACTCTTATAATCTGCTTCCATCAACAACCTTCAAGCCTGGTAAAAAAGAAACAAAAACAATTACAACATATTATCATGTTTTCCTGAGCAGAAACTTGTACCTACTAGCATTTGGAGATACCTGTACTGCATATCTAATGGTGTTGCTCTATTCTAGTATCTACTTTTTTAAAAAGAGCTGAGTAATACTTTTTTTTATATACTTTTGTATGTCTTTTTATCTATACTTTAGAAAACTATGTGGATTAGCCTTTCATTATGAATAAATGTTTAGTATAAGGCAGGCACCTTTTTGATACTTTCTTTACATCAGGCTTGGAAATCCCTCCAATCCCTGTACTACTCATTCACCTGATCCAAAAACTAGAAATAGAACAATTCTCAACCCAAATCTTGAATGTTATGGGTCAGATAGTAAATTTTGAGTTATCATTTTTGTACATACCAAAACTTTGCTGGAGTTATTTGCTCAGATCTTAACTTGTTCTCCTTTTCTTCAGAAAGTGCAGCTTAACCAGTTCTTGTGCCCAAGCAGAGACCCTCTCCCCCCTCCCCCCCTTCCCCATAGTGGGTATCATGACACATATGGTCAACTTACTTATTTTGTGGAAAGATTTCAGTTATTCAGGGTTATGTGCAGTATTACCACCATCCGATAAATATGAATTCTCTTCCAGATCTATGCTACTCCATAGGAAACATTTTTTTGCCTTTCTTTGTCTTCAAAATAAACTTGTTGAAACTTAAAGATCTGATCAGGCTTTTGAGATGGACAGTTCAGAAAAAGTGGGAATCATGTTATCCCACAATCACTTACTACAGCATTTTATAACTTCCTGGACCAGGCTAACATTACCAAATGTTGAAGACTATCTCCTATTCGAGCTAGAATTTGGCGTCATCCCATGCTGCTATTCCAATATTTCTGCAATGACTTCTGTAATGATACTGGATCTATTCCAACCTGCTGCTGAACATAAGTAACCTTGAAAGTCATGGACATGAACTCTCAGAGGAAGCCATGGTCATGCACAAATTTCTTTAAAGAATATTATAAGTGGTCATCCCTGTTAATTTTATTACAGTTTAGTTGAAGAAGGCTGGAAATCATATTAAGTTAAGAATAACGTAGCTTATAAACCTGCATAAGTAACCAATATAGTAGAAATGCAGTCAAATATATTCAAAATGCATTTTATTTGTATAAAAGGCCTAGATAAATTTTCTTTTTTTCTAAGTAACAATGAAAATAATTTGAATTAATGAAGAACTGAATACAAAGTAGATAGAGATCCACTTTTTAACTTTTAAAGTATCCATGAAAATCTAAATATCCAGTTTTCATTTATACTCATAGCTGTACTTCCTGAATGGCAAGACAAAGATGACATCTCAGAAATTCTGTGTTTCACATCTGATGGAGTCACTGAGCAGAATATTCAAAATATTATAAAAACGAAGGCTCTTGGAAAATCTCCAGCTTTTCAGACTCACAGATACTGGACAATTCAAAGATGACAAGTTCATTGAACTGAAAGCGCTCTGGTCTAAACACAAAAAGCTTTGAAAGCTTTATTTTTACTGTTGATAGAAATATGCATTTTCTGATATTTTCCTGATTATGCTTAAAATGAACAGATCATATACAGATGAATATTATTTTTTTTTTTCAATTTGTGGATATCAGACTTAACCATTAAAAAAAGCAGCAGAACCTCTTATTTTAAATGGAAATACTTAGATTATATGTGAGAACCATTTACAAGGCAGAAAGGAAGATCCAGGAAACTATAGACCTGTCAGTCTGACCTTGGTGCCAGGGAAGGTCATGGAGCAGGTCATCTTGGGTGCCATTAAAAGTCATATAATGGACAACCAGGGGATCAGGTCTAGTTCCTGCCTGACAAACCTGATGTCCTTCTACGACAGGGCAACCTGCTTATCGGATGAGGGAAAGGCTGTGGATGTTGTTTACCTTGACTTTAGCAAGGCCTTTGACACCATTTCCTACAGCATTTTATTGGCAAATCTGGCTGCTTGCGGCTTGGATGGGCACACTCTTCTCTGGGTAAAAAACTGTCTAGATGGCCGGGCCCAAAGAGTTGTGGTGAATGGAGCTAAATCGAGTTAGCAGCCGGTCACAAGTGGTGTCCACCAAGGCTTCGTGTCAGGGCCACTCCTGTTTAACATCTTTATTGATGATCTAGATGAGGGGATCGAGTGCACCCTCAGTCAGTTTGCAGATGACACCCAGTTGGGTGGGAGTGTTGATCTGCTCGAGGGCAGGGAGGCTCTGCAGAGAGACCTGGACAGGCTGGAGCCATGGGCTGAGCCCAACTGCAGGAGTTTCCATAAGGCCAAATGCCGGGGGCTGCCCTTGGGCCACAACAACCCCCAGCAGCGCTACAGGCTTGGGGAGGAGTGGCTGGAGAGCTGCCAGTCAGAGAGGGACCTGGGGGGGTTGATTCACAGCTGGCTGAACAGGAGCCAGCAGTGTGCCCAGGGGGCCAAGAAGGCCAATGGCATCCTGGCTTGTGTCAGCAATAGCGTGGCCAGCAGGGACAGGGAAGGGATCTGACCCCTGTACTGGGCACTGGTGAGGCCGCACCTCGATTTCTGGGTACAGTTTTGGGCCCCTCACTACAAAAAGGACATTGAATGACTCGAGCGTGTCCAGAGAAGGGCAACGGAGCTGGTGCAGGGTCTGGAGCACAGGTCGTACGGGGAGCGGCTGAGGGAACTGGGGGTGTTTAGTCTGGAGAAGAGGAGGCTGAGGGGAGACCTCATCGCCCTCTACAGCTACCTGACAGGAGGGTGCAGAGAGCTGGGGATGAGCCTCTTTAACTAAATAACAAGCGATAGGATAAGAGGTAATGACCTCAAACTGTGCCAGGGAAGGTTTAGACTGGATATTAGGAAGCATTTCTTTCCAGAATGGGTTGTTAGGTGTTGGAATGGGCTGCCCAGGGAGGTGGTGGAGTCCCCATCCCTGGAGGTGTTCAAGAGTTGGGTCGATTTAGCGCTTATGTATATGGTGTAGTTGGGAACTGTCAATGTTAGTTAAATGATTGGACTGGATGGTCTTCAAGCTCTTTTCCAATCCAGACGATTGTGATACACATTTGAATGAAGGAACATACTCTTTTCTCTATATGTACAGTACCTAACACTATGAAAATGATATTGAAGTCTCCTAGACATGACTACACATAATATGAAAACCTAATAATATTATTAACCTAGTGGTGTAGCACTTCAGAATATATTTATTTCTTGAACTGTGCCCTTAATTTTTCCAGAATTACATTTCTAGTAGTTTGAAGGATGTATGAAATAAAATCAAGTGGTAAAGATATAATATGCAAGAGTGCGTTGGTTGTGACAATGTATTGGCCTTAGAAGCAAAAAGTGCAGAATGTTAAATACAACTAAAAATGAAATGTCTTATAATTGACTTCTGGAGAATTAATATTATTCCTTTTAATAGGGAATGTTAATTTTATTACTTACAAATTATATTTGGAATAGTTCTACGTTCCCTTCCTATGTTGCTTACTTTAAGATGTTTGTAAAATTTTAGGTTTAAAAATCTACTAAGTTAAAATATGCGATTTTTGTGTTATGTGACATTAAAAGCAGAAGATGAGAAAGCCTTACTATCTTGTTTGATAAATCTTAGGGTATTGCTCTGAATACTTTGTTTCTACTTTTGTTGAAGATGGCCTTTTTGATATAGTCTTACTGTCATATAATACATTACATACCCACCGTAGCTGACTAGTTAGAAAAAAATAATTGAGAAAAATTTATCTGTGATGTTTGTATCAGAGATTCTTTGGGCATTTAGGGACAAAATTGTCTAACTTTCATGGGAAATATCATTACTAGACTACAAGCTGAATACAAGCTGAATTTATTTACTGTGTTAAAGAAGAATTATTTTAATATTAATGTTCAAACCACGCAGGATCCAGAAAGTTTTATGAACCAGGAGAAAATAACAATTTTTGCTTCAATTGATTATGTGATACATTGCTTGCATCCCATTTTTTTGTAGAACTTGGTTTACTGATTATAATAATCAAAGTTTACTAAATCAATGAAGCTTACTTTTTTTCTTCTAATAATTGAACATTCAGAGTATATGTTTTGACCTAGGAAGAGATTGCTAAACTGAATATATTAATATCTTCTTAAAATATGTCTTGAATATCTTAACTGAAATGAGAAAGCCACATTCTGTTTTTCATTTATTATCTGTATTGTGTATGTTTGTGTGTATACTAAACAATTTTCTGCTTCATTCAGAATGCTGAACAAAGTAATATAAATAACTGCATACAAACATTTACTTTTTTGCTTGAAAATCTCAAAAATTTCATGACATAGGGCAAACATTAACTCATCTGATGAACATAGAATCTCAAATTCTGAAACACTGTGGTACATGAATACTTGTGCTACCAGTTTGGTGTATCCAAGTTGTAGAGTAGGCTTCTTGGATTCCTCTGAATTAATTACTCCCAAATCTTGTTATGAACAAAGCCCAACAAACAGACATTGTCTTCAAAATCAAGGAATTGTTGCTCTAGTTAGAGTCTAATGAAATAATAATATTTTTTAGCCCAATTACCTTCTTAATAAGTTGTAGTTCAACATATATACAATTAAAATTAATATGCTCAAATAGCCTGGTATGATCCCTTTTTCTTTGGTGAAGTGTTCACCACTTCTAGTGTCTTGATGGGTGCTGAGGTCAGTAGCTTCAGTTTGGGTTGAGGGAAACTACACTGAAACTTCTCATCCCTAGCCCTTTACTGTAAGGATATAAATGTTGATATGGATAGCATCTTCCCACTCACTTCCTGAGGTGACTTTTTTTATGTCTGTATTACATTCTCTTTTTTACATTCTTCACTGGTCTGAAGGACCACATCACATCTAAGTGCACTGTATATGCTATGCTTTACAGGTTTACTCAGGTTATCAGGTTGCATTCTTTTCATAAACAGCAGTATCTCATCTCTGGTACCATCCTATGCCAAAAATTTTAAGGGGTCTGCTCTGTGCCTCCCCTTCTCTATGCAGCATTTCACTCCAGGGTGATAGATAGTTCATTTTACACCAAAAAGCTGCTGAATATGAATATCAAGAAGCTACTGAAATGTATGTAGCTAGACACACAAACACATATGCATGTGTATACATAGTTACACATTTTTATAAGGCTAAACAAAGATAAAATAAAATCACATAATTATTAATCTGATCATTAGGTAATTGCTTTTATGATTAAACAAACTCAAAAAGATCTTCAGAGAGGAGTCCCAATAAAGCCTAGTAAGTCCTAGAGAATGTGTTGTTTTATCAACACAAAACCTGTTACAAGTAATGACATCACTCTACTGAGGTAGAAGGCTGTTCATGCTTTCTTGAAAGAGATGGTCCTAAGAAGATGCTTGAAGTTGATTTATTATTTACATATTAATCAGACTGACTGATTAATTTTTCTAAAGTCAGCCAACAGGGCACTGGCAATAGAACAGATTAACTGATTGTCTTGGTAGACTCCAGCATAGTAGATATTTTTCAATTAATACAGAGCCATGTGAGGGACTATGCAGAAAATATTTTCTCCAATTCAGGCCTGGAGCATATTTGTAAGATGAGACAGATTTTACAATGGCATATGTCATTTGATTTTGTTTTCTGTAACATAGTTTGAACTAATGAGCTGTAAATCTTGAAATTGCTACTTTCTTCATAACAAATACAGTCAACTGATGGTAGCAAAGATATGAAGCAATATTTGGATTTAAGAATTTACTTCACAGGGAAATTTTGATTCTGTGAGGATGATACAATGGAGATACCAGTGCTGGAAGAAACTGTTGTGGTTTAAATCCAGCTGTCAACTAAGCACCACACAGACTCTTGCTCACTCCCCCTTAGTGAGATGGGGGAGATAATCAGAAAAGTAACAATGAGAAAACTCATGGGTTGAGATAGAAGCAGTTTAATAGGTAAAGTAAAAGCCATGCACACAAGCAAAGCAAAAAAAGGATTCATTCACTATTTCCCATCATAACACAGGTGTTCAGCCATCTTCAGGAAATCAGGGTTCCATCACACATAACCATTACTTGGGAAGACAAATGCCATCACTCTGAATGTCCCCCTCTTCCGTCTTCTTCCCCCAGCTTTATATGCTGCATGATGTCATATGGTATGAAATTTCCTTTTGGTCAGTTGGGTTCAGGTTGCCTGGCTGTGTCCCGTCCCAACTTCTTGTGCACCCCCAGCATCCTTGCTGGTGGGGTGGTGTCAGAGGCAGAAAAGGCCTTGACTCTGTGTAAGCACCACTCAGCAATAATGAGAATGTCCCTGTTTCCAGCACAAACTGAAAACATAGCCACATACTGAAAAGAAAGAAGATTAACTGTATCCCAGCCAAAACCAGCACAGAAACCAAGTTGGCAAGTCCATATAATGTAGTGCAGAACTATATAGCTATGGGTATACTGTTTATTAAGTTTAGCTCTGATATTCATCTTCATACCAGTGATCTTCCATACTCCAGTCAGATAACCTCCGTCACTAAATCATCCTCCACACCATATAGGGGCGGTGCATACCAGGACACATTTAGCTTCATAACACATACAACACTCATCACTGAGATTAAGATGAGGGATAAAATAGTGAGCTATACTTATCGCTACTCTGAAGTATGTAATTTTATTCCAAAGTAGACCAATGTTATGAGGATACATACAATCACACAAGCTCAAAAGTGTAACCAGGGAGATGTCCCTGTCTTTTGGTACCTTTGGTACATTTGTACCTGTGAAAGAAGCTGCATATATATCACTTCTGGATCTTAGTTTCTAGACATGCTAACACAAGTTTCCACTATCTCATACCTCTTTTCACAGTTTTATGGTGTAAACATTCATATTTTGTATCTACATTTGGATATAAGCGTGGCATTTCTTTTGAAGAGAAAAGAAGATTTAACCTCTACAGATTATAAAATATTCAAATATGAAAAACCAAGACACAGTCAAATGTACTATTTTGGTGCTTCAATTTAAGCATTATTTCAATGTGTCATACAGGAATTAAAACAACAGTAACATCAATAAATTACAGTACTAAACTAATGAAAGTTATGCCAAACTTTTTATCTTACATGAACACTGAAAAATGTTTCAGTTTTTCCCCGGTGAAATAAAAATCAAACATTTTAATTAGTTTAATAGCAATAATAATACAAATGCTACTTTTAAGTTCTCTAAGGAGCAAACAATTTTGAGAACCGGTCTATAATAAATGTTACTGATGATCTTGAAAATTCTGGGCAATTTGAGTAAATAATATTGTATATCTTTTGCACTTCAAGAGACAAAGTATTTGACCAAGGTCAAAAAGAGAAAGTAGAGCTTCAGTGTTTTGTACCAAACAGAATTCTAATGCCTCTGTTGCATCATTGCTACAATTAGCTTCCTGAATCCCTAACCCTTTCTAAAGAGTAGTCATCCAGTGGCAATGATAGTTCCCTCTCTTATTGGCCTCCTTCCCCATGTGAAACTCCACAGCCTTGCAGTTGCACAGGAGGTGGGATGGCTTCCTGAAGGCAGTGGCCTGACTGCTGCACGAGCTGTTCTCCATCTGGCCATCTGGCGGGTGAGCTGGCCAGCACCCAAGGCAAGGCTGACCTTGCTCCTGGGCTACCCACATCTTCATCTCTCTGAGACCTTGCTGTGCTTCTCATAGGTGGGTGGCTCTCCCCTTTCTCCTGACTGCGAGAAAAAGTGGTCCTCCACCTGGCTAGTGTCCAAGCTGATCTAGTTACAGCTTCTCCAAATGGTCTATTCTGGGAAAAATGAACTAGGTGTTCTTAATTTAGGATAGTCAGTCTACCCTGCACTCTCTCCCCATCCTACTTACTACATCTACAACATATTTAATTTTGGCTAGATTTATGCATAATTGTGAAGAGGAGGACTGGTTTTCTCTCAATTTATATATTTTTTTTTTTTTCTTTTTTTCCCATTGCTTCTTGTCTATTCTCCAGTAGCTGGCAGAAAGTTTCCTAAATACTGTGAAATTGTCACTCACAAGATAGCTTCTCCATCTATACACAGCTTAAAAAAAAAAAAAAAAAAAAAAAAAAAAAAAGAACAGCTTAAAATCTTTATTTTAGCATTTTACTGTTTTCAGTGACCTTTTGATACACCATTATTAAATATACACATATAACCCTTCCTCTCTCTTTGGTGGGTAAAGCGCTTTAACAATACACATTCATAAAAATTAATTCCACGTGAACATCTTATATTCTTGGTACCAAATGGTAAAATGCATAAACACATGATGGTTTTGAAAGTAAGTGACTCTGTGAATATTTTTAGTTTACTATAAAATATCTCGGTGTAACTAGGCTGATTTTTCTCCTCAGATTTTTTCACATAAAGTCTTGTTTGTTGGTTGATTGTGCCTCTGACTCTTAGAGGTCAATGTGTTTCCATGCTGTTACTCATGTAGCATTCATCTCAGGGCCTTCAGCTGGTCTAATTGGTGTAAACTACACAGCAGTCAATGAAGCTAGATAAGTTTACATCTGCCCATCCTGATCACAGATCAAATAGGAACATTTTACAAGCAGCAGTTACTCAGTACTATCTCTCTGACCTGTCTTTGACTTTTAAAGATAGGACAGACTTACTTTATACCAGATATAAATCTGTGTTAGGCAGTGCTATGTTAACTCTTTAATAACAACTATGGTAGCATTAAAAAAAAATAAATGGTTTATGAACAATTCAGGATTCTGATGTTTAGCTCACATAAACTGATGTGCTGATTGCTTTAGGGTTTCCAAAGATTTTAGTGTAACGTCAAAAATTTTAGACAGAACATGCTGTTAATACTTACAGTTGTACACAGATATTAAATAGGAGAATCTCACTGTGGATATTACAGTGAGAAATACAGAAAAATAAATCATAGTATAAGCTTGATTGTAGATATTTTACAGAAGGTAGAGTGAATTATTTCAGTTGAAGTTATTAATTTGGCCCTCTTTTTTTTGGAGGGTAAAATGCTTTAAACACTAATGTATTTATTTAGTTTAAAATAATTATTTTATTTAACTAAACCAGCAATCCTTTCAGTGTGTGATAGGTATTAATACGGTGCAAGCAATCATACACCCTCTAGGTAAAACCAGAAGGAAACCAGTTAGGATTAGTGTCATTATACTGAAAGCTGAAGTTAAATTGTGGCCATAATGCAGCTGTAAACTCTATAAACTTCTTCTGTGTCAAGATTCTAGCTCTAAAACTCAATGCAAAACACAATTTTGAAAAAAAAAAAAAAAATAAAAAAAAATTATCTTTTCCCTGAATTTTTTCTCCCTGAATTGGAACAGCGAATAAAAGAGGGAGAATTCCTTAAAAAAAAAACAAAACCAACAACAACAACGACAAAAACAACAACAACAACAAAAAAGATGGGGGGAGGTATTAGTGTGAAACAGAGCAAGGTTCTTCTAATTACTTTTTTGCTGGCTGAAAAACTTTTTCTCAGGGTGTAACTGAAAAGCCTATTTTTTTCATTCAAGAATCCAGAAAGCTCAAAATAATTGTCACTCTTTTCACCTATGCTATACCTAGAAATCAATAAAATGCAGAGATGAGGGCTGGTCCATGGAGCATAGAGTGAAGGTAGGCACCTTGTCCTATGTGATCCTTAACATCCAATCAGAAAAAGAAAAAAAAATAAATGTCTTTCTGCTTTCCTCTCCCTCTTCGCAAGAGGAATGAGATTTGGATCTTTTCCTTAACCAGCAGCTCTTCCCAAAGGCTTTTCACTTTTCTTAATTGTCTTCCAAGTTTAGGCTTTGCTGGTGGGAATGGGTTGAAATGTTGACATTATGAAATTATTCAAACAGCAATCCTTAATTTTATTTTATTTTGTTCTATTTCCTTTCATTCATTTTTTGGAGTGGAGATGTCATGGGGATTAATTAAAAGAAAAAAAAAAAAACACAACATGTTGACATTTCTGAATTTGGCATATGTCATTTATATCTGTTGAACAAATCCAACTGGGTTATTTTTCTGTCACTGAAATTTGTGCATAACAATCTTTTCCAAATTAGGCTGACCTGGCCATGTTCTCGTTCTCATACTGATCTCTACACTAGTTTTTAGACTGAGAGGTTATAATGCAGCAGATCACTGAGCTGATTAGTCGGAGCTATAGATTTGGTCTTTATGAACTTGCATTTAATATTTCTAATATTTCTTCTACCTTCATGCTTCATTTCTTTCTACATGTATATAAGCATAATAATACTTATTTTGCTACTTACCATAGAGGTCGAACAACCTTCTAACATTTGTAGCAGACTGATCATGTATGTGAAAATGTGTGAGGGTTACACAGCTAACTAAATGGAAATAAATATTTGTCTTGTTATTCTTCAGCATATTTTATAATAATTCATGACTGAATTCTGGTTTGCACTATATATGACCTGTATCTAATAACAACTGCTCTCCTCTCTGCAGGAGACGGGTGGGGAAATATGAAATAGTTACTTACAGAAATCAGCTGAATTCAGGCTCTTAGTATGTGATCATCAGCATGAGACCTTGGTCTAAAGACAGAGATAAGACAACAACCTCAGTTTCATTCAATCCATATCTAAACAGTGTGTAACAGTAAGAGAATAAGGGAGCTCCCTTCCTTCAGAGAATCATCTTGAAGATTTTCCTACTCTGAATTTGCTCTTATTGATTGTATCTTGCGATGGGAATATAAACACAAAAAGATAATGAGGTGTCTGCATATTATTTTCCAAACAAAATATATTCTATCATAAAAATATTCACTGAGAAAAGAAAAGGGGAAAGGAAAATGAAGAGAAAGGAATGATCTTTGGAAAGTGTTGATTACAGTGTGATATTTAGATTCTTTTAATTAAGAAGGTTATGCACAATTTCCACAGACTTTTCACATATACTAATACACACTTAAGTAATTACACTTTGTTGCAATTCATTAAACTTCTTTTCCCTCTCAGGGGAAAAAAAAAAATCACAACACAAAACACAGAATCATGGGAAAAATACAAATACACTCCAGTTGATCATTAAATATTGAAACAAATAAGATATAAAGAGATTTTGAAAGTGCTTCCAAATAATTCCATGAAAAAAATGTCTCATCGGTACTGTAGATTAATCCATGCCTTTTTATATTTACACTGCTTCATGAATAGCTTCTAACCTACTCCAGAGCTGTAATTTATAACGTATTTTAGTGGCAACTGAATTTTAGTTGGAGTGGAATTATTAAAGAAGTGGAGGGAAAAAAAAAGAAACACATTTATCAACAAAGCGCTTGCATTCAGCATAGTATATTTATTCTGGATAGTGTCAAGATATTGATCAGGAATGCACAAAAAATACTGCATTTCAGCCTAAGCAGGCCTCCAAGTCCCACTTCTCCTTTCTCTTCTTGGTTCCGCTTGGCTCCTCTCTGAGCTGTACCTCCTTTAAGTGGTAACAGGTAAGACTTGCTTTGGGAAAAGCTACATATCTGAAGGCCCATAAAAAGTCCGTCTAGAAATTACAAAGGTCCCAACAATAAAAGAAGTCCAACACAAAGCCCCCAGATTCAATATTGAGTCCCCAGGAATGAAGATATTATGAACTGTTTCATTGATATTGTTCATGCCCCAGTGCTGCTGTTTTCGCAACGCCTTCTCCACCTTTTAGCAGTGTTGTGCTGGCTACTTACCTAGCCTGGAATAATTCTGCTTAGCATCATGCAAATTCCAAATGCCTATTCCAAACACAAGAGACATGATTTGAGTATAGGTGATTTGGAAGAATCATCCCCCTTGAAACCTTGAATGCTGTCCCTCTCCCTCCCTGTCCCTCCCTGAGTAAATTCAACTCACTCTGATATTAGATCAATATTTAAATAACCTACCTTGTTTTCTCTGTGATATTTTTGCAAAGGTTATAAACTGTTACTTGAAAGTTGGAAATACCAGATATAAAACAAAACTAATCAAAGAATACAACTTCACTCTTGGCATATTTCATGTCAATGATCTATAAAAGTGTAAAAGCATCATAACCTGCATGAAATTCAGAGATCAAATATGGAGGTGAATACCTCCTCTTCTCCCCAATTTTAGTTCACAGGAGCAATATACTCCTCTGCAAAACTGAGGACAGCACTTACTAGATAATTCTATACTTATGTTGCTTTTATATAACATCTTGTCATAAAACTCATCAGATGTTTGACTAACTTAATTTAACATTTTACAAAAATATGAAGCTTTTAATACTGTTTTATTTTTAAAATAATCACATTTATTTATAGATAAAACCATGGCTTCTTATTGTCTGCAACCAAATATGCATGCAATTTACTAATTTGTTTTTTACCTTCTAGAGATTAATATCTTCAAAGAAAACAAAACTAGTTTTGGTTTGGTTATGAAGTCTATTTTTTATTTCTTTCTTTTTATAAGACCTGAAATCCTATCAATTAATTTCATCTAAACCTCTGCCTTGGGTAATGCAGCCCATGAATACAGTAGAAGAATATACAACAAATAAATGAAATAGTAATTAAAAAATGTCCTTTTAAAATATTTCCTCACTGTCATTTATTTTTAAGTTTTGTTTGTCTCCCCTTTCAGTTTTACAAGATTTTTCAAGAAAACCTTGTGCCCTTGCCAAAAGATCTGTCTACATTTAAATTCTCCTCATACTGGAAAGTGATTAAGGGAAGAACAGTTTACCTACAGTCCCACTAAATGAACCTAAGAGAGTGGAATCTTCTGAGATTAGTCCAATTAAGCAAGTGTCAAAGATGAGCATAGAATCTCATTCATCTCCCTGATTGAGTGAGAACTGACCCCTTTTTAATTTTTTTTACAGCGTTCTTTATACTCTTTAAAAATAAACAATACTCATATAGTTTCCCATCTTTATTTTTTCTTTAGTTTCTGTAAAATGGAATAGATTATCCTTTAAAAAAGATAATTAACTCCATTGAATTCATAGGACTTTCTTCTAGCACATACATATATATCCACAAAATAGGATTAATAAGTGTATTTAAACAGAAATCTAGTTTTAAAAGAATTAATAGATATCATATTACAGATGAATTATCAGTAAACAAGTTTTAAATTGTATAGACATTTTAATTCAAATTTTATTATGATATTCTTGCTCTCAAGCAAACATCTAATTGAGCTATATCTTTTGGATTAATAAAAATCCTATTTTTAATCACAATAAACATAATGAAAAAGGAAAATACTCCAATTGGTTTAACTAGAATTCTGAAGTTTCTCTTTCAGTCCCCAGTGTCTCTATGACAATCCATTATTCATTTAGGTAAAATAAAGTTCACTCAACTCTCCCAAACCTCCAGTAAGGTTTTGCTCAGGCAGTGAGTTTAACTCCTCACGTGTTCCCTCAGAACTGGGTTGCCCATTCATGTTAATTGTGCCACAATTCTGCTGTCAGCAAGCAACAGGTCTCCCCTATGGAGCAAGATGATGTTAAGCTTTTAACACTCCCTGGAGGGAACTATGACAACATTCAAGTTGACAGGGGCTGCAGAAAGCTACCATATCACTGAGGTACCTCTCTGCAGTAAATATCATGGTCTGTGAGATCAGGAAGAGCTAACCTGGTAACAGTTTTCCTTTATATGTCACAGTCCAAATTATTTATTTTCAATGTTAATGTCAAAAAGCCTACCTGTCATTAACAGGTGATTAGACAGAGACTCAGAAACTGTTTATCACATGAGAACACTGTACTGTGAATAAGCATGTTTTCTCAGTTGAGAAATGTTTTCTCATAGTTATGTGAATTAGCCTTCTTAGTTGACTTCTTTTATAAGGTGCAGACTGCACAGCTAATTTTATTTCTTTCCTTACTGCTGCATACTATTTGTACCTTGTCAAAAGTCCCTCCTATTCTGGTCAGTTCAACTCAGCAGTTCTTCAACAAAACATTTCAAAGAAACTTCTATTTTTATTTGCTTCCTCCTGCTTGTTTCTGTTCCCTTAACATAGCACATCTAACTTAGATTACATCCTGCATCCTTGGTAAAAAGTCAAGATCCAGCATTCTTGGTAAATGAGCATATCTTGTTAACAGTGCCCTTTTCTTACACCTATATCTAGTTCGTTTTGACTTGGTGAATGAAACGTCACCTCTTCTGTATTGTCAGAAAGCCAGTGAGAAGCAGCGTTGGTAAAAAAGCTGTTTTTCCAGGAGGTAAATTATAACATATCACTGAATTCGAATTAGACTACTTCAGTTGCCACAGATTTTAGGAGATCGTCCTTCTCCTCTTCCCATTTTATTTTGCAGCTGCTATACCTCACCCTGTGCAAACCTGGTGTCATACCATGAACCAAAATTAGGACGCAACCAGTCTTACTAAACAGCAACTCTCCCCAAACATTCCTACTTCTTAAAAAAAAACAAACCAACCAATAAGCATGATAAAAAGTGCAGAAGATATGAAAATGTGACCTTAGTTTATCTTGATTCCCTCACTCAAATCTGACATCAAGTTTTAGACAAAGAAATTAAATTTTACTTAGCACAGGCAAAAATGCTTGAGGTAAGAGCACCAGAAAGAAATATTTGTTGGCTTGGTTTTGATATCTAATTTCATAAATAATCATTACTAACCACAGTGTTATCAAAGAACCAGAAGCTGTATAATATTTACTCTGAGAAAAAAATATTAGCCAATGTACTTCTTAAAGCTGAAAGTGTATAATTTGAAAAATTCTTTGTTCATTTCCAGTCAGATACAGAAACTATATTACTTAAATGGAAATAGTTAGGAGATAATTCTCAAGAAGTTACCAGCAGATCATCCTCAAAAGACTGAGAAATAATTCTGAATAGCCTCACAAAAATCCAACTGCTGAGACAGTGTACACAATACTTTTCCATGGAGTATAAGGCTTTCTGACTTGTCAAGATGAACATAATGGATGGACAGTTTTCCTGTGATACTTCAAGTGCATTCATTTTAAGTTTTAACGTCTGACATATTAGGGGATTTTGTATTAATTTGGAACCAGCTGATTTGCCCCTGAGATCCAGACATAAATACAGTTAACAGTGATTCAATGGTAGCCGAGGTACCAGAGCTCCCATAGGCATCAATCTGAATTGTTCCCTTTGCAGACTGTGTTCTGCACTGTTCCGCTTCTCTGACCTGGCAACACTATCTAGTCATGTTTTCTTATAGTATTACGTGTGCTGAAGAATCACATTTCCTGATTTGCCATATTTTGTGTTCTAGCCATAAGATTCATAAACATCCGAGTAAGATCTGCAGGGCTGGTCAGAATTTACTTTCATTCCTTTCCAGAAAAAAGTATGTTAAAATATGTGACGAAAGTACACACAAGAGCTTTTCAGTTTCCACATAGGAATGGCTGTTAAATTTTCTCAGACTGGGTGAGGAGGAAGAAGGAGGAAGACATAACTTTTCTGAGGATGTCCAAATTTTTCTGTTTAAAGGAGGCATTTTCATGAGGAAACAAAACAAAACAAAACAAAACAAAACCCACAAAACTGTCAGCTGAAGGTATTTTTTTCCTTAAACTACTAATTTCATAGTGGAAAATCTAAAATTCTTTTAGAAGCTTTTAGGGTGTTTTGGTTTTTTTTTTTTAGTTTTATCATTAACATGATACATTAAGTCTGATAAAACATATTTGTTGTTTTACCATTTAGGACTAGCTAGTAGACAAAAATTAACTTCTGTAGACAGTTGCAAGAAAAGTAAAAGGATTAATTTCATGTGTCTCAAACTATGTAAGGACATAAACCAGTATCTTGGGCCTGTGTTTTTCTCTCAGAGTGGAGATTTTCTGATTCTTGGAACTAAACTATTTGGGTAAAAAAAAAAAAAAAAAAGGCTGGAGGGCAAGCCCCAGACTTTAGAAACTCTCTTTGACTAACTTTTGTGACTACTCTAAATTGATCACTTGTTTCCTTGACTAATCTCTAAACAGAGGACATATCCCTTTCACTTGCAAAATACTCACACAAAATGAGTTACCTTCCCACCACCTTGGTTACTTGCCAGGGAGTACTTTATTTTTCCACTAGGAAAAAAATTCAGCTTGTATTTTGCTTGCTAGAGCCTTCTGCATTTTAATTCTGAACTCTGAGTGAACATCAGAGAGGCCTTATGATGTTTTGCACAAAAGTGCCTGTGTTCATAGTTTTACTCAGGGCACCCAAAATAGCATGCAGTAAGCAGTGTCATACTGTGAGTTTTCAAAACTAAAAGCAGAAATGACTTATACTGGCAGGAAGCTGTAACTCCTAAAGCTTTCCAAGGAACAGCGAAGTAAAAGAGAACTACTTCTCTGCATCAGATGCTTACTTCAACTTTTACAATACCCATTTCTTTAAACCTAGAAGGCCCTGAGGTTACACAGGTAAGATACTTAGCTTTTTATTTATTTATTTATTTATTTATTTTCTTTATTATCTTTAATAATCAAATTTAAAACATTTAGCTGTGTGTCTCCAGGGCAAACCTCCAGGCAAAAACCACAACATGCAGAGACAAACCCATAAGCCATTCTGCTTTTTGCAGAATTCTGCTTTTGTTGTTTCCTCAGAGTCCACCGACTAACTTCTATAGCTGTGTAAATCCAACTTTCTGAGTCAGATTTATCAGAGGAAATTCTATGTTTTGTTTTCATCTTGCATATTCAGATTTTCATGCTGTTTATCAATCTGTTTTTGCAAGACCTCCACCTCTGACAGACTGTTTGCGATTACTTCATCTACACTCATGTAAGTGATTGTCACTAAAATGTGCTTACAGTTTCTCAGAGTGACATCAAAAAGAGTGAAAAGTCTTTTGTTTTACAGGAATACTTAGAAATACTCCCTGGCTTGCTATTATCCATTCTACTGTATCAATAATAATTTATTGGATTTGATTTTGTCTTAACTTTATATCCACATTTCTGTTCCCATTTTTCTTTATAATCCCACACCTAGCAACAGCAAAATCTTTCAGACCACCAAAATGGGATGCCTTTACTTTTGTTGGATCTCAAGTGTAAAATGGCAATTTGTTAATAAATAAAATACTTAGAGCAATGCAGCATGTATACTATCACAATATTTGTATTTCACGTTTCTTTTGTAAACCTTCTATTAAAAGGTATAGCTACAATTTATTTTTCATGTTTAAATTTTCCGATTATATGATGTAGTCAAGAAACAGCCAGTAGAATATAGCCCAGAGATATTTAATAGCTGTTGATTGGTCATCAAAATGCTGAATGTCCATCAGCTTGTTCGTTTCTACAAATTATTTTGGTATGAAACTGGTAGGAATTTTATTGCTTTTGAATATACATTTTTTAATACATTGTAATTTAGAATCACTTGTGGTTGCAGATGTGCTCCAGATAACCTACTTTTCATTTATACCAGGATAAATTTGCACTTATTTACACTAAGGTGCAAAAAATTGATCTCTGGACTCAGGAGTTATAATGATACATTTCTATGTTCAGCATTTTTCTGTTTGAAGTGTTGAACCAAGCACTTACATAAAAAGAGTATAGAAAAATACATTGGTGTAAGAAGTAGTAGACAATGAAAATCCATTCTTGGAATTATTTTTAGGTAAAGAAGGGAGGAAGAAAGAGGGACTTCCCAACAAAATACTCTAAGAAAAGTAGCTTAAAATTAAAGAACATTACAAATCCACTATGGAAACCATGCATTTTTAGAACAAAAATGTAACTATTTTAACCTAGTGTTAGGTTAAAATTTGTGAAATTATAATGCACATTTTACATCCAGGACTGCTAAAATGTAGAATATTTTTAAAAGTAACTCAATATGTTGCCTGTCTGTTTCAGAATGCTTTACAATTACCAACCTGAAATAACTATCAGAAAATATCAGCACATTTTGATATTTAAATAAGAGAACAATATATGATACGGTATGCAGGCAAATATTAATGATATCCATGGTTTACCTGCTGCTTTTTTATCATTACGCTTTGTTTTATTTTTGATACTTTATACCTTTTGGGGGTGAAATTTCTATTGTGTAGTCTTTGCATCACATGGACTATAAATATACTTGGATGCTTCTTGCTTAGCTTAATCAGAAAGACTTGGCTATTTATTAAATCAGTTTAACTTAAAACAAGTAATTTTGCCAAGAGATCTAACAATTCAATAGATAATACTGAATTAAGGTATTTTTGTATTCTTTTGTAGGTGAAAACCATTATTCTTCCAGTCAGTAGAAATTAGTTCCTCCATGGTCCCTCAATATTTTCTCTATTATTCCCAACTATATTCCCAAGCCCTTTTGCATCTATATGATGCTAAAGGAAGAAAGGTGTAAAAGAATGTCTTGCTTATCGATCCTTTCAATCTTCTTAACCCAGCAAAATAATTGTTTCTAAAGATGAATGAATCGAGAAGACAGAGAGTGTGCATGGTAGCCTTCTGGCTATCCTAGGTATTGTGGAAGGTTTCATTCCAGACCCTGAAAAGTAGACAAGGTACATAACCATTACAGAGGAAGTTGCTGAGGATGGAGCAGTGTCAACAAGACCACATGGGACAGGCCTGGGAACATAATTGTGCTTTGGATACACAGATCCAGGTCTCCTTTCCACAGCTGCATTGCCTGTAGCATAAAAGGAATTGCAATTGCTGCTGTTAACAAGATGCAGCGGTTAACAATATTTGCAACAGGATATTACTCTTAGGCTTTTTGTCAAACATAGTGAAGACCTTGTAAATGGAAGGTGATAATAAATTAGAATTCCTCATTCTCAGGCCACCGACCTACCTGTTAAAACAAACTATTTTGAGACAACAAAATTAGAAACATTCAAACAGACAACAACGTAAAGGATATTCAGTTGGGGGGGGGGGGAAAAAAAAAAAAAAAAAAAAAAAAAAAAAGTAATAATAAAGAAGTAAAACCTCAGTAAAAGAATTTGTCTGCAAATATAATATTGGAACTAAAAGAACTGTAATATCTGGAATCGGATTACTAAAAATATCTTAAGGGAGAACTCTAAAGTTTATAAATTCTGATGCAATGTTAAATTTGTGGATGACAATCTCTTTACATTAGAGGCAGTGTAAGCTGTCACTTAACATCTTTGTTTTACTTGGAATTATGGAATTATGACATTTTGGAAGCCAAAACACATCCTAGTAGAGTAAATTATAAATAACAAAAGAATAACTGGACTCAGTGTGACTGAGAACTGTATTTATGCATTTGTTCTGATTCAAATCTAACCAGAATAAAATCTCTCTGCACAGTAAACTTTCAGTATTTTACAAATCTTTAAGACAGACAATGGTAAATAACATGGTTAAATAAAATAGAAATTTACAGTTCTTGAAGTTTTATTTTGCTTGGCATTTTTCTGTTTAAGACTGTTTTTACAACTGTATTAAGCAATATTATATATTTAAATACATAATATATAATAATGAATAATATAACAGAATATTGTACTATTATATAAATAATGTAATAATACAATAATCATAATATATACCTGATATACTCTATAGTAATATTTAAAAGCCCTGTGCTTATTCTCATGCAGCACAAAGAAGAGTTGTGACTTTTCATCATTAGCATTCTGATGGTGTAGCCAAACTGATGGGTCCTCTTTAAATACAAATATTACAAAAATTAAAAGGGATTTAAAGAAACAATGCTTGGCAAATGGTAAAGACACTATGGTTACACACTTCTTTCCCTTTAGACAACCTTGGAGGATATGTGGGGAATAATTTAATGGAAACATGGTAAAGTTTTCCCTCCTGCAGTTCATAAGTGGGATAATGTGATCTGTCAAAACTGGTTGGAAAAAACAGGAACGAAAGACTTTGCGAAGAAAACTATATTATTGTCTCTTTAACCATTTGAAATTGTTAAATGAGATCTAGATATCCACACCAGAAGTAATCAGGAGACAAAACAAGGATATATGTCTTACATTGCTTTGTAAACAGATTGTGGTTCGCTGAATGTGGTCACAAGTGTACAGAACTTGCTTCACAGGAGTTTTACCCATAGTTACTAAACATGGAAGCCAAAATCAAAAATATGTGAATTGTTCTTATATCATTAATCTGTGATTTTGGATGACTGGAAGCACTCTGAAAATTTCAAGAAAACTGTTAAGAAATTCCATCATAACACAGCATCATGTAAGAATTTTTATAATACAAAATACTCTAAAGATTCTCTGCATATTTTTGAAATGTACGGAAAACTGTCATAGAGGCACATATGTTCATACACAAATACATGTTCTGTGTTACATATTGGCATGAGGACTATGAATGTGCAAACCACTACAGAAGCTGCTTAGCACCCTGATGCTTTTGCACATATTTTTGAGAAGATGGACAGAGACTAGTAGTCCTTAATTTTTGTTGCCTTTTGAGTTATCCATGACATTTGAGATGATATGAAACAGGATTTTTTCTCTAAATGTTGCAAACCCCTTCTCTCTTTCATCATTCAGATGAAGAACACAAAAAAAGGAGACCATTGTCCAAGGGTCCGTGAGCCACGGCAATGGGTCACGCTCATGATGCTTTTCCCAGGTGTCTCAGCTTCCCATGGAGCCTGCAGAAAACTTGAGGGAAAGAATGAAAGGAGAGGAGGATGTGTGCCAGTACAGTGAAAACTATAAAACCCTATCTTTACTAACAAATTGGAAAACAGTGCTAGTTTCAATTACTGCCCTATTCATCTTCAAACAGCTGATCTCTCACTCTGTCTTTCTCCATGAGATGCAGATAGCCATCAGGAAAGATTAAGGGCATTGCTGGTGCTCTTTTTATGTATCACTGTGATATATATTGGCTGGACTAAAATTTACCCTTAACAGTAATTCCCTGTGGTAGATGAGCTAGAATGATTTATGCTACTTAATATCCCATGAGGTACCCCTGGAAAATAAAAAGATATTTCCAGACAAACTAAGATGACAACCAGACTTACAGAACGAAAATGTGGTAAGTGTATTGGTTTTCCCCTAACATCAATTTTAACATATAAATTGAATTGGTTTCAAATGCCAGATCATTAGATAGCTGGTGTACATGGCTATTTTCATAAAAGACTGACCCATGAAATGTATAAATAGCATTTGGAAATGTCACATAGATATAAACTGTGCTGATTTCTCAGCTTTTCATATGAGCACTTTCAGGAGTGTGTAAATGTTATAAAATTAGACCCATTTTCTGGTGCCTTACATGTAATATTATTCTACTCAATTCTTTACCTCAGCTATTTTTTTTTTAAGTGATCATCTTATGAAAGATTTTTTTTCCCACTTAGAGATTAGAGGAAAACAGCCCCCAGACTCAGAGACTGTCAGAGGTTAAGGCCAACTTGTCAGTGTGGAGACTAAATGGACTGTTACCTGAACATTTTAATGACAGCTATATGAAATTTTTACAAGTGACATGACTGCCCTGACCTGCAAGGGCGAGATGGTGCCCTCCAGGAGGAAGATGAGGCAGGTCAGCGTATCAATCCCCATCGTGTGGTGCACGCTCTGGGATGGGGCAGTGGGGTTCGCTGGGGTCTCTCTGAGTCCCTTGTAGAGTCCTCCCACATGTACCCAAATAGTTTCTCCACTCACATACCCCTGGGTTCCCTTTCCCATGTACCTCCAGGATATCTCTTAAAAGTTTTCTCACTAGTTATTATTGTTTGTTTCCCACAACTGAAACTATTCTCTCAGAACAAAAGAAAATTTAAAGCAGGAACTTACTCCCAAATATTGTGTCTACAAGCATGGATTTGTTGCATGTATGAAGCATTCAAAGAAACCCGAAATATAGATTTATAATCACATTTCCCAGATATATTATACAAGCTGGATTTGTAAATAATTCAAAGATATGAATAACGTAAGTTACCATAAATCATGGATTTTCTGTCCATTGGGTTTTTTGTTGTGCGCCTTTTTTTTGTTTTGTTTTGTTTTGTTTTTGTTCTTCTAGATAGCCTCTCCAGAATAATAGCTGATTTCCAAGTGGAGAAATACTGCTTAAGTCTGAGCTACTATCACCTGATTCAGTTAATTTTGTTTCAAATGAAAACAAGGCAGCACAGCAACTAATGTTGTATCATAAAAATGATAGACTGTATTCTGGAGTCTTACTAATCATAAATATCAGAGAGAGTAAAAAGTACACTACTTCAGTAGGATATCTGAAGAAACTTGTTGGATGGATTTCAGTGGCCTTATACAGAGAGCAACTTCAGATTTCTAGGAATTTGCAATTGTGTTAAGTTTTGGTTTTTTTTTTTTTTTTAATCTAAATATGTTGGAGCAATGCTCGCTATACCTAAACAAGGGAAGTGGGATGAACCTACAAGCTCATGTAGCAGAAACTATTGGAGGATGAATTGATGTCAGGTAAAGGCTGAAATCATACTTGCCTGTAATGCATGAAAAATGTGAGTTTAATATATATGTGACAAAACCACAGAAAACTATAAAGTGAGGGAATGTAGAAAACAGTTTTACTTTGATGCTTTTTCACATCTGAAAGAAACACGTTTCTTTTATTTCTACACTATGACATAATATTTATGGTTTACATATGACAGTATGATATCATAGTATTAAGAAGATATGACCATATTAATCATAAATTCTAGTAATCATATGGAGGAAAAATATTATCATAATTAGCTGTGTTAAGTACAGATTCAAAATGTGTGAGGAAAAATTTCCTGTAGACTTTTTTTTTTAATATACTGGAAAACACGAAGAAATGTCACCTCCTTTGGATAATATTACTATTGTCCAATCTAGAGACAGATGGTTTCTAAAAAGAAAAGCTTATAAAGCTTATAATTCAAAATAACTTGTATGAAGAAGATAAATAGTGTGTTTGATAAGAATTTCAAACACTGTTTTAGACTAGATAATCTAGGAAACATATTTGTTCTGGTCTAATTACCTTTACTGGAATCATCTATCTCTACCGAAAATCCAAAACATATCTAACAGAGGAACTGTGAGCTCTACTCCTTAAGGTAAATTAGTACTAACATATTTAACAAGATGTGCCTTGATCTTCACTGATATTAATATGAACTCAGATGTGAAAGAACTTGCACTTGAAAGAACTTATTTAGTAGGCAATGATTCTAGGAGTAGAATAAATTCACACAAATAATACTAATAATGTAATAAAATAGTAAAAAAGTAGCAAGTAAGGCTAAATAAATTAAAAAAGACAAATATTTTGGACATTGTAACTTTGGCAAAGACTGATATATCTTGTCAAAATGACAGTAGGTACCTGTGGAGAAGCACTGAATATTTTTTGCTCAGTGGAAACTGTGAATAAGTTTGATTTAACTGAGGCAGAGAGGCTGCAAATTGATTTCGTGATTCATTTAGGACACAGTGAGAGGCAGCATATAGAAAACTCTAGAGAGAAGAGGACAGCATTATTGTTTCCTTCCTTAATAGGTGTAAAAGGTTGGAACTCTGTCAAGTGGCAGCAAGTTCATCTGTGTAAAAGACAATGTAAGGTATTTGCCCGTCAGATACATTGATCGCTTGATGCAAGGGAGAACTATAGGTGACAGCCTCAACCGCTGCTGATGGCTTTCTGCTTCCCGCAGCTGAGGGAAGGAGATAACTAGGGGGTGCTGAGCCAGCTCAGCCCTGATGCCAGTCACAAAGCTCAGGCATGCAGGCTGCAGCTACACTGCTGACAAATCACAGGAGGTTTATTAGTCACAGCCTTCTCATTCTTGCCCTGTATTGCTTCATGAAGTTAAGAGTTAGTTAAAAATTGATTCAAAATTAGTTCACAATTAGTTAAAAAATCAAATCTAAAGATATGTTTTATCATATCCCCATCTCCAGAGAGGAAATTAATTTAAAGAAAACAAAGAACCCCCTTTCAAGTTTTGAAAAAATAAAATGCTTCAGTGTATGGTTTTCACATGCAAACCCCACTGTTTTTATTTTTAAACACCGACATGTTTGTAAACAATGGTCATAAAATACCAGGGGAAAAAAAAAAAAAAAAAAGTTTTCATTCAAGTCACAATGACTTAGAGATTTTTAGAGGACATACCTCAACAGCTTTAGATCTTCAGGACTTCTTCATTAGGTAGCTAGCTATAGATATATATTGGTAAGTTTGCATAAAGGTCTGTGTGCTTAACATTATTTACAATTTATTTTAAAAATAAACTAGATATATAAAAAAGGAAACAGTTAGATAGCATGTTTGTTAAATCACATACAAGCTCCTTAATTTGCAAACATAAATTGAAGGTGGTTTTTGATCACTGCTGTAGCTAATAGTCCACTAGTGATACTAAAGGTGTTTTAGAAAAACATCCTTTTTAGTGTTGGAAATTATTGTACACATTGAACTTCTGAAATACTTCTAAAAATGCAGGAACTGTGTATATATTTAGTTTAGAGGTTTTTCTTAGGATTATTAGCAAATGGTAAATTTATCTCAAAATGTGGTAAAAGATTCTCCTGCTATAATTGTAACTTTCAAGAGGGTTACAAGAGAAAGACATAATTATTTTATATTATTTGTCACAGATTGAGAAATACGAGAGTTAGTAAGCATTATGAATACTGGAAAACGAAAAACAGAGTTCAGTTTACTTCATTAAACTCAACCCAGTCAAAGACTTGTTTCTATAAAGAATGAGAAAGCCAGGCAGAATCTTGGTTATCTCATGGTTAAAGTGATTAAGGTCCAAGGTCTGTCT
Source organism: Athene cunicularia (assembly GCF_003259725.1). Lineage (NCBI taxonomy): Eukaryota > Metazoa > Chordata > Aves > Strigiformes > Strigidae > Athene > Athene cunicularia. Next base: position 95,191,713 of record NW_020799095.1, read on the forward strand.
TGCACTGGTTTTTGTATTGAAACAATCTGTGATATTTATGTATCAGGATCTTATAATAAAATCTTATCAAAAGACATTATCTCAAAATATTTATTTTCTTTCATTTCTTTTCATCTCTCTTTTTCCTGCACAGAAAAAAAAGAAAAAAGAAAAAAAGAAAAAAGAAAAAAAACACAACAAAAAAACAAAACACACACAAAAAAACAATACCCAAAACACCAACATTATTTTGGGGGTATTTTCTAAGCATTCTAAAGAGGAATAAGCATTTGCATTTAGATGTAGTGAGGTTGGAAGTAGTTCTTAGCTATTGCATTAAGATGCTCAGCAAAATGAACACTATACAGGAAAAAGCTCTAGAACATGAAGAGTTTAACCTTAGTCTTAAGAAACAGTATTATTTTTATTATGCCATAAACATGCTGTAAGCATCCCAGCCACTGTCCTACCTAATGCGGCATTTTCTCCCTTCAAACCTTCTCCTCTATAGTACAAGTAGGAACTAACCTGGAAAAAAACCCACTTTTTGTGTTTTTGTTTTGTTTTGGTTTGTTTTTTTTAGTTTGTTCAATCGATAGCATGCGATTTCCTCATTCAAACAGTAAACAAGAGCAGTTGGATCAGGGGCAGCAAAAGTGTCTGGTGAAGAGAGGGAAAAGGTAGCTTAAAGTCATGGTGATACTGAAAAAACTTATGTTAAATTATAAGCTATAAACTATAAACTATCCTTTAAGATGACTGCGGGAGAGCAAGGTAGTCCTCTGAGGTGATACAAAGGGGACTTCTTACAGTTCATTTACCATTTAGCACAAAAAGAACTGAATTTTTAATACAGAACAATATTCTACTGAGTGCCAGTGGAGGAAGTGCTCTTCAAGGTGAAGTGGTTTCATTTCAGATGAATTATGTGGCCTGTATACTGAATCAGTTGCTGTTTCCACAAAGATGGTGCTGTAAATCCAAATAGACTGAATTGTAAGAATCCTGATAATAGATCATATTTTGCTTTAAGATTGCCTGTTCACAGGCTTGCTTGGTCTCTATTTAATCCTAGCTGCAAATATTTCATCATACAGTTGGATATCAATATTAAAAAAAAAAAAAAAAAAAAAAAAAAAAAAAAAAAAAAAAGTGGTGTCATCCACAGATGGCACCATTTTCCTCTTTATATGAATTTATTTCCTCTTTATATGGATTTGTATGAGCTAACGTGTAGGGTTTGGTGGGTTTTTTGTTGTTGTTGTTGTTGTTGTTGTTGTTGTTCTGATTCTCTTTTACAGAGAAAGATATTCCTTTGAAGCTTTTCAGAGAATTTGATCAGCTTGGAATTTTTCAACTTTGAAACAGCTCAGAGTTCAACCATTTCCTCAAGGTAAAATATTTCTTTCAAACATTAGATTTATTGGTTTCTCTATAGAGATTATTTTCATGTTCTACTAAGAAAGCTTGAAACACTTTTATTTGTTTGTTAGGAAAATTATACTTTCTATCCACTAGGGAATTTTTTATGTCTGTGACATTCTTAAGATTCCATAGCACCATGCTAATACCCTATCCCTTTTTCAAGTTCTTTGTTACTGCATGGCTGCAAGGGTGAAATAGCATAATAACATAATCAGCATTAGCAATGTACATTTTGGGTCATATTTCAGTTGAGGTCAAGAAGGTCACAAAAATAATTTGAATGAAAATGAGAGTGGAAGTGTACAGAATTTATTTTCCTGGATGACAGTTTTGGTAATAACAGCAAGAACTCAGAACTAAAATATTTTTGGTGCTCTTTTGTACATCCTTTTCTAAAGCAAAAACGTGAGACTAGGCAGTAATCCCAGTTTATCTCTACATGATTTTTCAGCCAGTTGTCTTAATACTTTAATCTTAGTTTTTTTCTAAACAAAGCACTAGTGAAATTTTGATGGACTACTGAATGAAGTTTCAACCAAATGTAATAGAGAATATCTCAGTATTTTGCAAATATCCTACATGGGAAAATGCCCTTCCATTCATTACAGTGGCATATGATGCCCTTTGTGAAAGCAGTTAAATATGTTTCTGTGATTTAGGCACTGATTTTCAGAGTAGATTTTTCATTCTAAGTGTCCAGAGGACAGATATTTTCTTTAAAATTAGCACTTACTGTTTGGGGGGGGGGGGGGGGGGGGGAAAGGTGAACCAAAAACCCCCCATAAAAACTAGTTTTATATCAGAAGTCCTGAATTACAGGATATCTTCTAGTAAAAAAAAAAAACAAAAAAACAACAGTTTCCATAAGAGACCTCTAAAAAGTCAAATTGTGCTGAACAGAAGTGGGAGAAGGAAGATCAGAGGAAGCTTAACTTTAAGGCAGAGGCCTATGTTATCTCACTAGCTCATGAGAACTTCCTAGACAAAGCAAAACTTACCTAACATCATAAAAAACTCCAACTCTTCTATTATTATATGGGACAACAAAAGAAATTTACAATCATGCTCTATCTAACTGTTCCCTGTTTTCTTTCACTTTTGTTAACATTTTTCTTATTTCTCAGAAGAGTTTTCCACATCCTGTTGCCTCTCATGCCATTTATCCACTATTTATAAGTCCTGGGCAAGAATTTATAAAAGGGCCCAAACCACCTGGAATGATATAAGATAGCTGGCATGACACAAAATGTAAATCTAGTGATAAAGTCTGATAGCATGATGAGCAGTGGAATTCCACCCAGGGAGAAATATAGGTGTCAGTCTGCTCTTTGAATTAAATGTGCAGGGGACACTTACAGGTTCAACATCCTGCTGAAAGCTGGGACTAGAATTAAAATGCAAGAAAAGAATGAAATAAAGCAATGTAAAATACAATAAAGATGTGATGGCAATTCCCATCTGGGCTGTTCTTTTCAAACTTGCAGGATTAAAATGAATAACTGATGTACTCAGGAATCTCATGAAAAAGAGCTACAAAATTCATTAATCTAGGGAATTAAATTATATAGAATTGGTTCTCTAAGATACTGAAGTTAAGGGTAGATTCAATGATTAAAATGTCCCTATGCATTTACTAGTGCAAAGTTCCCAAACAATGTTTATGATATTTTTAATATTTACCAGTGCTATTTAGGAAAGTTGCAGTGCAGCAGGACTGGTTTATGATTCTAATCTGCCCAATTGCTAAATGTTGCATAAAGCAGAAGATGTGGGAAGGAGAGCAAAAGTAAGCAGACAGAAAAAGAAAACTGTTATTGTTCTCAGAGTTAGTGGGTGATCTCAAATCTATTTGAACTAAAAGATATTCAGTTCGTGATCAAAATGCTGAGAAGCAGGGAATTGTCTGAACTAAGCTAATAAATATTTTTTTTTATTACTTAATTTTGTCACATCCATCTTGGCACCACTCAGCATGACAGTTGACTATGTCACACTCTTGTTTTAATACAAAAGAATGCAGTGTCCCTAAGTAAATCATGCTGCCCATGATGAAATGATGCAATTCATAACACATTCTTCAAGAGACTTCTCCTTCAGTCTTGTTTTTTCACGTCTGTCTTGTTACGTGAGCAGTGTCACTGCAGATTATATCTGTGGAGTGGGAGTAATAACAATCGACTCCAGTCTCACTGTTTTCACTAGATTGCAAAATTCAGTGTGCTGTTCTCTGTTACTGTCAAATCCACACAGCTTTTGTGGAGTTTAACAGCTCAGTTTGGGGAACTTTTTTGAAATAAACTCTTAATAAGTTAATAACTCATAACCTCTTGTAACATGGAAAATGCTGCTGTAAACCATACCCTGGTTTCTTGTTCCTTTCATTCCCTTTGACTTTTTGATCGGATTACTATCCAACATACAACTACTGAGACAGCATGGGGCAATCAAAGCCCATTTTTCACTAACTAAGGAACTGACACCTATTTATTAAATATATATATAATCCATTAACAGTGGACTTGATAGACCTAAATATTTTAAGACCATTACTGTCTGCAGGATATGAGTTCTGGCTTATATAAACTAGTGAATTAAGTCTTTGTCCATTTAGTTACTATGGCAACTTTATGGACTTCCCAGTTTTGGCTGGCTTGCAATGAATTGAAGTCAGAAACTCTGGCAGACTGCTGAAAGAAGAGGAATTATCTAGATGAAGCTTGCTTTAAAGAAGTGAGATATCCATAGAAGCATATTTCAGTAATTTCTTTTGTAAGAACTTATTTTGGGGGCAAATTTAAACAATCTGATTTAGTGAATCATGGCCTCTGAGAGCTCATGCATATTCATATGTTTATATGCATTGAAATTATCCTCTCAGCTGTGTAGGAACCAGAGAATGCTCTCAAGCTTGATAAAGGAAAGGAAATGTATACAAAGCAAGAATGCTGATGGCCAGGTCCAAGGCCAAGAAGTGATGTGAAAAGTATCTACTCATTTCAATGGATTTTGATGTGCTTTCTTCACTACAAAGTTTCATGAGTCATTGTGAAGTGATAAACTTTGAAAGAAGTACCCAACGTCTTACGCATCAATTTCACATAAAATATGCCGGTGTCCTATGTCCTATCCTAAGATTTTCTTAAAATATTAATTCCTGGCAAAAACTTACCCACTCCTTCTAATTAATACAGTGAGGGATGGGGAATACAATCCATGTTTGTTTCTCTTCTCTGTGAGTCACTAGCTAAATATATAGAGACATATAACTTACCAATACATATAGTCATAATAGTTACTAAAACAGTCATGACAGAAATAGTTCTGGTCATATTTTGACAACTAAACACCAGAAGTCCCTAATTTTTATAGGTGAGTTTCCAAGGCCAAACTGATTATCATATAGTTGTTTTTATTTAAGAGAATGAATACAGATAATGTTACAAAATTAGTAGAAAGTCAATTTTACCCATAATATATTTTCAAGTTTCATTTAGTTTGATGTTGGTTTGTTTTTTTAAAAACTTTATTTTGTTATATTGTTTCTTTATTCTGAAAATTTATTCAGGAAATTCTTATTTAAAAGAAGCACAGAAATACGGGTCATTCCACTTCATCATCAAGGTCTGATAACAGTAACTTCTAGAATTTTTTTAATCCATTCTCTTACATCCTTTGCTCTGGAGAAACTACTTTGACCATGAAATACACTGTGTTAATGTCACAGCCCAACCTTTGGTGTTTTTAATATTCTTTTTTAACAACTGAGAGAGTAATTAATACTTAACAGAGTACTCTGCTGCTTTCTACCAGACATGGGGCTCTTGCATTTAATTTCCACAACTCCCACAGGTTTCAGTTTGAAAGGAGAAAAAACAATACTAGAAGTAATATTTCTGAACAACTTTAAGTGAGTTAGACTGGATATATCTATAGTTTTCAGCTAAATCTGACTTTTAAAGCTGAGGAGAAAATTGAAACATGCAGAGGACCTGACTGCTGGTTTCCAGAGCTGTGCTCTATGCAGTGTGCACAGACCAGGAGGCAATTCATCCCGTGCATGTCTCCTCTGCACTGAGAGGCCCCTGGCCCAGCACACTTGGTGCTACTTTCCAACACAGGTCTGACCCCATGTCTAACCTCTTTCATTCCTAATAACTGCGTGAAAAGCAAATCACATTTTAAACACAAGTTTCTCTCACTTCTTGTTACTTACCGCACACCATGATTCCTACCCCGTTAAAGTCATCCTAGCCAGCATTTACTTTTGGTGTGAACTACTCCTATTTCTGCCTCTGTCCTCCACTTCCTTCTTGGTTTAAGTAGCTTCTTTCAGTGAAAGAGAAAGTAGGTGATATAGTTGAAGAATGTTGAGTTTGATTGTGCATTTTAACATTCCAGTAATACATAAAGTACTGAGGTTACCTGCTTAGTTGGAGATAAAAAAGCTAAGGCTACAAAGTACATAAGCGCTCTTGAAATAGGCAAAATTACCGTCTGAATGACTCACAGGGACTCTGACTCAACAATATAATACAGCACAATTTATTTTTTACAATAGGTTTCTATGAAATAAAGTATCAAAAGAAATCTGTACTGAGAGATCAGATTGAGAGATAATATTGAACAAAGCAACAGAGGCTCACACAGATAATGAGGGGATAATGACACACAAAGATTAAAGAGAAGTAAAAAACTTGGATAAAGATCCAATAAACTTTTATTGCAGATGAGTTACAGTGATGGGGACAGAACTGACAGTGAGTAAGTTTATCAGTCTTAGGTGCAAAGTGAAATGCAGTTTTTAAATGAAAAATGGGAAAAAAAGTGGGGAGGGACCCTCAATGCCTCAGTTTCTCAGTGAGAAAGAATTAAATGTAGGCTAGTAAAAGCAAAAATCTTGCTGTAGTAAGGTAAAAACTGGTTGGAAAATAAATAAATAAGAGTGTGTTTTTTTTGTGTTTTGTTTGTTTTTTTTTTTTTTTTTAAAAAAAAAGGAACAGAAAATATGCAAAAATAGCAAAATATTTTGCCAGTATCAAGGAAAACTGGGTGTCTGGCTTGCTTCTATCAAGAGTATTAGTCCTGAAGATAATTAATCTTATCGACTAATGATAACATTTAGATGAAATAATATCAGATGAATTTGGGGAGTTACTTTAAGGTCTTCAGCCATATTGAATTGTTAATCCAATTTTCCACTGCTGGCAATGTTTGCGGGTTTTTTTGTTTTTGTTTTTTTCTTTCTTAAAAAACCCTATTTTTCCCCTCTAAATAATGAAATACGCCTGAAGAATGACCAGAATTTAAGGACCAAAGAAAAAAATGGTTTAAAAGGTCAGCATTTTACCAGAAGTATATGTGGATGTTCAAGGCACCAAATAATAGTTAGGAACTTTTCAAAGGTTATTTCCTACAGAGTTATGTACTAAACCCACCAAACAACACAGTATGAACTGAACAATGACTTTTAGAAAGGCAACACAAATTCTAGTGGTGTTCCTGACTTTCTGATTAATGGAGTTTTAGTCAAAAGAGAATTTATAATTAATAAGAATGTCCCAAGATCAATTCGATTTGAGGTAAGGACTATGTTGAATGATAATGGAAGTATAAACAGTATTTCCCCCCCTATTTTACAGGAAGAGATATGCTACACTTACCAAGTAGCAAGATGAAAAGAGCAAGTGGAATTTTATTTTATGGATAAGCATAAAAGTAATGGTCAAAATTTATGCTCTGAAATATCATAGAAAGAAAACTTAACCTGACTATGAAGACTGTCAAGACATAGGTCCTGGATACTATACAATTTAGACTTTTTTTTTTTTTTTTTAACCCAAAACTATTCTCTGATGTTATGTTAGAATACAGGAATATCAGAGGAGTCTAAAATAACTCCTATCCTTAAAAAATAGCTTTACTGTCAATAATTTTTGGAGGATTCATTGCTAATAGCTAGAAAAGGCATTTTATTTTTAGGATTTTTTTTTTGTGACTCTCTTAAAATATGATTCCATTAGGAAAAAAAAAAAAAACAAAAAAAAAGAGTAAAATTTGCAAATCTGATGGGATTTGTTGGACTATACCAGGAGTATTTTATTCTACACCTTGAAAAAGCACAGAAAAGAAAATAAATTCTTTTTGAAAATCTTTGATGTGAAATTGATTATACAACCCCCTTTTTTTGGCCTGGATGACCTAATGCTCTGTTCCTATCCTGTTCTGAGTACCTCAGTGCCTGAAAAGTGCTTACAAACTTTAATGGAATCAAATAAAAATTGCACTGGCTTAATATATCTTTGGTATACAAGATATATATAAAAAGGATATTAGCCTTTAACGTAACTGATAGAATGAGTGAAGAAAGAGGATATGTTCCTGGAAGCAGAGCAGAACAGTGAAATGTTAAAAAGGAGAATAAAGGAGATAAAAGCCTCTGCTCATCGAGACAGAAGCAGAACTGACACTGAGCTTACTCCATTGCAGGAGATAGTGGAAGATTCGTCAGCTGAGAGCCCTAAGAGAATAAAAAGGGAAGAAACAATATTATGTATTTTAGCAAGTTTGTCAATGAATTCTTTTCTGTGTCTACTCCTCCTTATTCTGAAAACTACAAATATTGTTCAGCTTGTTGTCTCTATCAAAAAGCAGGCAAATTCTACCCTTTCCTGTCTGATATTGCAACCTTCCTGAGGGAGGTACATTCAGCATTTTTCCAACTGACTTCTACCGTGGGGGTGCAGAGAGTGCATGTATGTATGCAAGACACAGTGTCTGTTCATCAGTTTAAATTGTGTCTTTAAATTGTATCAGTGGAAATTTTCTAGCTTATAATGAAAACTCTTAATACTATTAAAAGTAATTTTCCCCTGCTTTATTTACCTTAATGTGTTTTATTAATAAACAGCTCAACGTGTGTTAATGAAACTAAAAGTTTTCTTCCCCCCCCCCC
>NW_020799095.1:95200118-95240695 GCF_003259725.1 Athene cunicularia
CCCTTATGTGATGGTATGCATTCTTTAACTGCTTCTAAGGGATGATATTTTTAATTATTTCTTTACTTTACAAATGAGCCCTGGTAAGTTTCCTCAAATATAAGCAGATTAATCTGATTTCAGTCCAGTTTCCCATTGACACGGGCTGGATGATTTCATTTCTGATTTACCTCATTTTATGTGGAAACTTGCCCCTAAAGCCAAAATCACCAGTCTAACAATAGTTAAATTATATAAAAAAGCATCCACTTAACTGAAATAATAAAGTTTCTTTTTATCCTTAGGCGTTTCACTTTTGGAGGAATTAAACCTCCTCAAAAGCCATGGAAAAGGTGAATTCGTTGCACTATTAGTTTCAGTGTATGTAAAGAAAAAATATGAATGAAAGGAAAAAAAAAGAACCTGAATCCTAAAGAGAGTTTTTATGCATTTCATGAAGTGCCTTCCTGAAAATAATTTGGCAAACAGATTCAAGTGTGAATCACAGAATGTGGTCCATTACATCGTTATGCTGACAAGTGGTTCTTCAGTACCGAGTGGTATCCTGCAGAGACGAAAATGTTCCAGTAGGATTTGCCCAGTGAATCAAACGTCTTGTAATTGGATTTGCTACTTCTCTACATTAAAAAGCAAATGCTAGAAGGCAAGAATTTTTGGTTTTACTGTGTACATGTGTTAGTCTTTTTAATCAGCAAAATATTTATGCTAAAAGGCACAAGTTTAGTCATAATATTCTATCGTGCAAACTATCTTAAAAATAAATAATAATCATAGTTAAGGAAAGCTACAATTAAAAGTAAACATTTACTTATTTGAGTGTAGAGAGTGGAGTGTACCACAACTACTGGAATAACTGAAATTTTTAGCATCTCAGCATCTGTTTACTAAATTGATTTTTTCATCAGAATAAAAGTACTGAAGCTATTGAATGAATGCAGAAAATAAATGTCATTTTTCATCAAGTTAAGTCCTAAGGTAAGCATTTTAATTTTTCTTTAGCTAGGAAGCATCTGGACTAAAGTAGAATGTTTCGATATGGCAGAATAGTCTGTGAAAAATAACTAAATATAATCATTAATTTACCAGAGTTTAGACAAGAGATGAAGTCCTACTTCATTTTTGCTTCCTTTTTCTTCCTTGCAAGAAAGTGAAGTAAGAATATCTGTGTCTCTCATCTATGAAACTATTCACCAAATAACTTCTATTCTTCATTTAATAAGATGTGGAAAAGCTATGCTTCCAAAAGAAGAGAAGATGTCACACAAACCAGAGAGAAATCCTAAAGGTCTAATTACCCAGAGACTTTTTAGATGGGGTGCGTCATCTTTACCAGGCTGTTTCTAAAGGAGCTCAAAGGAATTGCAATGAGAAGACTTGGGTATCCTTCTGCCTTGGGCATGACTGAAGTGTTTGAGGCTGCACTTCCAGATCTGTGTAATATAATTTATAACAGTGAGTGAAATAATGGTTTTATGTTTCCAAAACCATGAGAATCTTTTTCCATAGAGTCACAGCAGTGGCAGCCATCACCTAAAGGAAGTCAAACATAGGAATGCTGAACCACACCTAGAAATATTGAGGTGCTCCCAGATATGTATATCTCCAGCAAACTGCAGATCAGCAATCAATTGCTCAATTCTAAAAATACTGGTGGAACAGGGTTGAAAAAGGCAAGAGACTGGTTATCTCATCTTGTATGATCACATCCATTAGGAAACGGGTATTGTGCAGCCAGTTTTATATAGCAAAGTTCAAACAGAATAAAATAGCACCAATAGTCACTGGCTTAATTCAGAAAAAGCCTATTTCTGCATGATGGTTTACTCACGGCTTTTGGTGATTACTATAACTCCACTAAGGGAATGAGAACAACCAAAGGTACTGTGGCGTGAGGTTGTAAAACATAGAATATATCACCCTACCTTCAATACTATCTCCTTTGGTTTGTGGGCTGAACAGGGAAGAGCTCTACCACTTGTTTTCTTCAGTCATTACAGGAAATTTCATCCTTCATCTTTTATGTCTTTCCCTTCTTTTAAAACAAATGTCCTACCTTTCCCTACAGTTCCTATAGTTTTTTAATGGGGGAAATAAGTACCACAGTTTGACACTGTAAAAGATGTTTTGAATCTCGAGTATGGACAGACTTCTGGCTATGGCTTGTCATAGTTTAAAGATGCAGAGTTTTATCATCTGAAAGGGCATCTGGGATTTTTCTACAGTGCCATAGATATTTTAATAAAATACTGGGGTCAGATAATATCTGTTAAGATAATTGGTAAACCATTATAGAGCAATAGGAATGACAGAATTTCTAATCAGTAAACTCTACACTGATTAAAATCCACAGACTTAAAGGCACTAATCAACTAATAAATTAATTTTTCTAAGCCCATTTTTTGCCATGTAATACTGACAGATAATTACTCTAGCAATTCCATATAACAGTTTGGAGACCTTCCCTAATGGTATAATAACATATTTACAAAATGAAGAAAATAATGTACCAATTAGAATGAAGTGAAATTTATATTACATTCATAAAATTTAAGTAATTTCTCTCCACGTAAGTAAAGTACTGTGTGACTCGTGGAAACACATGCAACTATACTGTGTTAGTATGCACTACCAGTCAATATAATCTGGGCAAATGTCACATCAAGGCGTATGTTAAAGAAGACACTTCTCAAGGTTAAGTAGTAGCTTTTAAAATAGCTAGTCACGCAACAGACTAACAAGACTATTATTGATATAACTCTAATTAATTGACTGAAGACATTTTAGATGTTAGTTCTGATAGCCACAGTGTAATTAGATTCAGTATAGTTGTTAGATGTAGCAGTCCAAATTTATTTTTTTAAAAAAGGGTAAAAGAGCAGAAAGTAAAAAAAAAAAAAAAAAAAAAGACTCTAATACAAATAATAGCTAAAACTATAAAACTAAAACAATATTAAATGCTAAACTAATTATAAAGAAATCAGGCAGATAAATGTAAGCTGAGAGGCATTATAGAAGACAAGACCTGACCTACAGCACAACTATTAAATTTACCCACTCACAAAAATGAATATATGAATCAGTCAATCAGTCAATCAATCAATCGATCAATCAATCACACTGCATTTTTTGGTGGCATACAACTGTGTTATTCAGGCAGAAGTGAAGTTCAAATAGCAAAAAAAATTCTTGTAAATTTTAGTCCTTTCTTCCCACTGTTGCTTTTTATGAATTCAGTTAAACATTACTGTCACAACAGTGACTTCTTCTCTGCTAATCTGCTGTGGTAGTTATCAGTTGAACCAGAGGGCACATCTGACGTAGTTGGAGCTAAATATGCCATATTTTTTTCCTTAGGAGGTTAGTTTTCCTTTTTCTAGTGTTTCCAAATAAAATAGTTAAAATACCTGAAGAATGGAAAACTTACATAAAAAAAAATAATAATCTTGGCACTGACTGCAAAGGATCAAATCACAGCTAAAAATCAATAAAAATAGTAATGAGGAATTTCTAGCACACCAAACCTGTAAAAAAGTGTTATCTGCCTCTATGTGAAATTCAGCAATGGTGAGAAGCAGCAAGAATAGAATTAAGTCCACTACTTTGCACAGTCTGGAAGATTTTATCATTTAAAGATTTTAAAAACTCCAAACAATCTAAACCCCACAAAACATATGCCTTTATTAAGCTAGTTGGTATATATATGATTAATTCTTTGGGAATTCTAGAAGTAACATACCCTAGGTGTCTACCATATTGTGTGAAACCTAAAGTGGTCAATGAAAATGAGTCCATATGCAGTCTTCTCTGTAAGGAAAACAGAGCAGCAGCACTATAATACACTAGGATTATCAGTAATCAGTTATATAAAAAGCAGCTAGGACAAATAACCAGTAAACATAGTGCAAATGAACAAATGTATAGTTGAAACTATGAAGGCTTCTATCAAAGAAGGCTTCTATCAACCTTTTTCTAACACAGTAATCTGTAGGTGTTAGTTACAAATATCTTTTCTTCTTTATCTTATTAAGTGAAATTTAAAGATGGCAACATACAAGGGAGACAAATTTCACTATAATCATAACAACACCAATTCACAAACCAGAACTTGCTACTGAAACAACATCACGCTAAGGCCTCTCGAGATAAGAAATATGTTTCTGAAACTGCATATTAATGAATTAGAATGGCTTACATTAATTTTTCCCCTTTATTGTTTTTGTTTTCTTGATGTTATTAAAACAAGCAAAGACAACACCAAATTCCACAAAAGTAATGTCTTTCAGTCTGGCATTTTTGGTTCTGCTTAGTGCTTTCATGACAGAGAGATTTGTTTTTCTCAGGAGTCAATGTTCGGAATTCCTGCTGTAAAGTGGATATGTGATGTGGTTCTAATGGTCTCTAGTTAAGGAGTATCTACGATGTGACTTATTACTACTTTTCAGTGTTTTGTTACCTCCTAAATAAAAGACTTGACTTAAATTACGGCACCTTTTTTTTTTTTTAAAAAAAAAATAAAATTAAGCTGTTTTTTCCTTATTCTTCAGCTAACAGAACTGGAACAGAATTTATCCTCATCTTCGCTGTAATCGATTGTTAGGGTTTTTTTCAGTGCTTTAGAAGACTTTTGTTTTGTCCACCCTTAGTCGTTTTTTTGTTTTGTTTTTTTTTTTTTTTCACCAACAAATATATAACTTCACTGTATCCTAGGAGCTGTATTTTTTGAATCTTTTATTCTTCCTATTGTTATTCTTGCAATGTTAGGGAATAACAGGTATTATTTTGTAGTGTAAATATGTCATGTCATAAATTTAAATAAATTACTACTAATAAAACAAAGGGAATTCACAACCAAGTCAAACTACCAGCAAACTAAAACTAATATCTGGTTTCTAGTGGTGACAGGATGTCACTTGGTGATGGTTCTAGAACAAACCTATCACAGAATTCTGCAGCTTTGTGCCGAGAAGTTAAATCTGTTCCAAGTCTACAGAAAACTTGGGATTTTTATTGGATATAAAAGGAATATATTGGTTTAAAAGCTGTAGCTTGCTTATTACAACTACATTTGATATTACTCTGTTCTAAGTATCAGTCTTTATTGTTGCAATCAAATGCAAGTGAGACAGTGGAGATGTACTTCCTGAAGAATAGGACAGGAGCAGAACAATGGTCTCCACTTCTCTCATTCCATTGGGAAAATATTAGTGATAGCTCATTTTCTCATTTCTGAAACTATCTTTGTCTTTTTATTTCAATGACAGAATATTCTATTAAAAATTTATCTATTTGTGCATGTTACTATAGCACCTAAAAGCTCTGTGCTTTTAATAATCCTCCCTTCTGCTCTATATTATAATTATAACACAGAGTACAAGGTCATTTAATTTGCAAAACCCTTACAAATTGAGTGTAAAACAAGAGACAACTGATGGATAGGGAAAGACAGAGGAGTACAAGGGAATAATGACACAATACTAGTCGCTGTGATAGGGAGCAGTCCCAGCATAGAATCTCCGTGATCACTTTTTTTCCTTTAAGTAGATAACACTGAAATTTAAATTTTAAGGAAAGATTAGAAATAGAGGAGGGAATAAGAAATTAGTTTCTCGGTATTTTAAAAGAGCTACTTCTGGGAGAGTTACAGTGTGTGGAATAGAAAGGTGATTGTTTCATAAGGGAACAATTGGATTTATAAAGAATGGCAACATGCATTGGCCAGAGGCTGCAGGCAGTGTCTCAATGTCAAATGAGTAGGAAGATGTTGGAAGTAAATATGCTTTGAAAGGTCCTGAAAGTCAAAGACAAATTGAGTATGTCTGATATAGCAGAGAAGAGAAAAACAGAAATACGAATAACACTCAATTCCATTACATAGCTTTATGGGTTTTTTAACAACAATTTGCCTACTGTCTGTATTTTCAAGTTAAAGTCTTTTTATATATTATGTGTGCAACATGTCAAAATTTAAAAATGTTTATTCCTGCCCAATTTGTCCAAGGTGTGGTGCTTGAATCCACGTATCATAGACTATTAACATGAATTAGTAAAAAGGAGACACTGAAACAGATCAGAATATTAATTATGCTCTTAAACTGTTCATTGGTGATGGCAAACTGCTGAGTGCACTGCTAAAAGCTGGCCAGGAGTAGACCAATGTAGCCATATTTTGTATCCTTGATGTGTTAATGTGCATACATGGTGTCTGTCAGATGAGTTTGATGATGAGTGTCTGTTTGGCATTCACTCTGCATGACATACTGCACCACAAGCCTGAAATACTTTGTTGAACAAGGTGGACACTATTAGAACAAGTGGTCAAAACACGATGGGTAGCCAGAAGCTTTTGATATAGCCTTGACTGAACACCTGTCTCCTCATTTAAATAGTGTTTGAAATTAATTTCTTTATGATTCCTCAGAAAGGTCTCTTTGACTATTCAGCTTTCATTGTTTCAGTTGTCTATCCTTTGGCATGTACTGCAATAAAAGGAATGTTCATTTTCAAGATTAGTTTCTGTGCAAATTACCACTTAGCATTAAATACACCTGTTGTACGGAGAGACTCTCTAAGGCCTTTAGGCCTTTTAAAATTCACTCAAGCTTTGCGAGCCAAGTTGAGCTTTGTTGGCCTTGTCTTCCATGTCACAAATATTATTCTTGTAGCTTTAAAAATAAGTAATTTTCCACAGAAAGCTGAAACAAGAGTACACAAGTCAAATTCCTTCCATTCAAGTTCTGTCTTGCATTGTTATGTCTTTACAGTTGAAAACCAGAAGGTGTTAAGAAATTGGAATGTGCACCTCAATGTCCACAATTCTATATGCCTTTCTATTGGAAGTCCTTTATCTTTTCCTCAGTAAATATACATACACAGATTACATTTAAACAGAATAATCTTCAACATCATGTAAAATTGCTGAAAGGAAAGAAATAGTTATCCATATGACATGTCTGTTATTTAAGCAATTATGGCATTTCCCTTTGTATAAGGATGGATATTATTATTATTATTATTATTATTATTATTATTATCATCATCATTATTATTATTATTATTATATTAAAATACATAAATTCATATGTTATCCTGGACAGGTAAAAGGCTTATGGATTTTTCAGGCCTAAAATAAATGCAGCCAAATATTTTTTTTCCATTGTGTTGTACAAACTGACTGGCATGTGATAAATTCATAAACTACAGTACTCCTGCATAGGAAATGTTATTCTTCAAGCCTTGAAAAGAACAGCTAATGCCATTGCCCAGTTTTAAGGTATTAAGATTTGAAATGTGTGTGATGGGGATTTTGAAAATTTTCCTTCTTGCCTCATAGAAGATGGTCATTCTTAACTGAGCACTGCACTTTATTTAAAAATCAGAGTTTCATTTATTGTACCAAAAATCACTGAGAAGTCAATAACCGCATATAGTCTATGCAAAGCATTCATTTTCTGAAAGAATACTTTGTGCCAGTGAAACTAGCTGCAGAAAGCTACAGCTTTCAAGATGCATTTCCTTTTGTTTAACTGAAGACAAGAATATCGGAGGTGATAAAATCAGTTAAGACAATTCCCATTGACCAGAAAGGAGAATGTTGCACATTTTTTGCTTCTTGATGGCACCCTACCACCTTCAGCATTTTTGCAGGCATTTTGCTGAGTTGAGAAATAGGGAAAGAATAGGTTAAAAAAAATATCTGCACTGCTCTTTTTCAGCTGTCAGTCATCAGGGCCACTAAGGCTAGATGTTCACCCTTCAGGCAGTTCTGTGACTGCAGCTCAAAATGAGCCCTGTCTAAGCAGAAACATACAATTATTCCAATCAAATTATTCCTAGGCTACACAATACAATTACCCAGTTTAATTTGGAAGATGAATTAATTGAAGGATGATTTTCCTTTTTTGCATAGAAAGTCCCTGTGTAGGATATTCATAAAGGAAAGTTGAACACTTGACTTTCATGCCAGAGTCTCTAAGAGAATCTCTATTTTAATCAGAATTTGTTTCAGCTCTTTCCTTTTAGGGAGAGGAGGAGGTTTTAACACTGGAAATCAGTTCTTATATTAGCACAGAATCATTATGTAAAAGTGTAAAGACAAAAGTGATGGTTTGTCAAAGTTTTTTTCTTCTTTTCTCCTCTTCCACAGATGAAAATTGATTGAAAGAAGGGTTCAGCATGAATTGCTCTGCATTGTTATCTCTCATGCTGATGCTGGTTCAACTTTGGCCTTGCTCTCCAAACATGCAGAACCACAGCACTCAAAACACAGATCAGTCTTTCACAGCAGTTCACAGAGTGAAACGTGGCTGGGTATGGGAACCACTTTTTGCAACTGAGGAACAAACTTCAATGGTGCCTGTGTATGTTGGACAGGTATGATAAGTAATTATTCAAGGATGGTACAAGGTTAGATTTAATGTGCTGATTAGCAGCTTACTACCTAGACTTGGAAGACCAAGCATCTCCAGTGACCTAGTAATATCAAGAAAGTAGAAAGAGGAGCTCAGGGAGCTGTAATTAGGCAGCACAGCATCTCTCCTTTCTTGTGACCTGACTTAGGGTCAGAGAACTCCAAGAGCTGGAGGCCATGGCAGTACCAAGGACCTTCCTTCTCTTAGGTCTGCTGTCAAGGAAACTCTACATTTACTCTGTTACTAAAGCTAGTTCCATACACAGCAGACAAAGGTATCAAGCTGAAAACTTCCTTTCTGTCTTCTGAATGAAAGTGAAGGACTCATT
Organism: Athene cunicularia; assembly: GCF_003259725.1. Taxonomy (NCBI): domain Eukaryota; kingdom Metazoa; phylum Chordata; class Aves; order Strigiformes; family Strigidae; genus Athene; species Athene cunicularia. The sequence goes on from NW_020799095.1 coordinate 95,208,855, forward strand.
TATCAACATCTGGCAATTAGCTTGTGCTATTTTTGGCACTGCATCAAGGCAGCCATACTGAATGTAGTGTAGTTTACAAACAGTATTTAGCATGATTTTCTATTACACTAAGTAGCAGCTGATTTACCCCTCATTAATTTTTAATGAAGCAGATTAATACTAAATCCTTTTACCACTGAGAAACTACAGGAATCTGCATGGTTCATTAGATTAACGTAGGTTTAGCACAACGAGCAATTATTTTTCACCCTCCTTTAAAAATGTGCTTTAAGATAATTGTCTTAATGAGGCTTTATCTGCCTTTTTCTCTATATTATTATTATTGTTGTTGCTGCTGTTTTTTTTAAATAATAATAATAACAATAACAATAATAATAATAATAATAATAATAATAATAATAATAATAATAATAATAATAATAATAATTAGTAGTAGTAGTAGTAGTATGCTAGAAGTAATTGTAATCTGGAGATCTAGTTTTCTTTACTTTAAGGCACTTTCTAGATGAATGAACCAAAATAAGTTTAACTGCTAATTAACTAGCACTAAAATTTAATTGGGCCCAAAGGGTGAAGTGCTCAAAATTCATTAATTACTTTTTCACGGCCCCTTCGAAGTAACTACTATGGAAGTGTGATGTCTCAGTTCTGAAAGAGCAAGTGTAGACATACTCATTTTTAATTATTATTACTTTTCCCTTAGCTGGAAAACAGTTCCCTGAAAAGAAATTTGATACGTCATGTATTTTCATACAGCTTTAGAAATATGTCATAATCTTGCATTTCTGTTTCTTACAGGTAAGCTAGGGAAATTTTTATTGGATATTGTGGTTAATTTATTGCATTCTAAACATTGTCTAATCAGACATATTTACTTGTTTGTTTTTATTGAGTAGGATATGCTCTGCTTTCAGTAAATGAATTGGTAGTCTATGATCAGCTCATGAATTTTTAGTAAATAAAGCCCTGAAGGAAACTGCATCAATAAAAATAAAAAGGTAGACAGTCTCTTTTTCATTCACTATTTTATATCAACTTCTTGCAGTCAGATTCAGAGCTCAATCTTCAAATTTTATTTGACATAGACCCATGAAACCTTTTCCATTATCATGTTTAAGAAAAAAGAAATGTGTCCATCAGCACTGCAATGGCAGATATATGAGGGCAAATACATAAATTCTTGTTCCCAGGTCTCATTTACAACAGAAAGACAATTTATTCTTTTGTGTCTGGCTTAATAATACAGGTAAACTGAGAGCCTTCCGTATGCTTTCTCAGCAAATGTCATTTATAAGAGACTTCTCATTTAACATGGTCAAGGTCATGAAAATCATGATTCTGAGTGAAGTGGTTCAACTCAGGTTAAGTCTAAACAGCCATTCAGAGGCATGCTTCCAGTCTCTAAGGCTTTGATTCATTCTGTGACCACATCTGAACTCCATCTTAAGTTAAAGATCTAGATATTCATCACTTTTCCCATGCCCTGGTGTTCATGACAAAGAAACAAAGATTTGTGGATCAAAAAGGATCTATTAAGGTGCCCCTTAACTAGATGCCAAATTTGAATGGTGCTAAAATGAGTTCAACCTGTCCACTCATAAAGGGGTGAATCCGCTCTATGTTTTGCAGACTACTTCTGCTGAAATCATTTGACTTTAAGTTCATATTTTAAATGGTTCTGAACTACCTAACCTTGAAAATTGTCTCTCTTGTAGTGGCAAGGGGAATTAATTCTATAATTTAGGACTTAAATACCCTGACAAAACTCAGCGCAGGAACTCAGAACTATTCTATCTCAGAGCAGTGTCCCAGTCACATTCTGAATAAACTATCCATTTGATACATGCAGACAATTATGCATTATGAAGATCTTCAAGAGGCATGGACAAAGTTAATTTTTTTTTTTTTTTTTTCAACTTCAGAAGCTATTACAAAATATGATGAGTAAATCCAACAGGTGAATATGCCCTTTACACCCCATAGTTTCTTCTTTCCCTCTCTGTGGCCTCATATCTTACACTGAGCTGTAAGGTTAACAAGCATGAAGCAAAATGATGAGATTATTGAAGACAACAGGTAGACATTATTTGTATTTAAAACCTGTTATTTTGTAGGAGAAGTAGGCTGAATAAAAATTGGGGGTTTTTTGTAGTGGATTTTTCAATTATTATCCAGGCTCTTAGAGAATTTGACACCTTTTGTTCTAAACCTAAAATATATAAAGAAAAAAATAGAGAATGAATGATACGCTAGAAATTGTTCCCACAAAATTCAGCTGTGGATGCTTGACATGTTAAAAAATTAAGTTATTGCTATTAAAAAAGTACTGTTACATACTGTTAACTTTAACAGAACTATTCTGTTGTCATGAACAAATACAGCTGGACCACAATGCTCTCCGGGGCTCAGCTTCATCAGAGGAATCATCATTGTAAAGTTCATTAGAGACATAGGGAAAACGGACAGTGCAGATCATCATGGAAGGAAATAGAAAATGTCTATCAATTTATTTCAGAATAAATAATACAGGCATATACCAGAGAATGGCTTTTCTTCTCTTTAATATTTCAACAGAAATAGAACACCACTGTCTCTCATATTTATACTTAATATTGCTGAGTACAAAAAAAGCAACAAAAAACTCAACAAAACAACAAAGTACACTTCTCATTTGTAATTTGTAATAAAAAATTTCAATAAAGTTTAATGATCTTTGCATTGTTTTCAGAAGTTTATGGAAGCTGATAAAGCAATGAACTAAAATAGGTTCTTACATTCATTCCCTTCACTTCAAAGTGGCTGAAACTTTTTTTTTTTTTTTTTTCCCCAGGTTTAACATGCATTTATATGTCTGTTCTACCATTCTTTAAAACTGAGCCATGACTGGCTGAAAATGTGACAGTACCCTTCTTTTAAATATTGGTATCCAAGAAGGCTTGCTAGTGACAGGGTTCACTGTTGAATGAAAACAAACAAAGCCTAAATGAATTTTCAAAAACTTTATTCTTAATTAAAAAAAAAGTGGTTTATTTTTGTGTTTTGTACTTGCAGCTGAAATCAGATTTAGACAAGCAGGATGGCAACCTAAAATATCTTTTGACTGGAGAGGGAGCTGGAAATATTTTTATCATTGATGAAAATAATGGCAAAATTTACGTGAAAGAAAAGCTGGATCGAGAAAAAAAACCCTTCTATATTCTAAGAGCACAAGCTATTAACAAGAATACTCAGCTTCCTGTTGAACCTGAATCAGAATTTATTATCAAGGTTCGAGATATCAATGATCATGAACCACAGTTCTTGGATGGACCTTATATGGCCACTGTTCCAGAGATGTCACCTGAAGGTATGACATGCTATGAACCAAAATCTTTATTTCCTGATTTTTTTTTTCTAGATAGCTATGTTGATATGAAATCTTAATACCATATTTTATAGTCTGCCTTTCAGAGAGAAGGAAGCAAACTGTTTTACAAGTTTGGAAATTTGCAAAGATGTAAGATTAAACTGAAGGTTGTGCATATCTCTAGTTAACATACTTGATTTTAAATATTTAGGTACCTACATGTATCCATTTACAGAATCTAGATACATGCTTGAATTGACTAGAGAGTTGTCTTTCCCATCAGTGATTCAGCACTGAAATTGTTACTTGCTTAATAATATATCACTGTTTGAAATAGGTAGAACATCATAGTCAGTTGATGCTGCAAAGGAGAGTTGGGGCTGACAGATTTCACTACTTTTTCAGTCAGTATAGTACCATAATCTCCAGAAAGTTGTTCAGTGTATGATTATTGTTACAACCTGTCAGCTCTTCAGGCTTCTACCAATCTGAAAGAAAAGTAGCATGCATGTAAACTTTAAAGTCCTCTGACCTCAGTTGACTCTTTTAAAGGATATAAATATAAACTTGGTTGAATTGAAAGATACTCAACACTGTCCTTCATCTACTCTGGTTCTGCTTAATAATAAAACAATATGTCATTATTATACTCTGCACAGTATAAATCATAATGTATTATGACTGGAAATGAATCACATTCACATCACAGGCACTCACAATTTCCCCCTCAAAGACAGGGGTTGTTTCCTTCCTACAAATAGTGAGTTCAGAACAATAATGGTATGAAGGTGATGTGGGGCTGATGTGATGATCACCCTCATACCATGTACGATGCCTACCTATTTACACTCACAAGCCTCTTTCCTATCAGTCAGATTATCTCTTTTTTTGTTTAGATGGTGTGCAGTGAAGGACCACCTTCTGATTTCCTAAGCACATGAATTGTAGTTTTCCTGTCAAGAAAAAAAACTTAATCTCTCCACTTCTTTCCCACCCCCACACGATCAAACAGACCTGTACAAGGATCTCTCATGTATCTGGAAACTTAATACAACATATATAAAGCTAAGTCAACATCTGACAAATATTGGTGTATAAATACAAATAAGTGTACATACACATATGCATACGTAATATGTATATACATACACTTAAATACTTAAAAAAAAAAAATCCAAAGTGTGAATGCAGCTGACATAAGCATGTTATAGATGCTGCTATCTCCAACTAACATTCTTAAAAATCAATTGAAAACTGGATTCTTTAAACCTTACAGAAAGTATCCCAGTAGTCTTTTATATTTGTACCCCTATCACTTTCAGTTATTTCTATTACAAATAATATTGAAGAGAAAGAAAACTATTGTGCCACTTAAAACTGTATGAATTAATGAGATCATTAACATAATAGCATCAGTGATCATAAAAGGTAATAAAAACTGTGTTTCATTCAGCATTACCAGTTCTTTTAGGGCAGATTCAGTGAATCTTTCAGAGAGCTGTAATCTTTTATTTTCTTCTGCCAGCCGGGATAACAGTTACCAAAAAAAGCATATTCATGCCTAAGGTTAAATCAAAAGTGTGGTTACTATCCTAATTTCTGCCAGGAAACAGTATCTCACCATCACTATCAGCAATAGCTATGAAGGACATACATTTAATCAATTTATTTCCTAGTCACACCACTTATATTATCTTCTACCAGGGAAATCACTTCTGGGTGTACGATTGTTTCTTCATTGCCACTTTCTTCCATGCACACAGACATTTATCTCAAGACTTCTGCATCTGAGCTCTTGGTCAAATAACTTTTTCTAATATAAACAGTTGCTTGTTCTTAGGGTGATTCTGGTCTTTGAATCTTGCTCATTCACTCAAGTTTGGAGACAGAAGACAGGTGCCTTGTCAAGGACCTTTACATTTATTTTAATGTGCTCTCAGTAATACTGGGAATAGTTCACTGCCTAGGGCATTTTTTTCTGGGATTACACAGATTGAGGATTTAATTTTTTTTTTTTTTTTCCCTGTGGTAAAACTCTGTGTATGAGACATTTGGTCTCCTATAAAAATGGTGTTAAAATAGCTGTTAACTTTTTATGGCTTGATTTATACTCACACAGACCTGTAACTATTCACAGAAGTATATCAAGAACTGACTTAAGTATTCCTTCTATTTTACCTTCCTGTCCTAATGATAAGCTCCTGTCTTAATGATAGCTATACGGAAAAAAAAAAAAAAAAAGTTAGGTAGGGTAGTAGATGGCCAAAACCCAACAGTAGTTGACAGATGAGAAGTTTTGATATGTATTGAGTTGTTTATTAACAGATAACCCTAAAAATTAAAGGCTCTGCAGCCTTTATGCAATCTCCTGTGACATCTATTATATATTTAAATTCCTAAAATACCATATCACTTTAACATAAGATTAATTAAACTGCAAACACCATTATTTATTTTGTGATATTCCTGCAATGCCACCTCCCATTTGTCAGAATGGATGAAAAATAAAAGGAGATCCCTGTGTGCCTTCTCTTTCAGACACCTGAAATAGTAAATTTACAGATTTGAAGTCAGTGTATGATGTGTTAATCTAAGTCAGTCTTATGGGTCTTGAAATATTTTCTACACTGTATCTTCTGTTTGACTTCTCTAGCACTAATACTATAACTATTTCAGAGATTATTTTCACCTACTTCTTCCATGTAGACACTACTACAGTACTGCCATATTACTGTCTATAGAATGTGAGTGGTATATAACTGTATATACCTTAACAGTGGTTAGCTCCAATGAAACAGCTGAGCCACACCATGAGGACTTCCCTGGGCTCACTTACACTGCTTCTCAAAGGATAGGGACTACACTTCTGAGGTGAAATCTCTTTCAGTGTACGTTCTAAAGTGTTAATCCTTACAAGGAAATTTCTAATCTGCCAGTAGGTAGAAACAGTAACCAACTAAAGTTTGCAGCATTGATACCTTAATAGTTAATTTAAATGAAAATGTATAATAGAACATCCTCTTGTAAAGGAAGGGGTACAGGTGGTTTAAATGATATAGTGCAATAGAGAGACTTAGCCTTTGCTCTGTTACAGAGCTCTCTGGCAGCAGTTCAGCTCACTGATGCTAACCTGGGATCTCCTAGTAACTACCTCTCAGAAAACATGCTATGGAAAAATGGGCAATACTCGGGAAAGCAGTTCACTGTTAGGGAAAATTTTGTCTGGAACTAAGAAAGCAAGGAGAGAATAATTCACAACCAGCCACTTGCCTCAGAGAACCACAGGAAATACACACAGATAATTTTGCCTAAAGTTAGGCACAAATATCAATATGTACATACACTAATCTGCCAATAAATTTGAATATGTTTTACTTCTTTCTTATGTCTCTTTCATATTCAGTACTAAATTTTATTGGGATTTTAAATGCAAGTGGCACAGCAAATGAAATGTGTGTCACCTTTCATAGGACTGTCTTCTGAGAGCATAAGACTATGGTTTTCCCTCAAGCATTTTGTACAGTTTTACCTTAAGTGTCTTCCATATTGCTGTTAGACTTGTACAAATGCAGCATACCTGATGGAATAGCTAAGAGTCAGATGCAATAATATATCAGTACTTAATGTTTTTTATAGATTTAAAGCTCTAGTTAGAAAAATGAGTAACTCTTTGCCATATGAGAGCCCTATAATTTACCTAATGGGCTGCAATATATAAGTGACACTACTATGTTTTGCCCAAGAAGGGTAAAACCAAAGCTGTAGAAATACAAAGTAAAAATCTCATACAGCAATCAGTAAAATGCTTGGCGTAAATAAAGCTAATAAAAAGAAAAAAAAAAAAAAGTATAATTGTGTTTACTATCCAGCTTAAGGCATTACTGTGTACATAAAACACATATATGGGGCTAAACTTTATATCAACATCACACGGACTCCAGTATTCAAAGATGCTTGCTTGAAAGCCCACAGACATATTCAGTTAATTTGGCTCTGCCATGATATCCATTTTCACATAAATGTTGTGAAACTGTCATGATTGCACTGTCAATTATATCATGTCATGGTCGGAATGTCAAGCTGTGTAGTTTGGAGGGTTTTTTTAAATTGTTTTGAGGAGGGGAAGTTATGTATTAATTGATGGTTTTAAAAGATATTATTTGCATCTGATCAATTATTCTTCTCCCAGACATGGAGTTACAAAAAAATGGATTTTTGGAGTTTGGAGTTTTCGAGTACATAAAATTAACATTGTAATTTCTATTGCTCAATGCAGATGTCTAGGTAAACATTTTTTGATTCACCAAATGGCCTACTTTGTTTGCTGGGAGCTAAATGTATAAAGAAATATGGGCTCCATGGAAGAGAAAAATTAAAAACTGAAAAAGTATTCTAAACCCAGGATAACATTTTGCTGCTTCTTATTACAGAGTCTATATTTAATATAGAGGTTCATACAGTGATCATTAAGTCTTTGTCTTAAAAAATTTAGAAAACATAGCCCTCTCTACATGGTCTCCTGCCACCCCAGTTTAAAAATAGTCTTCCTCCTGGGAGTATGAGAGATCTGTCACTGTTTCCCTCCAGGTCAGCTCCCTCTTTACCAGACGCCCCTGGCGTGCTCACCTTTCCATTATATATATCCACCAGCTGCATCTTACTGAGCCCAGCTGGGCAAATTCCATGATTCTGCCTTCTGCTATGCTTTGGAAGAGTCAACAGACAAGCAGAAATGTAGGCTGGGGCTTAGAGAAGCAGCAAATTCTGGTTTAACATTCAACATTTCTTTCTACTACTTAGAAACTGTAGAAAAGAAATCTACCCATAAATGAGCGAGATGCACAAAAGCTGTAATTATAACTTTGCAGTCCTATACATGTTAGATTTTATTCCTGATTTATTAAATATGATGCTGTAAACAAGTCCATTTCTAAACATAGCTGTGAACACTTGGTTATATTTAGTAGAAAAAGGCATTTATAACAGAATGTACCTTTTGGATTATTCATTGTTCTTGATCCCTTCCTAACTAGCACTCTTTTTCCTTTTTCTTAAAGAAATTACATTTTAGTCGTACTAAATTCTCTTATAGGATTAGTTTCCTATATTAGTTCAAACAGTTTCCATAGACTACAGCTGAATCCAAGTTAACAGTGTTGTAGCTGAATATTTCCTTTACCCTTCAGTCTTATTAAAGAATACTGTTATTTCTGAAGCATGCATGTGTCCTGATGAAATATTAATCTGTCATTTTGTCTTAAAAATTTCTCCAGAGCAATAGGGAACAGTACATATGTGTACAAATCTATGCGCACCCTTAATACACACCTAAATGCCAGAAGTTTGGTATTGTAGGTGTGTTTTGAAGGACATATAACTCCAAAAGTTGGTGGCAATTAATAACATTTTAGTGTAACTCCACTCTGAGAGAAGATAACATGCATTATGGAATCTATTGAAGTGCTGCTGCATAAATTGAGAGAAAATGCAAGAACTTTTTTTTAAATAATGAAAATATGTCATTCAGCATGTACTTACATGAGAAAACCTTCCTCATTTCTCTTTAAAAATAGAACTATTGAAGTGCTAGAAAACTTAGAAATGAATATATTTGTTTTACTGGGGATAAGTATAAAATTTGAATTTGTCACAAAAAAAGGTGGTTTTGGTCTAACTGTTTGCACTCCCTCGTTTCTTCTTTTCTCCTCCAGCATAATTGTACAACTCTATTGTTAAGCAGGTGCAACCATGTGAACGTATGCCAGAAATTTTTAGAAAGTAGCTTGATTTCCTGCTGTTCCTCATGAGAAGTGATATTTGTGTTCTTATGCAGAACTAGGTGAGGAAAAAAAGACAAAAAATAATTATTATCTTTCAAAATGGTGCTACCATTAATATTTTCTTTTAAAGGACAATCATCACTGATGGTTCCATGAGATTGCTGTCAATCTTTTGTTTAGGATATAACCAGCTTCCAGACAGAGATAAATTTAAGTTGTGCAGATTGATTCTGCTGTGTATTTGTACAGGGGATTCTGCAGTCACTCTTGAACTGGGACAGGCTCATTAAAGACTCAAGGATGAAAAATGTTATCAGAGCCTTGTTATACTTCTTGGATGCTTTGCTTGCTAACAATTAATTTCTTTATCGCCAGTGGGCTTACTGGTGATAAAGTAGCTGAGTTTTCTTGTTCCCATGGGAAATACTTTGAAGAATATACAAAGGGGAGAGAAACAATTTGCTATACTCCATTCACATATCAGAAATTACAGAAAAAGGTATACGATATGTAGTATTTTAAGAAACATATAGTGCTGAAAAGTGATATGCTATCTATTTTTATTTTCATTGAATATTTGAATGCAACAAGAATAGTTGCCGAGGAAATATTTTCCCTTTTTAGTGATGAATTTTAGAAGGTGCTATTTGCTCCTGTAAATTTTCAGGACTGTTTGCTAATATAACTGGTATGTTAAAAGGTTTTTAAAGAGCTTACGTTTATATACACGAAGAAAATAAACATAATCTGTTTTATTTTTTCCTTGAGGTACTTCAGTTACACAGGTAACAGCTACAGATGGTGATGATCCTTCTTATGGGAATAGTGCCCGTCTGCTTTACAGTCTCATTCAGGGACAGCCTTATTTCTCTGTGGAGCCAAAGACAGGTACTACAAATGATCTTGTAACTTTAAAACATTCATAGACTAACATAAAACAGATGCAAGCAAAAATGTCTTCCTTCATTTCAATACAAAGATCAACTGATACCACCCGATAGTTGTACATCTTTCTAGATTGATAAAACCCCCACAATTATTTCCCATAGGAAGTAGAAATTCTTTCTCTCCACAGAATCAACAATTTATTTAACAAATTATCTTGCTAAAGAAAGGAGTTGGATTCTGAGTACCCCATCCAACAAATGGACTTAGGAACACCTCTGGGTTAACAGCTCTGCAACTCATTAGATGACGTTCCTATGTTGAAGAAACCACAGATATGTGACATCCCTCCAAAATCCTGAGTTCTGTGGAAGAAAGATGTTTATATATGGTAGAGAAGATATATAGTGCATTTTTCTCCCCAGAACTCTAACTATGCAGAATGGATCTGTCATAGAGTGTTGATGTTGCCATGAGTACTGATTCCCAGTATTAGGACAGTTGTGCTATGCTTGGTCTACAACGTAAATTCATGTTCAATGTTAGCTGCATCCATTTTATATCCATAGATCAGATGTTGAGAAAAAAATGGGACTATTATATGTTCTTATCTTATACTTTTTGGTTTTAGGGGTCATCAGAATGGCTTCCCAAATGGATAGAGAAACAAAAGATCAGTATTTGGTCATCATTCAAGCCAAAGATATGGTTGGGCAAGCAGGAGCATTTTCAGCAACAGCCACTGTTACCATCAACCTCTCTGACATCAATGACAATCCACCTAAATTTCAACAGCGTGAGTATAGGCTACTTACAGTAGTTGAAGTCTTGAGGAAATTTAGATCTACTGTTTTTCTGTTAAGTTCACTGGTAGGTCTTTTCAGAACAGGTCTGTGCATTGACTGCAGCATACCAATTTAAATAAAAATAAAATGAAATAAAAATCCCCCACAAAAGCTCAGAAATGAGGAGGGAAAGAGATTCTATCGTTACAAAATACCTCGAGCCTGATATTTTTATCACTAGGCTTTGGAGACAAATTACTTACTAAACTGCTTTCCATATAGTTTGCTCTATCTAAGCCTAAAATCTGGGCAATGGGAAGTTTAGTAGCATTTTCACTCACCTTCTTTCTTTTTATCCTCTCTTCATTCTTTGCTGACAGGTACTGTAAAAGTTGTAGTAAATGATGTTTTTAGCAGATGTGAGAGCTGCTAGCTGGGCTGTCAGGAAGAACTAGTGAAATGCAGTTGGGAAGTGCTGCCCTCCACTGTTCTTTCACCCTGTTGGTTCTCCTTCCCTCTTTACACTAAAGTGAGGCTGAGAGAGGAGGACTCACTAGTGGAAAGGTTGACATTCCCTGTCCCCAAGATCCATCCATAGTTGGATTAGATCCATTGCTCTAATAAAAGTTTGGGACTTTCCCCAACTTTCTGAGAGCCTCAGGCCATCATAGCTACAGCATTTATTAACCATGGCAGTTCACTAAACTCTACCAGTATTTGTTTCTTTAGGACTCTACTATATGAATGTCTCTGAAGAGGCTCCTGTGGGAACTACTGTAGGCAAAGTCTTTGCAGAAGACAGTGACATAGGGGAGAATGCAGCCATGAATTATTTCATTGAAGGAGATAGCTCAGATGCTTTTGACATCATTACTAACAATGAGACTCAAGAAGGAATTATCTTATTAAAAAAGGTGAGATCTCAGAAACTTTTTTTTTTTTTTTTTTTAAATCTCTAAATACTGGAAAGAACCTCCTCAAGCAAGGTAGATGTTTACAAAAGGCCTATTGCTTTAGATTCTACTTTTTTTTTTTTTTTTTTTTGGGGGGGGGGCATTGTGATTTCATTGGGATATTGGGGGATAAAAAGAAACATGCTTTTTTTTTTTTTCTGTTTACTTTTTTTTTTTTAACTCATTCCTATTACTGCTGAATACAATAGTAGCAATCAAAGTATCTTTATGTTACTTCTAGCTGTGCAACACAGTGTATCCCATTGTGAGAAAAATGTTCTATATCTTCTGTGCATCATCTGTAAAAACTTTATCAATAAATTGTACACAATATTTCCTCACTTCCAACACCTCCTATTAAATTTAACTGAAGCCAGAATGTGTAACAGTATTAGATATATTGACAGTGGAGTTTTTGATGTGACATAGCTTTGAAAAGACATTAAATACACTCAGAAAGACACCAGTTTATGAATTAAGATCTATAAGAGGCTTTGATACTGTGTAATTCATTTTGGACTTACATAGGAAGATTTCTGGGTTATCTAGGTCATCATCTGAAATGATGATAGAGTTTGACAGTCTAGTGAAATCCAGGACCCTGCAGAACTTGAATGCAATAAATTTGATGGTTTTTTGGTGTTTTTTTTGTTGTGTTTTTGTTTTTCTATTTGGATTTATTATAATTCATGAAGGTATTTTTTTAGCTTTTTTTTTTTTTTTTTAATTATAATCTAAAATAGTAATATAACTATGTGTTTATTAAACACTCATTTTTGCCTTCTGGAATTTATTTCCTTTACAGACTAAATTTTAACATATTCAACTTAACCCCTACAGATTAACTGATTCACTGTTTATTTAAGAGTAAAGAATAGTGTTCACTAAGGTTACATCTATGTTGGAAATAAAAGTACTAAAAAAAGAAATTGTTTTTCTTAGGGCTGACATTCTATGGGAATACTTCTTTTACAGTGATGTTTAACTGTAATATTAAGGCTAGCTTACATGTGAAAGCAAACAATTAGCATAACAGTTTAATTTTAGTGTTTTTAACATAAGAAAGAAATCGTAGAAGTAACTATATTTGAAACATTCCCAAAAGAAGGGTAGCACTATTTTGTCTTAAATCTCACTCCACTGACTGAACTGTATTTAATTCAAATGAAAGAAATATTTCCCATCTCACTCTCTTTCTTAACAGAGAGTAGACTATGAGAGCAAGAGGAGATACAGTATTGAAGCAAAAGTTGTAAACAGGTATATTGATGACCGTTTTCTTGAAGAAGGACCATTTGAAGACAAAACCATTGTCAAAATCAATGTGGAAGATGCTGATGAACCTCCAGTTTTCACCTTGGATAACTATGTGATGGAGATTGCTGAAGGTGCTATGAGTGGCTCACTGGTGGGTGTTGTAACTGCTAGAGATCCAGATGATGATGACTGCCCAGTCAGGTACCTAACTTAAAATGTGAACAGGCCTCAAATATAAATGTAGTTGGGCTTTCTGAAAGCTATTTCTGTTCCTTAACTTGTCTCGTGATTAATCATGCTCTTCTTGTGATAGCCTAGGTTATTCTAGGTGGTGGCGTTTAACCCTGGTAGGCAGCTAAGGACCACACAGCTGCTCACTCAATCCCCCACCCATTGGGATGCAGGAAAGAATCAGAAGGGTAAAAATGAGAAAACTAATGGTTTGAGATAAAAACAGCTTAATAATCAGAAAATTAAGAAACAAAGGGGAAAACCATGAAGGAAAAAAAAAAAAAAAAAACAACAAAAACAAACAAAAAAACCCAAACCCAAAACCACAACAAACCCAAGAAAAAAAAAGTGATGTAAAAACCCCAAAACAATTGCTCACCACCAGATGACCAATACTCCCTGAACGATGGCAGAACCTCCCAGTTCTATTTCTGAGCGTGACGTCATGCAGTATGGTATGTCTCTTTGGTCAGTTAGGGCCACCTCTCCCACCTGTGTCCCCTCTCAACTTCTTATGCACCCCAGCCTCCTTGCTGGCAGGGCGGCATGAAAAGAAGAAAATGGCTTGACACTGTGTAAGCAGTGCTCAGCAATAACTAAAACGTTCTGTGTTATCAACCCTGTTTTCATCACAAATCCAAAACATAGTCTCATATTAGCTACTGTGAAGGAATTAACTGTATCCCAGCCAAAACCAGCACAGGAGGTTAAATTCTGACCTCTGACCCAAAATGTAAATAAATGAGCTTTATTTTTGCACCTTTGAGATGACATAATATTTTAAACTGTGACCCAGAAGAAGCTCTGTATTGCAGCAGAGCTAGGGCATCACAGCCAAACCTGTAAGTGCCTGAAGGTGTTCCAATTCCCCCAGTTCCCAATAACTTCTGGAGATATGGAGAAATGGACTCATCACTGGGAGGGAGATACAGACCGGCCCTGCTGGCTCATGCATGGCTCCACTCAGCTCAGTATGACAAAAATTTACCACAATTGCCCACAGAGGTATTATATAGAGTCCCTCAGGCTTTTAATTTTGTAAAATATTTTTTTCTGTCTCTTAAGGGAGAAAACAGGTAATTAATCTTTAACATGGGATTTATAATTAAAATAACTTCTTGATTTACTTGATGTCACTGTGTACTATGCAATTCAGACAAACTAGACAAACTCACTGTGAATGAGACACAAAATAATTTATGGTGTGTAAATTTCTAATAGCAGAAATATATACATATGGATATATATTGCTACCTATAGTCATGGCTTCAGAGGTTTAGTCAATGCAAGGTCATTTGTTATGGTTTTGCATTCATTTACTGTTTAGTAAGCTAGTCATAGGTTAAATGAAATAAGAATAAATAAAAATATACATGTACATTTTTTTTCCCCTAAAAAAATGTATGTGTATACATTTTGTGGTTTGTTTAGATGACTGCAACATCTCCTGCACAACATTTAGCACGTTGCCGATATAGGACTTCTTAGTTTGAAATATTTTGATGGACCTTGCTACAAAGTGAATATGTCTGCATAGTCCCAAAACAGTGATGCATATATTGCATCACTCATTTTTTTAAAAAATAGGTTATGTCACTTCTGATTTAAAGATATGTTTACTGGGCTAAGTGCCATGCATATGAATCTAATTTTAAAAACATTGCTATGATAAATGCCAGCAGTTGTTTGTAATATAGAAAACCAGCTGTGCTGCCTTGTGAACCCCAGTTTTCAAACAAAGTAAAAAAATACATGCAAGAAAACCTCACTACATCAATAATAAAAAATGACTAAAAATATCCAACATAGATTTTCTGAAAATTATCTATCAAGAATCAGATTACAAAAAACACCCCAAACAAAACACAACACCAATGTCAACTTCGGATTCAGAGGATGAGGAATACTAACATTAAAAATATAATTAAGAAATTGAATTGTAAATCCCTAAAATTCCTTGATTTATCCTCTGACTGATTTTCAAAACAGACAAAATGTAAATATAAATAACAAGTTAGAGAGTCATCCAAATACTGGCAAGTAATCTGAGCTGGAGTCCTAAATGCCAACAAGAGATAGAAAGACTTTGTCAAGTACAATTAAAGGTACAATAAAAGAGGGAATAGTTGCATGTAGGAATTCCAAACTAGAGTGGTAAGAATCTTTCATGTCTTCAAACAGGTTTAATTTCCATGAACTCCACTAGGAACTATGACATATAGTCTTTCTTTTTTATGTTAGGAAGGATGTTGGTAAATATCCTTTCTATCTGAGCCAATATTCTTGGTGTCTTTTTCAGTCTGTCTCTGGCCTATGACCAGTGGTTAGACTTTAACAATTGCAATGAATGGTATGTATGTATGGTCACATGTGCATGTCCACATACGGACATAGCATCCAGAGCCTTTTCAGTGAAGACTCAGGAACACTGGACTCGTTTGTAATCATCCCCTGCTCAGGATTTTGTACCCTGCCTAGGTGTCACTTCATTACAGATAGTTGTCTGTCTTTCTTTATAATGCCCATTTCCTTGGCATCAGAGCATGTCAGCAATGATAAAATAGATTTGTCATTATACCTCCACTTAGCTGTTAGTGTTATTCATTTCACAAGTGGCACTTTTGCTGTTTCTTTTCAACGAAGTCATTCACCTGCTGTGAGCCTGACTTAGAAGTAAGAATGAATAATGCATTTCAGATTCAGTTCACATTAATATAGATCTGAGACATATTTAGTTTTATAAAAAGAAGAGCTTTGATCTTGGCAGCAGTGAATTTTAAATGTTTAGAAGTGTACATTTTTCATCATTTCTGAGTTGTTGCAGCACACATTTATATGTATATATGCGCAACTCTGTTTTCTCAGCTGACAATAGCTTTCTATGTCCTTGCCTCTGATGGAACACTTCACTATTTGGGAATCTCTTTACTTTTTTTTTTTTGGTGCAGGTACTCTATTGTCCATGGCATGCATTTAAAGAGATTGTTCAGCATCAATGAACACAATGGAACAATCATTACAACTAAACCTCTGGACCGAGAGATAGCTTCTTGGCACAACATAACTGTTACAGCCACAGAAACAAGTGAGTAAGAAATTTAAGGAATGCTGTGTTTTATGTACTGTGAACTGTAATTATCTTCTGAATATGCCTTCTTTTAAGTTGGGAAAACATGCTTCTTTCTCATTATATTACTGTTGCTTGCTACATTAAGGAGCATTATTAAAATGATTAGTTAAATAGAAGTGGAATGTATTTGAGCTCCAAGGTCCTGTGCTCTTTCATAAAAGATGGCCTTATAAAAAAAGAAAGGAAATTGTAATAAGATCAAGACTTTAACGCTTTCAAGTTACACTGAAGCATATGAATTGCTCCTGCAGTGCAGGATCTTATGTTAAATTAGACCCTGGTTAATTTCACACCAGATTTTTGACTAGTGTGAAATTAGCCAGGGTCTAATTTAACACCAGTCAGAAACCTGTGGCTCATTAATTGTGAATGTAAGGCCTAAATCAGCTAGAGTTCTCTTCAGTGACAATTAAATCTGTGAAGCATCCTTTAGATAGATTTCACCTGTCAGTTTGGTTTGAAAGTCAAATGCAAATTGCTTCTGTTTGTGCTTTTGGTGAACCGATTTCCCTAACTCTGGGACAACAGTCTAGAAAATTAATAGCTATTGATTTATAAGGCAGTTTAACAAGTTTATTGGGATATTATTTACAAACTAATCACATCCATCATCAGAAGGAAAAAAACCAAACAAACATATGAAATTAGAGTCAAATCAATAAATCAGACAGGTTTTGCCAAATAGCATGTGTTTTTTTAAATCTGAATGTCAGTTAAATTCTATTTATTAATGATTTAAGCACGTATTCATAAATTACACTGATCCTAAAAAGGAGCATTTCTACATATATTTAGAATATTACTGCTAGAAGTTTAATATGTGACAGTCAGTAGGATTTTCACTGAAGTCTTTATTTTGTGTTTGGAAATTGATAGTATTTTTCATCTTCTCTGTGAGTTTTTAAGTGTGAATGTATTTTACTTCTCATGTTGTTGGGCAGCTGGCAGGTGTTGGTAAAATTGATCTCTGGCATATTTTTTGTCATGTCTTGAATAGCACTATGGAAACACAGCAGGATGATTTTGGTCTGGAATTTTCTGTTTAGTTAAACAATAAAATAGGAAAGAACCAAATGTTACAATTGAAAAGTGTCTCCTGCAGCAAAAGAAAGTGAGTCTTTCACAGTAATGAAAGTTATTGTAGAGAAACCGAGCCCTCATTATCTTCATATTTTTATTCTTTATTTCTTTAATGATGATAAGGTCACTGTCTATAACACTGTATTCAAAAGCATTGAAGTTAGGTCACCTTGGTCTGGGCATACCTGAAATGATTTATATTATGAACTAGTAACATTTTATTCCATGAAATATAGTCATAACATATATTGTGTGTATGAGACTTTCGGTGGATGACATTGTGGCTCCACTGAAGCCAAATCAAAATGCCATCCACACAAGATTTTCATTGCAGCTGAGACATATATTGAAACTGCATTACAACAGTAACCTCCCTACAGGCCTACTGAGGTACGAGCATTCATAAAGGACACAAGCCTCTTCCCTCCTTTGCAATGACAGGGATCAGAGATTAGTAAGAGGAGCTTGTCTCTGTTATTGCAGACTTGTGGTGTGGATCATGATATCCTCATGCCATTGATATAGCATGTTTTAAAGGCATACAGAAGTAGATCTAATTCGTTGGACCTTAAATGCAAGTGGTTGGTACCTTCAATGTGTTGTCTTATTCAACTTTATGCTTAACATGGTTCTAGCTCAAGAAAAATCAAATTTACTTTGATCAGTTTTTACTTGGTTGTCATCAGCTTCCACCTAGCACAAGGCTGAAGCATAAACAAGAGCATTCTAACTATGCATGAGAGCAAGAAATCCTCATCAGCTTTACTCAACACTGATTAAGTGTGTCAGATGAAGATTGACTGACAATTTATTAATTTAGAAGAGGAATATCTGCTTCATCTTTCTCTATATTGAACTGCAGATGAGCAACAAAAATTCCCAATGATAACAACTGGCTTGAGCTTACTTTGATCCTCATTTCTCTATACGCCCATTGGAAAAGTGCAATACCAGTCATAAGCAAACTTACCCACAAGAAATAGCAGTTATTTTTCCAGCTGGGTCTTGCAGATGTCCTTTCTCAGCAGGTTCCAGACCTGTGACATGACTACAGAACTTACAGGTCTTTGACGTCTTCTGTCATGCACCATATAATCAATTCAATATTTAATTGTCAGCTCACTTTGGTCATATGTATTTCTGTTGACAGACTTCTAACTTTTTAAATTAGTCCTTAAAAATAAAAATAAAAATAAAAAAAAAAAAAAAAAAGGTTCATTTCCCTTAGGAATAAAGAAATCTGATTTAGCCTAAATTGTCATTATAATAGCTATTGTTATTGTTATTGTTGCTGTTATTATTAGCAATACTACAAGTTTCCTTTTACTGGCTGATGACAATGTTAAGCTTTCTTTAATCCCCTGCAAGTACTGAATTCTACTTTCTCTCTAGAGATGGACATTGCTTTTCTTTTTACACAGCTCCAAAATAAGCAAGTTACTAATTTTGGTCCCTGGTAATTAAAACATCGGCTTAATTCTTCACACTGATCCATCCTATTGCACATGGTATCTTGTTCTTTCAGACCTTGTTTTTCAAGTTCTGATCTCTCTCATGAAGATTATAACAAAGAAATTTTCTACTCATTGAAAGATCTTTAACCTAATGTAAGCTATGAGTGCAATAGTTGTATATAAATTCTAAAAACTATTTTTCCATATAAGGGATAAAAGACAAAATAAGTGTTGCCTATCATCTTTCCCAATTATATTCTGCTTCACCCAAAATCTTCACTAAATATTTACCAGACACTGATTCCAAGAGTGTCTTTGTAAAGTGTTTCTCTCTCCCAAAACAAACCACCTGTGATTTCAGGAAAATTAAAAACTTCTGTACAGTTATCTTCGAACAGCAATGTGAGAAATGCTTTTTCTTGCCATTTAAATATATACTGAGGAAAACAGAAACAAACAAAACAATCACAACACAACAACCCAAATACAGTAAGGAAGTAGAAACAAGACTATTACCAAAAATAAATTAGAAAAGGATAATTTGGTGAAAGAAAACAGATGTGAATGACAGCTCTAGGCTGAAAGGTGCTATCTAAATGTTTGTGCAAGCAAAAAGTAGCTTTTAAAGCCAATACAGTATCCATGAATCTCACAAACAAGCAATTTAGAAATAGGCCAAGGCAGCTGGGTCCTTCCCATGCAACTTTGTATACGACTGAGGTCACCAAAGGTGTTCACAGCCTTGCAATAAGTGTTACAGTTTTCCTTACAATGCCAATTCAGCCAAATCTCTGCCCCACATATCAGATTCTGACAAGTAAAAGAGGTTAAGTAAGTCCTACATTCTTGTGTTATTTCTAAGAGGAAATTGTGCTACTTTTCCTGTATATTTAAAAAATAAGCTGATCACTGTTTCATTGCCTATTGTATTATATGGATGTTGAGAATCAACAAGAGATATGTCATCCCACAAATAAATACTTTTAATATTACTCTGACAGATCATAAGCTTTGGTAAATTAGCACAGCTCTAATGATTTCACAGAAGGAATAGCAATGTGAAACTGCTGAATATCTAGCCCTTTATCTCTGTGGTAGTTGTTTTTACTGCCATTTCCTTTGGCAAAAGTCTCAAAGCTATCAGCACAGATTCCATAAGATCCAAGAAAACAAATGTTTGCTCCAAGCAACTAGTGAATTATACATTAAAAAAGCAATGTAAGAACCAACCAAACCTGTACAGTTTGAAGTGAGGCAGAAAGGAGTACGTTATGTTTTCCTCTTAAAGGTCCATTTGACTAAAGAAAATGCCTTAAGGACTTCTGAACAGTCAGAAGCAGTGACACCGGCACCCATCATGAAGCACATTTTAACATTTTAACACATATAATGAATATTCTTGTGAGTGGCATAATTTGGTTTAGATAGAGCAGATGGATAGATATTTAGGTTTATAGATACTTAGTATTCCTGTAATGTCTGAAGATTATTTTATTCACTGGAAGAATGTCCTCACCATGGTCCATACCCAACCCAACAAGTTAATGTGAATGTTATTGTTGCAGTGAACCTTCTTGCCTATTAGAGGAATAAATTACATTATGGGGAAGGCAGACATTTCTCAGAGCTATGCCATGTGAGTGAGGGTTCCATGTGCTGATAGGCAAAGCACTTCTGAGAGGTATTTAGTATAGAATCACAGAATCATTGAATCATTTAGGTTAGAAAAGACCTTTAAGATCCTTGAGTTCAACTGTAAACGTAACACTGCCAAGTCCACCACTAAACCATGTTCCTAACTACTACATCTTCCTTCAGGAAAGGTGGCTTCACCACTTTCCTGGGCAGCCTGTTCCAATGCTTGACAGCTCTTTGGTGAAGAAATTTTCCCTAATAAACAATCTAAACCTCCCCTGGCACTACTTGAGGATATTTCCTCTTGTTCTATCACTTGTTACTTAGGAAAAGAGACTGACACCTCACTACAACCTCTTTTCAGTCTCCCCTCAGACCTCCTTTTCTCCATGCTAAACAACCCCACTTCCCTCAGCTGCTCCTCATAAGACTTGTGCTCTAGACCCTTCACCAGCTTTGTTTCTTTTCTCTGGATGTACTCCAGCACCTCAATGTCTTTCTTGTGGTGAGGAACCAAAACTGAACACAGTATTTCAGGTACAGCCTCACTAGTGCCAAGTACAGGGTTACAAGCACATCCTTAGTCCTGCTGGCCACAGTATTTATGATACAAGCCAGGATTCTATTTGTTTTCTTGGCCACCTGGGCACACTGCGGGCTCATATTCAGCCAGCTGTCAAACAACACCCCCAGGTCCTTTTCCATTGGGTAGCTTTCCAGAGACTCTTTCCTAAGCCTGTGGCGTTGCCTGGGGTTGTTGTGACCCAAGTGCAGGACTTGGCTCTTAGCCTTGTTGAACCTCATACAATTGGCCTTAGCCCATTGCTCCAGCCTGTCCAGATCCCTCTGTAGATCCTTTCTTTCATCAAGCAGACTGACACTCCCACTCAACTTGATGTTGGCTGCAAACTTACTGAGAGTGCACTTGATGACCTTGTCCAGATTGTCGATAAAGATATTAAACAGAACTGGTCCAAATACTGAGTCCTGGGGAACACCGGTTGTGACCAGCCACCAACTGGATTTAAGTCCATTCACCACAACACTTTGGGCCTGATCATCCAGCCAAATTTTCACCCAGTGAAAGACACACCAATCCAAACTGTGAACAGCCAGTTTTGTCAGATGAATACTGTAGCTGCAGATCTTCCTTCACTTAGTTTCAGGTGACATAAACATTTTTATTACATAAAATTTTTTTTTCAGCCTAGTCTACATACAAATTTTGTACCATGAAACTAGCGTAGTTAGGTCTGGCTTTTCCTTGTGTGAGGTAGTTATAGCAATATAACCTTGTGTAAATGCAGGAAAAAAGTGCCTTGTATCAGCAGAGTTTATTTCTTTTTTGTATGGGAATAAGCCATACTGACATAGTTTTTACATCTAAAGCCAAAGTAATAAAGTGGCTTTAGATATACACAATAATAAAGTATGCTTGTATAACAGAGGCAGCAGTACAAAATGCATATGAATTAAACCTGTTGTACAATTAATATTTGGAACAAAGTTATAAGCTCAGTCTATGAAGTCTGTCATCAGTAATGCCTTAGACATGCCTGGGCAAAACCAGACTTCTTCGCAAATACATGTTTGGAGACCAGTGGATAGAACAACTCTGTTGTCCCAAATTCAAAGTCTCAGCTTTCTGACTTGGCTAGGGTAGGGTATCGGTGTCCACTGATACTCCATGCCTGGTAGTAGCAGAAATATTTTTAAAGCATGTGAATTTTGGTGACATTTACACCCAAAGCTTCAACATTTTAAAATACTGAAGAAGAGGAAGAGCAATAGAATTTCTTAAAGGACTGTGACCAATTGTTATAGTATCTATGATGTTAAGTGATGTAAGATAGTGCAGCCACATCCTCTAGGCACTCCAGCCCTGGACCCTCCTGCCCAGCTGCTGGAGATGAGCCTGGTATCCAGGGACCTGAGGCCTCTGCCCAGGCTAAGGGATGTGGCTGATGCTTTCATGTTTGCAGACTCAACCTGTAGTAAAGCTGAGCACATGTCCCAGAGACACACACACACACACAGAGAAGACACTAAGATGGCAGGTCACACAGACTGCCACAGACAAGGTGCTGCCTTCAGTAGCACCTGCATTCAGGATTTACATAAACCATAAGGACAGCCAAATCCCTTCCTTCTCCTCAGGTGGAAAGGTAGAAGGTCACTAGTGCAGGCACACGCACATCATTCTCCAGGTTCATAAGCACATGCACACTAATGTATCCCTTCAGCATCAGCATGGAGCCTCTGTCAGCCTGACACCCCTGCCTGGATCCCAGGTCCTATTATCTGCTTCATGGGTTCCCAACTCACCATCTAGTCCATAGTCTATGCTTGCTGGCAAACACACAGCACTCACACACTCATCCCTCATGCACCCCACATTCACAAGTGCCCCCCCTGAGCACCTCACCTGGACTCAAGGACCCCCTACTCACTGTTGAGTCCAGCTTAAAGCCTGCTAGTGAAAACACACACAGACCCAATACCAATTTGGGCAAGATAGACACTTGTCCTCTGCACTCCCCACCCAGTCCAGTAGCTGGCACCATAGGCCAGGGTCGCCTACATCCCTATTTGACTCCAGTAGCTTGCACCATTTCTCACTCACACACACAGAGGTCTCATCAGTAGCTGGTACTTAGTCCCTGAAGCACATGTACACACTAAATGATCAAGAGTGAGATTATGCAGAGAGATAGCTAAGAAAAGATTTAATAAGGTATAAGATGATATGAATTACCAGGCACAGGGGTCAGCCAGATAAGCGTACTGACTAGCCATGTTATACCCCTTTCTGTCTGCCCCCTCTTTGTTCCTCTCTGCACGTCCCCCATGGGTGTGTCCACCTGCACTGATCCCAACCCCGCTCTGGGTCTGCAGTCCCTCTGGTTTATAGTCTTACCAGTGGCAAAGTTCAGGCTGATCTACCTGGAATTGTTGCCCTGTGGTTTCTGGATAGCCCATCAATTATCATGAGGGTTTTTTTCTTGTAATTGTCACCATGTTTGCTTTGTCAGGTATGTGTCTTGGTATATTTTGGGGGGTTTTGCCCTTTTTCTCACTCAATTTCCCAATTGACAATGTCTCCAATCTGATAAATTCACAGGAATAAGCTTTCTCACACTCTCACATGCCCCCATCAATTAATATGCCTGACTAGGTTTGGTTCCCATCACCTCCTCCCTTATCATTTGTCCCTCATGATTGTGTCCCTCTTACGTTTTTCTTTATGGTTTCCTCCTTTTCTTGTTAACTCCTGTTGCACTGAATAAGGTCCTTTACCAGATACCTTGAGAGGAGCAGAAACTCCATCCACATACCCTTACACAACTAGTATGGTAAATTGTTCTACGTACAAAATCCCTCATTTAATTTCTACAGATCAGATTTTATTCCTTACATTTAAATCAATTTCTGACTTGATAAATGAATGAGTGAATAGATAAAAAAATGTACATTAGATAACTTTATGTATTATAAGATATACTATTATAATCTAATGTGATGGATTAGTAAAAAAAAACAAAAACAAAAAACAAACAAACAAAAAAAAACCCCAAACAAACAAAAAACAAACGAAAAACCCACCACTTCTTGTAAACAGAACTCCAGAAAAAAACAAATCCTTCTTTGTATGTGTAGGATATATTTGAATTCATTAAAAAGATTTAGTATAAAATGTGTCTATAAGTCTTGATGACCATTTTCTTCTCTGCAGAATATAAGTAAAATTTTCTAATGCCTACATTTAAAAGTAGTAGATTATAACTTCTGAATTCTGTCTTTTTTTAACCACTAGGAAATCCTGAAAAAATTTCAGAAGTAAATGTGTATATCCAAGTTCTTGATGTTAATGATCATGCACCAGAATTCCCCAGATATTACGAAACATTTGTTTGTGAAAATGCAGTTTCTGGACAGGTAAGTGTGAAGGAGCTAACTAACCCCCAGGCAAATGTGGTCCATCAGTCAGCTACCCTAACCCTCCAGGTACACTGTAGACTCTCCATTTTCCTCCACCCACTTTCCTCTACAGCTTTACATTTTTCTTAAGTAATCCTGTTCTATAGCCTAAACTCTTAATTATGCAATAAGCATGACACCAAGATCCACACAGGAGTCTAAAAGAAAACTGCAAGAGGAAACCCAGGATATTCAAAGTTCTCTCTCTCTCTCTCTCTCTCAAAAAAAAAAAAAAAAAAAAAAAAAAAAAAAAAAGGAAAGGATACAAAATGAGCAATAAAAAAAAGCAACAACCAAAAACAATAAACAGAAAAAAAATCTGTTTTTTTCACCACAGTAATACAGTCTTTGGATAGATGAAAGAGAACTTTTCAATATTTGTGATGATTCCAATCAAACATTTTGTTGTTTTGATTTCTGAATCACAGAGCCTTTCTCTTTTACACCAGCTTGGTTTGCTTTGACCTTGATTAGTCTGCAGTTAAATAAAGTTTTCTTTGTAGCAAAAGCACTTTCTTTATATATTTTCCCCATCCATTTATAAATGTTTTTTATTAACAATTGGTTGGTTTGTTCTGCATTTGGTAGTTTTTGCCTTTGCAAAGGCTACCTCTGGTTCAGAGGTACTTGGACCAAGCCATTTCTCTTGATCTTTGGGTAACACATTGTCAGATCAAAGTACAAATGCCACTTCATGTTCCTTGTCTTCAAGGCACCATGAATTAAATATGGAAGCTTATAAATGGATATTTATAATCCATGTTTTGGACTTACCTATAATATAAAAACTAGGTGATTTATTTCTCAAGTTTTTTATTATTCTATAGTTGCCTACTGATAAATAACATCTTTATGCTAACCTGTTATTGGCTACATTTCAATAACAGTTGAATATATATATATATATATATATATATATATTGGGTATTTTGAGAATCACTGGAGAAAATGGCACTGTATAGAATAGTAGTAACAATAATAATAAACTCTTTGAGCATAAGATACAAAATTATTCCTCTTTAATATTTTAATATCTGAATGAAGAAGGAGCAAGATATTTTACAGACAGGCAAAATGTTACTCTAGATTTTAATTTTTTTTTTTTCCTTTTTAATTACTATAGGTTTTTGAGAGTCACAGGCATCTTTAGTTTAGCCTCTGGAGACCATGACAATAATGTTAAACAGTCTTCTCATTAAAAAAAGATCTTAGGAAGAACAACAGGAAATTGCTACTGAAGTGCATAACTGTCACAGTCAGAGTTTACAATTTTTTTTTCAATCTTTATGAATTAAAACAGAATTGATAGTTGATGTATCTCCTTCAGTGCTATTCTTTTTTTTTTTTTTTTTTTTTTTCACAGAAAGAAGGTTCTTTATTTTCATCAGCAGGAAGCCAAAAGCTTCAAAAGTTATTTTATAAATGGCCTGGTTGTCTACTGAATAACACAATTCACATTTCAGGACAATCAATTTAAGCAGTTGAAGGGCTTAATCGTGACATGACATATGTTTTCTTTCTTATCCATATTTCTGCAATCAATTCCAAACAGCTCAAGAATCTTCTTACATGTTATGAGTAGAGCTCAAAGTTTGTCTAGATACTCTATCACATTTCAATGTCTAAAGTAGATACCCATTTATTTGGAAATTATATGCTGAGAGATATTCTCAGAGATGTTCTGAACTTCTGGAATTCACTCCCCTTCCTGATCTCAGCTGAGTTGTGTATACTTTCACGGGGTATTCCAAAATATATTTGCGTCCCCGGGTATTATAGGTTCTGAGAGAAAGGAAGGATAGACACTGCAGAGGGAAAGATGCTGTCAAAAAACAAATGGTATTATTCAAGTGACTTTTCCTTGGTGTCTGGTTTAAAATAAAAGCAACGTAGAGTCATGTGTTAATTAAGCTACTTTTAAACAGCCTTAAAGTATACTAGGTTATGATGAAGAATGTGAAACACATCATGAATAAAACTACCTGTTGTCCTAATTATTGAAACTCATAGGCTGTTAATGACAGCTTCAGTCTAGAGAAGGCTTGTTTAGAAGTTTGGGATTTTCTGAAAGGTTATCAAAAATTCTTTGTCTATTTTTATTGCATGAGTGTTGATCTTTGTGACCCTGTAGAGTGGTTTTGTCAGAGTTATGGACATGTTTAATTTAGTGTCCAAAAGACATTCAAACCAAGGGATTACATTTTGGTCTGTGAGACTATAATCTGAAATATAGCAATAAAAATGGATGTAAAGGAAATACATAGGTGTTTTTTGACACCATTTAAAATCCATTCATTGTGTTTATTAGACATTTTGGAGGGATTTTTCACTATCCAGTTCATGTTACAATTCTGTAGTGTCCTATAATCCAAAAGCCAGCTGTATAGTAACCACAACTAAATTTTCCTTTTCCACATTGAAAAACCACTTTCACTGCACCACTAGTATTAAATACATTATTTTCAAAATGACTTAAACATGAAAATTGTTATATAAAATAGACTGCTATCCTACTACAGCTATAGCTAGTATCAGATCAAATAGAACAATACTAATAAGGCATCCAAACCCATGATTCCCTTTCAATCACACCTTCTGACTTTATAACTGTATGAAGACATGGTAAATGATGACCACAATATGGTATCAATTCTTTTTAGTTACCCTTTATGTATGTGTATGGTAACTACAAACCGTTGAATTCTAGAGGAAATATTCTATAAAAATGATCAGAAAACACAGTGGACAAAATCTGTCCCAAATGTAACACTAGAGACATCTCAGCAGGAATGGATTTGACCCAGAAAGCTTAATTCCCAATTAATTAATAAATTAACTCACCCTGAAACTGCAGCCTAAAAGTTGTACATAATCTATATCAAGTATCTTACCTGATGTATAAACAAGATGACCATTCAGAAAGTACCTATTTGTATGCATGGCATTTTCAGCCCTTTTGTGGATATTGGTCTTTCTTCATATCACGCAGGAAACAGATTTCAGTTGAAGACAAGGTACACTGAACACACATACATTCTGAATTGATGCTATCTTCTCTAACACATATTTATACTGGCAATTGTGAGACTCTGTAATTTGGGGATCACGTATGAAGTTACTTTGATGTTGCAGCTTGCTTAGTAATTTTTATTAGATTCAAAAAAGTGACAATGTATGCAGAGCACTTTCAGTTAGAGGTAAGAAAAAAACCAGATTTCTTTATTTAGTACTTAGCATTTAATAAAATAATGATCAGTTACAGTGAAACTGAAGAATACTCATTTGATATTACTTCTCTACATAATAAAATGTTGACAGAAGAAAATAGGAGAAACCTTTAACCAAGTTCTAGGGGTATACAATTAGTGTTAAAAATGAGCAGTTTGATAAAACAGATCCTTTCTAACAAATCATGATGCAAAAAGACTTTTGATAGAGAAGGAAATGTGATAGTTTAATAAACCATTTTTTTTTTTTTATTTCACCTTGTTACGTTCTCTTCATCATTTACAAAAAAATATCTGAGTAGTCAAGATAAGGAAAAAAAAAAAGTTAAAAAGAAAGAAAAGCGTTGAAAGCATCCTTTAGAATATAAAAACATGGTGAAGCTGTGAAAGCACCATATATTCTAGCAGGCCCTTACTCTAAGCTACCCTTGCAGATGCACTAAGTGTTACCTGTGACATTTTGAAACAGTGGACATAGCAGCCGATGGAAAATTCCCTTTTATACAGACTGTGATTCTACAACATTATCTGGAACAGGTAGGAAGATTTTATCAGCATATACAAACACATGTAAAAGGCACCTAAGTGTCATGGCATGAGCTTTATGATCATTATTCCTTTGCTGAGAGATACACCATTTTATTTATATCTGAGCAGAAGCATCTTACAGTAGACCCTGAGAAGTCAGATCAATATTGTGCCAATTTACTTTTCAAAAAAGTAATAGAAGCAGTCAAAAGGGGAACCTTGGTCTTGGGGTAGGTGGTCTACCTGGAAGATGCAGGGATTGATTATAGTAATGATCATTTGAATCTTTTACTTGCACTAAACTCTGATGATCATCAAAGATTATTAATCAATAAGAAAAATTCTACTCCTTTTAAGACCTCTGCCAATTTGAACAACATGAGTTCTGCACTCCCAGAACAGGTGGGTGATCAGATCTCTTACATCCTATAAACCACCACAGAACTCCTACTGAAGGATATTTGGGGAAAAGCAATACAAAAAAAAAACCCTAAACTAGAAAGAGAGAAGTGGCAAATCTGTTCCTACTTCCTTCCATCTGTCTAATTGAAATAGTAACACTATAGTTGGGTATGTAAGCATGCACAAAGAACTCCAAATTATATACTCAGAGTACTGTAGCATCAAAATTAATAGTAGTGGTACTTGTTCAGATGGACAGTCTATGCCTTAAGTTGAACTTGGTAGAAAGAAAGCTCTTACAAACAGAAAGGACTGTAACAGAGTTTTATTTTTCCCTCTGGACTTCTTCATAATTCCAGTTCAGTGAAACCACTTTGGGTTGAGGAAATGAATTTTCAGTTAATTTTCATCGACTACTAGGCAGTCAACTACTCCATAACTTGGTATTTGTAAGATAAACAACACCCAGCTAGGCAGTCAGTCCAGAAGGGTTTACAGAAAATCTCTTCCATACAAAACAATCAATGAGGGATCAGAGCTGTTACTGATATTTTAGACTCTCTCACTGATGACATTTACTAGTCGAAAGTTCCCACTAATTAGATGGATGGGGAAACTGAGTATAGCAGGACATATATTTTTTGACCTTTGATTAAAGGAGTTCCTGTTGTTCCCAGCACTGGTCTCAGTGTGTTTGAAAAGAAACAGTAAATGAGGCCCACACACCATGAACTGAAATAATTTTTTTCAAGAAAAATCAAGTGAATTAATCTTAATTTTAAAGAAATATACATTTTCAAATGGACTGCTGGATTATTAAAACTTCTAGATTAATAAGCCTTGAAATAAGAAATTTTACAGCAATTAAATTTCAGTCTAGTCAATACAACAACTGATACAACCTTACAGAAAACAACACATCATTTGCTCTGTTTTCTCTGTTTACACACTAAAATGTAGGGTTTTTTTAACCTCGACTCACAAGTAATAAGTGCAGTTTTTCAGGCTGTGATTCCAGTTTCCCTGGTGAAAGTCTAGAATCTCCTAGATTAGATGTACAAAAGCCTAGGAAAGTACAATAAAAGAGAAAGTTTCCTTCTCTCTGGGGGATTTTTCATTTAGAGTCAGCAAAATCAGAGCTGACTATTGCTCTCTGAATATTTTATAAACTCGTCTGAGTTTTGCTGAATCTTAGTGGATGTGATACAGTAAGAAATAAACAATAAGGGTTTGACTTGTCCTTATGTTCCAAATATTCCCCTGCTAAGGTGAATTCTTAAAGGCATGTGAATATGTCTGGAATAACCATAAGAGTCTTAGGTTTGTGTAGAACAGCACAGTACAGATCAAAACAAGGGAAGATTTTTTTTTTTTCCAGTCAGCCACATATTCCTCAGAATTTTATTGATTGGATCAGATATACATAAAATCCATGGGGTCAAATACATTCTGTATCTAAACTAACAGAAGTTAATAATGAAATAACAAAACAGTATCTGCTTTACAACTGGAATAATTTTATGATTTCCAAACATGATAGACACCTAAAAATATACTTTCCAAAGACATTGCTAATATCTGATTAAATAACTCTTAATCAGAATGAAAACTGCAAGTCTAAAAATTACATCTATAATTAATGATTGGTTTTGGTTTGTTTTTCTTTTTTTGGTAGATAGGTAATTCTTTTCTACTAAGTAGCTAAATTCAAAGCAAACCAGACCAAATTAAATGTGGCCAAGTTGTCTTTGTATATTACTATGTTACTCTGCATATTCGGTCTGGCTTGACAGACACTGAGTTGTACAGACAGACAGACATCTATACAAAGCTTTTTCTCACCTGCAGCCATAGAGATGCTACCAGTAAATTGTCAACAAAGGTCAGCATAGTGGTTTTTAATTTATTAAGGTATATGGTGGAATATTCTCATGAAAATGTGCCATTTTTCATGGTTTAGACTGGATGAATAGTTTTGTTCTCTACTGCTGTTCATATTGAGCATATTCTGGGAACTGTATTCCTTTATAAAAATGAAACCTGTGGTTTGTTATCAAGGTAATATTAGTGATCAGTTATTGCTCTTCACTTATTTCTTGACCTGTATGCCTTTACCTGTATTTGCATCACCTTAGCTATTTTGTTTGCTCTGAAGAAAGGGAAAAAAATCCAAGAAGCTTCATCCTTTGTACACTTGCACCAGGTATATCACTCCTCTCATTAGTGGAAATAAAAAAAATCTCAAGGGCCCTCATTTTTTCATAGAGTGAAAATAAAGATTTGAAATACATTTGACATACAAAGAGGGAACAATGCTAAGAATAAAAAGCTTCTGGGGTGTAAACCACATTTTGTACTCTGCTATGATGATTTCATCAAACTTAGCTTGCTTTAAAAGAAAAAATAATGTGTGCTGAAGTCTTAGATTTTTTACTGAAAAATGATTTAATCAGGAAAGAGTTTTCAAAAGCATAGATGGAAACCTGTAGTCACTTCTCTTGACTTACTGCTTTGCTTTTAAAGCACCGCTTGTAGCATTCAGGTGCTTTCTGGTTTGGGGAATGTTGAGGCTTCAAGTCTCTTGGGTAAAAATACCTACAGGGCATGAGATGGCTGAAAATAGAGCCCAAGTTCAAAACTGGACACTCTCTTTTTCTTTATATTGGTGGGCTTACATAAGTTTACTTTCCTCCTGATCGGCAGGGACACTCACCTCACAAATACATGCAGATGTTCACATCATTAAATATTTTGTGATCAAAATAATAAATATTGGCTCTTTTTAAGCAGAAAGATTGTTAACTAGTGTGGTTGTTTATTTACAGAGATTAAAGATAGTCTTTTGAATTATAACTCTTTTTTATTATTATTTTATCTTGCAATGACTATCTGGTTTGACATATTTGTAAATGAAGGCTATTTTGCTTTCTTGAGAAAAAGCAGCTAAAAAGTTTCATAATCAATCTGGTATAATACCCAGAATCAGCAATTCAGCACAGGAACTTGTCACCATATCTCACTTACTGAAGCTACAATATATCAGTTGAATGATGTCAATGTGTTTGTGGGCTGGAAGAAAATCGGTTTTGTATAGAGGGATTTGTTCAAATGTAGAATGATATACTTTTCACCTTGGGGGAAAAAAAAAAAAAAAAAAAAAAAAAAAAAAA
>NW_020799095.1:95240745-95329075 GCF_003259725.1 Athene cunicularia
ATTTGATTCTTTTTTTTTTTTTTTTTTCATTTATGGAAACTTCATTTACTCCTGGTCTTTTGAATCAGAAAATATTCTACATTTTTTCAAGATTTTAATGCCTGCCTCTCTCAAATAGATGAAAAATCAAAGCAGCATATTTACAGAAAGTGAGCCTCAATAAGCCTGTTTGGGTATTAAAGGTGTGTATTTGTGTGTGCGTAACATACACTCAGATCACATCTCTAACATTAACAGTTTAACACACCTGATATGTCCTTTTATTGTTTTAAAGGACAAGTAAATGCTTCTATTCTTAAACAATTATGTTTATCTGTGTTTACAGCTAATTCAAAGTATCAGTGCAGTGGATCAAGATGACTCAGCAGAAGGTCACCGGTTTTACTTCTCATTGGCCCAGGAGGGCACAAACAACTCGCATTTTATTGTCAAAGATAATAAAGGTAGTGTCATTCATGTACCTCTTTAGAACCTTCCTAATGAAAAATGCATGCTTCTAGTGTTCATTACACCACTAACTTTATAGAAATTTCCACTTAAATAGGAATAGTCAGTATAAGATATGTGAGTGGTCCTCACATCACCAATTTTATAGAGATTTCCACTTAAATAGAAATTGTCATTATAAGATATGAGGTGCACTTCAAAACAATAATTTAGTAATACCAAACAGTTTAAGTTCCTTTTTCAGAAGGGTAACAAACAGAAAAAGACAGATTTATTTCAAGGAAATAAATTTATTTTCTTAATGTAAGATATAGTGGGAAACTTCCTTGTTAAAATTATCTATTTTTTTATGACAAAAGACCACCAGAAAGAGAAGTTTACTCTTAATATGTTACTTCATCACTTTAGCAAAATCAAAATTTTAAACACAGATAAATACGAATGTAATCTTATTTCCTAATACATTTTAAACTGCGTACGCTGATTACTGATGACATCATACAAATGTCTTCTATATGTACTTTAATATTATTCAGAAATGATATTGATTGAGACTCTTATTAATAGAGTGATATAGAGAGATATCAAGCAAAATCACCCCATGGTGAAAACATTGAGTGCAATATCTGATGGAATTTCAGGGATGATGACCACTTAGAGTCGGTCTGCTGAGACTACAAAGAAGAGCTTCTTCAGACTCAGCTAAAGTACACATTGTTCTTACTGACTTTGGAAATTATTTGAATGTTCTGGCTAGGTGAATAAATCAATGCAAATAAGTTTTGAAAAGTTCAGACTATGTTGAACAGCAAACAACTACTCAGTATCTCCAAAGTTAGTCAATGTATTAATATGTATTTCAGTTCCCAGCTTCATTAACCTCTCACTCAATGCCAGGATAAGATAAGTTGTATTAAGGTCAAACTGCATATAAGCGGTGAGCCTTTCCCACATTTGTTCATTCTGCACAAGGCCCAAGTAGAGCCACACACAAGGCAATTATGTCCAGTTCCTTTTGGTGGCTATTGATGTGGAAAAAAAATTCTTTTAAAGTATGGTACAATCAGCTCTCAATCTCTTCCTCTCTTCCTTTCTGCTGCATTTCATAGAAATGTCTGGGTGAATTGGGACATTCCGAGGCAAAAGCAACTCTATACATCTGGAGCATCTTATCTCAGAGTTGCTGAACTATGACAGAAACCTAGAACTTAAATGTGAGGGAGTTAACTTCAATAGACTGTTTGGATAGATAGATGTATTATACAGATAATGGTAGAAGCATTTTTTTTTCTATGTACATTTATGCATGCATGCAATATTTCACACTGACATGAGAAAAAAATCTGACATGTAAATATTTATAGATTTTTCTTCTTTCCATTATACACAGATTTAGACAGGGCTAATTTGTTTTGCAACAAACAAATTAAAAGTTTCAGATTTGAATTAGTTGATATGCAGCAGGAGCTGAATTTAAGATGCTAACTGAGTTTTCTACAGAACTGATTTCTAAACACTAATAGTTAAATACAAAGCAAGGTGAGAGCCTCTAGCAATTTTTTATTAATTTAGATAGCAGGAGCTCAGCCAGATCCAGATTTTGAGTCAGGGAAATAAATAAGAGACTATTTTAGTGGACTTTTTTCTTGCTCTCTCTTCTTTGCCACCTGCTTCCTCTGTGTGCTGCCAGACACACTTTTGAAGCCTTTTGATTGGTAAACTGTCTATATTTCATCTGTGAACTGCTGGATTGGTAGCAGATGGTTACATGGAACCATTTTAAGAACCAATTAATTAGTCTGGGCAGGTGTCAGGTACTGAACACGGTGGGAATTTTTTTAGCTCTGAACATTAAAAACAGAGCTCCTAGGTCGAATTTTATTATTGCCCCTGGAATACATATGTCAAAAATAAATGCAATTTATTCATGATGGACAGGGAAAAAAAAAAAAAAAATAAAAAAAAATAAAAAAAAAAAAACCAAAAAAACACCACATGTCAGTGCCTGATTTTACTTTTTTAACTTTCTTAATATGTAGCTTTGCTCAGCACTATTGCTTTCAAATATGTCAGATTCCACTGGAGTTTTATTGTTATTAAAAGTAATAAATGCATATAATGCATAATAATTTATCTTCTAGATAATACAGCTGGAATTTTCACAGCAAAAAGTGGTTTCAGGAGGCAAGAGCAGTTTTCTTTCTACTTGCCAATATTAATTCTGGACAATGGAATCCCACCGCTGACGAGCACAAATACTCTCACCATCACTGTCTGCGACTGTGACACCAAAGTTAACACCTTCTACTGTCGATACGGAGCTTTCATGTACTCCATGGGTCTCAGCACAGAAGCTTTAGTTGCCATTTTGGCTTGCATACTAATACTCCTAGGTAAGTATAAGTATGAGAAATTACTTTGTTTCCTTTTACAGAGTCTTGGTTAAATGACAAAGACGTTCCCTTGACTGGAAGTAGTCTGCTATTGAGAAAAATTGCAATAAGGCAAACATTTAATTTCTTTTCTGTTTCCTTAACTATAATTTCCCCCTCCCTCCTGGTTTTCAGTAAAATATGAATTCTAACACAATGTCCTAAAAGATGAGTCATGGTCCTGCTTACTCCTCCAGCATTGCCAAAAATAAAAGTTTGGGACTCAAAAGTCTGTATTGAGCCCAGGTAAAGCTAAAATCAACAGTACACAAGAAAATTGGCTAGTATAAGAATATATTAAAAGGAGCAGCACCCTACTCATTCTGCCTTAGGTATGCCAAATTTAGAGCTAGAGATCAATAAAAATAATAAAAGAAAAAGATACTTTCAGAAAGCAACTCCAGGAAAAAACAGGGAGTTTCTCTGTCAAATAAAAAAAGTTGCATCTCCAGACAGCCTTTTCTCCAAAGGGTGGACATCTCCTTTTTCATCTCAGGAGATACCAAATTAACCTCCATTTCATTTAAGAGCTTGTGGATGTGAAAAGTGGGTTTGAGATCATTTTGAATGCACAGGAGTTGTGCTTGTACCTCTGCAAAGGGTCATGCACAGCTGGCAAATGGCACTCAGAACCAGACCAACTGCTCAAGGCGGGCTGCTCCTGCACTCCATGGGGTTGTGACTGCTGCAAGATAAGTTGGAGTGACAACAGTCAGGAAAACAGCTCCTTTATTTGGTGAAGCATGCAGTTATCGCTGCTACAGTGCATTTGCCTTTTTTCAGCAAAAGAATATTCCTGCAGGGTTCGATGCATGATTTGGTGACACTGACACGTTATAACAGCAGGCACACTGAACTAAGCCTTAAATATCCATCCTGAAACTTTGTACCTGTCTGAGTTAGTGAGGCTAAGGTATGGTAGCTTCTGAGGCCAGGAAAGAAAGACAAGTGGTAGAGACAGGTAAGTTTGTTTTCCAAGGAAAAATAACTGATCTTAGAGCTTGATGTTCATGGGCCTCAAGGCCAAATTCAAGCTGATGTCAATAAAGCAACAATAAAGAATTCTAAATTCCTGTTGCCTATGTAATACAATAGCATATCCATATTATGCCATATAGCAATGTTTCAAAAAATGCCATATTCAAAAATACCATTAAAAAAGTGATGGATTATGTTAGTAAAACCATTTTTCCACTAATGAAACTACAAACAACTCCAAAGTAAGAAAACGAAGATAGAATCAGTATTTTACCAGGCACTGTGGTATCAAATCATCATTATAAATTGTGTGAACCTAGAATAAATTGTTTTTCAATAAAATTCTAAAACATAAAAGGAAAAAATCAAAACAGGAAAACTACAGCATAATATCCAGCTACACAAGTATAATGTCCAGAAAGAAAGAAGCAATAACAAAAATTACATTGCCTTAAGAAAAAAAAAAATCAGTGAAAATTATTCTCTCAGTCTATTTGTTAATGAGAGCAAATACAATAGTAATATTTTAAAATCCTCTATTATTAAAAGAAACATACACAATTTTAAGTAAAACCATTACTTTTTTTTTTTTTTTTTTTTTTTTTTTTTTTTTTTTTTTTTTTTTTTTTCATATGAAGGCTATCTAGCTAAAGGTAAACATACTTTCTTCTACCCTCATTATACAATATGAACCCTACTAGTGTATAAATAACAGTGTATAACACTAAGCATATATCATCATTATCTACAAGAAAGCTGAGTCTTGAAGATGAAGGCTTGCAGCTCTATCCTGATGCTGTATTTTGATCTGCCATAGTATCAACAGAAAATAAGAAAGACAAGTCCAATAAAACTAATGAATTTTTTTTGAGTTCACACCAGTGAAAAAAGAAATTTAATAAGTTAAAAATCACCCCATATTCTGCATTCTGTCCACAAGGTTATGGCTTATTTTCCTTAGCATAAGGAATAGAAACTGGCTTTAATTATTTCCTGTTGTACCTTTATCGTCCTCACAGAATCTCTTGGTGAGAACTCATTGAAATTTCTCCTAAAATGGAACCCCATAATTTAGTCCCACAGGTAAATGAGTTGCCCAGAAGCAGCACCCATACCTGTTAATCATGAGTCAGCACCTTCATATGACTAAACTCTCAAGATTAGGTGACATGTAGAAAACTACAGAAACAGAATGGCCTACAAAAAAAACACATATGGTTTTATTTATCCCTACAAACACATTGAATAGATAAGGATGAAGACAATGGAAGTGTACCTCATAAATATTTATAAATGTATAAAAATACATAAATTCATAAATATATATAAATACTTTTGGCCAGACACTAGCTATTGACTCCATAGCAAAGTCCAGGAATGCACTAGTTCCCCTACTTGCATATACTGATTTCCAACAGAGGAAACAGGAACATATGAATGAATTTGTGGTTTCTAAACTTGCTGCACTTCCAGAGTCATCTTACTTAAATCTGAGCTTTCCTTCAGTATGTGGCACTGGAAAGCAGTCCCCACGACTGAAGTCCCTCCCTGCCTTAGACCTTGCAGTCAGTGTGAGCTTACAGGCAGGCCAGTGTGCATTTCAAGTTTCTTTGATTACTGCAGGATATCTGAACCTGGTCACTTTGTGTTAGGCACTTAAGGGACTGAGGATAAGACAAACTGCATCACTGTGGTATCTAGGTCATCAGTGGAATTTTTCTCCAAAGGCTTCTTTGTTGCTGGCAGAGAGGTTCTCTCTCCAGAAGGAATTAAACCCTTGGTGTCTACTGGGCCTATGCACATCACAAAAGACAAAGCAGGGATATAGAGAAATATATTAATCAGAAAGAACAAGAAACTAGTCTATTACAGTCTTTACAGACTTTTGTGATTATTTAAAATTAAATAATAGGAGGTTCTATACATTATATGTTTGCTACTTACATCTGAAACCTGGTTTCATTTTTTTACATTTTCCTGTATCATCATGTGCACCATTAAAAGAATTCACCGTGCAAAGGGTTTGGAGAATTGAAACTATCTGGGTTCTGTAAATATATAACATTTTTGAAATGTTATCTCACAGTCAAATGAAATAGAATACAGTAAATAAGTAGAAATAAAGAGCTACTTCAGGACCCTCATATCCCTAAGTGAGGTAAAATCCTGTCATTGTTGATAATTGTATCATGTTATATCCTGAGTAAAAAATTACAGTCTACAAATTAATTACTTATTAAATAGAACTGCAGTAAGATTTAGTTAAAAACTGAAATCATTCATCTCTGTGAAAGTCATAGACTATTTCAAAGGGATCATTCATCTAAAAATGAGATGAGGTAGGATTAAAAAATAATGCTTTAAAATAAAATTTAAAAAAAGCTTTCATATATGAAAGAAACAAGGTATTTTGGTTCATGGGTCTTCGCACTAAGTACTGCTACAACATCACACAAAATTTAGTGATAGTCTTCAAATTTCCAAACCAGAATAACAGAAATAATTGAACCACACCCTGCATAGTCTATGGAACTGAAAGATTCAACCAGCTGAGGGGGATATCTTGCTCATTGCCTCATTTTTCATTTGATCTTCCTGGGGCTTTGATCCAAGAGAGAGAGAGATTAAGTATTTAAATTCTGAATGTGAAATTGATATATTATGTGATAAACCAAAGCAGTTTCAAAAAGCATAACCTGTGCTTCCATCAGTTTCAAACTCTCATCTACCAAAAGAACTGCTTCATTTCATTCACCTATTTTATAAGTCCCTTTGTAACCATTTTCCCACCACATACTATGCTCATCTCAAAACCATAAAATCCATTAAAATTACAGCTCTATAAATTTGTTAAGATTGCTTCACTTTGCAATAGCATTGATATTAAGAAATGTTACCATTTTTTTAAGTCTTTCCAATCACAATGTCTCTGGTTTTCCTTTTTCTCTCTTCTCTTCTCTTCTCTTCTCTTCTCTTCTCTTCTCTTCTCTTCTCTTCTCTCCTCTCCTCTCCTCTCCTCTCCTCTCCTCGTTTCAGTGTTCTTTTTGGCAATTGTAGCCATAAGGCAGCAGAGAAAAAAGTCTTCCTTCTCAGACAAAATGGAAGAATTCAGAGAGAACATTGTCAGGTATGATGATGAAGGAGGTGGTGAGGAGGACACAGAAGCCTTCGATATTTCAGCTCTGAGGACCCACACTGTCATGAGAACGCACAAACCTCGGAAGAAAGTCACCACAGAAATCCACAGTCTCTACAGACAGTCTCTGCAGGTTGGCCCTGACAGCGCAATCTTCAGGCAATTCATTTCGGAAAAGCTTGAAGAAGCAAATACAGATCCTAGTGCTCCTCCATATGACTCACTTCAGACCTATGCATTTGAGGGGACTGGCTCTTTGGCAGGATCCCTCAGCTCTTTAGGTTCAAACATGTCAGACGCTGATCAGAGTTATGACTACCTTACAGACTGGGGACCTCAATTTAAACAGCTTGCAGGCATGTACACTTCCCATAGAAGTGTGGGAGATTAGTTACTTTCTGGTATGTTTTACTTTCCTAAATCTCAGCAGCCCAAAACAACTGTGAATTTTTAAAAGATCATCCCACATTTAAGCATGAAAAATAAAAGCTTTTTTTTTTTTTCTTTTTTCCCCTGGAAAGTCTTGGAAGTAGAGAACTTTTGAAAAACACACCAGGTGTGTCATGGAGTGAGGGGATAGAGACTCCCGTTTGAAAATCTCATGGCTATTTAGGTGTCTGGATGCAAACTGTGTTGCTTTGGATATCTAGGCCCCCTTCTGGATACTGAAAACCTGTGTTCTGCAAGTACAAAAGGAGGAGTAGAAGCCATAAATAGATATTGTAAATATGCTGTCATCCATAAGCTTTAAACTGTTTTCAAAGTTAAGACAGACTTTTGCTGCTGCAGTTGAATATATTCATTAACCAAAGTTAAACATATTTGTATAATGCTTCATTATATAAATATACTTGTGTGAAAAAGTAGACCCTAGATATTCTAATTCAATTGTCAGAAGCACTCACAGAATCATCTATTTATTGTTCCTGGGATGATAAATCTAAAACAAATGTCTTTTCCTATCAGTGTAAAAATAAAGACCTATTACAGTATCAGCAAGTATTTGCTGCCATTTTACTTTTTAATGGAACTATTGGAAAATGTATAAACCAATACTTAATTTAGCAAATAAGATAGAAAAAAAAAAAAATCAGTTCAAGTTAGAATCAATATTAAACGTAAATACTGCAATCGACCACAGTATATATTACTGTACTTAGAACAAAATACTATCTAAATACAGACATTTTTCCTTTTATTAAGAGCTTAAAGGATGACTGATTTACCAGCACAGATTTATTTTTTTATTATGGAATATAAAATTATCTGCAGTAGTCAGTTTTATTATAACAATATTAAGAATCTTTAAAATTCTAAGCTGATGGTTATAAAACTTTATGTATAACATTCGATAATAAGATAATAAAATGCTTTAATGTTAATCCACTTCTGAAAATGATTCTGAATCATACTGCGACACTCAAGACAGACTTCAAAATTAATTTCTCACTGTATTTTTGCCAAACATTCCATAATGAACATAAAGCTGTCTCAGAATAATTCTTTAATCTTACTTACACCACTACCCAGCAGCAATTTTGGATCTGACGGTCATCAAATATGTTCAAAATGGTCTGTCTGAAAAAAAAAAAAAAAAGCAACCTGCCTGGTTTTTATTCACCTCACTTTCAACAGGTACTTATTTCACAGAAATTATATCATTTAATTAGTTGATACATTTCTAGAGCTAAAAGCCAGCATCAGGGTAAAGACTATGCAATATTTCTTTATTTTTTTTACCCTTTTTTGTTTTAATAAGATTTTAAGCAAACTCTACTAAATTACAGCGAGCCAAGCAAAGTTTACGCAAGAAAAAAACCCCAAAACAGAACCACAAAAACCCTCAACTAACAAAACAAAACAAAACAAAAAGAACCCATGTTACATATAAGCTCTGTAATGTTTGCTACAATCGTTATTCACTGAAGGAAACCAAGGCATGTAGGTTTAGTGGAAAGGTGCCAGTGCAGAGTTTAAATTCCTGTCAGCTAAAAATAAAATATGTGGAGGAGTTTGAAAACCAGGAGAGATTTCCAATGTGAGGTCTGGTAAGGGCAGAAACATTATTCATGATATTCATAGCTGTAAAAATACAGGGAGGGGTCATCCGACCAGGTGCAGATGAAACAGCATCTGCTTCATAAGTAAAACCTGTTTCTTGCCAGTCTCATGCTAGGATGCCAGTATGCAGCTACAAAGCAGCTTTAAAAGATGTACAAGGAAAAACACTGTATTAATGACTCTTGCGTTCAATGCTCTCAAATACATGTGACAAAATAACATTTATTTGAGATAAATTTGTACATATTAGTAATTTGCTCCATGGAAAGGAATACAGAAAGAAAGAATAATTATTCATGTACTGGTTGTTGATGATGGTGAAAAGTACTTTTTTAGGATTAGGTCTACAGATTTACACAGGTTATACTCTAAACAGATCCTTATTCCACAGATGGTCCCTGTGGCATTAATAGAATTACTCATGCTTTCAGGCTGTATTTAGTACAAAAAGGATAACAGTGTCTGATCCTCTCTCAATCCAGAGATTTTGTCCATTTATGTGGGAAAAATAGCCTTGAACACTCAACCATATTTGCACTTATATTATAATTTTTCTCTTTTTACTGTAAGGAACTTTAACAATAAATAATTTTTGTAGCCAGTGCATACCACTGTCATGTAATTTTTGTAACCAGTGTGTGCCATTGTCAGTAACTTCTATATGAAAGAGAATAATGGCCTCTAATGGGTCTTAAATGATCTTTAGCTTGAAAGGCATAAGCCTGTTTGCTCAGCAGAGAAAAGAAATGTTTTGCTCCAAAGATATTATTCCTAGCTGATACTGGGCCACACGACACTGGACCTAGTAACTTCACACTTCTTTTAACATACTGTACTTAACTTAGCTGAACCTGCAAAAAGGTTTGTAGAAGTGTCTGCTTATTTGAAGGATATAAACATTCCGAGGAAGCTGAAATTTAACGTTTAAGAGATATTGCAATACTTAATAAGATTATATTAATAAAGGATAAGGTATCAGACAGAGTTACTGATAATGAGATCTATTAAACTGTGGAATGGTTTTCCCAAGAGAAACCTCTGTTACCTTTATCTTTTAATTTTTTTTTTAGTAGCTAGAATTAGCTATGCTATTGGCTGAAGTGAAGAATGCAAATACAGTACCACATGGTAAATACATATTCAGCTGTTCATCAACTGCCTGAAAGAATATAAGGAAGGCTTACTGACTGGTCAAAGGTAGTATGATCATACACACTCCACCTCTGTGTGAATGCTTTGAAAAGATGTCCTGTATATTTCTTTTTCTGTAACGTGGCAATGAGACAGATTAAAAAGTGGTGAAATACCTGACAAAAGACTGGCTTCCTGTTTCAGTCCTTTCTCATCAGGATTCAGAGTGTAGTGTTGTTTGCTTTTATTGTTTAAAAGCCAAGAAAAGGAAGACTATGCATACATTAATAAATGCTTAACATTCAGATGTTTGAAATTAAAAAACAAAAGAGCAAAACTACTTGATACCACATTGCAGCTTCAGAGTCATTGTTCTGACTGGAAAAATGTATTTTGTTTATGGATTCACCCAAAATAAAATGTTTTCATTTGATTTTCATTTTGTATATCACAATGTAGGTTTTTTATTTTCATAACATTTAGAAGCAATCCTGCTTGCCACTGAGGCAAGTGTCTTTAATTCACATAATTTTCCTACCACATTTTCTCACACATACTGTCATTACACTCCTAGCTTTGCTTTCAAAATTTGCATTGGAAACGGGGTTGGTTTAACTCTCATTCTTAACTGCATGGGGTAACCCTGTCAGATGAGAGTAAAATATTTTTTAAAAGAGAGTGTGCATTTTATGCTTTAAAGTCAGATCTAATATATACTCTCTGAGGAGTAGAAGTTGAAGGAAATTATGTGATTTTACATTCTGGCAAAGAATACATTTTACCCTTGATCCAGAATATGAACAAATAGAATAGAAGGTATATGAAAACAATGAGTAGCTATTAGTAAAGTCTGTAAGATTTCTCTACCAGAAAATTGGTAAACCTATATTTTATAAAGAAAAATAAAGTGGATTGATGTTTATAAAAAAAAAGTTGACACATATTACAACAGTAATATTCAGGAAAAAAAAAAAAAAAAGTTCTTCATATATGGGTCTATATCAGCCTTATCTCTCATACACGGAGACCAAGGAACAGTAAATTTATCTATAGTGCACAAAAGGATAATACAGAGAGATGCTTAGATCAGTGTGAAACCCTTTACCCACACAAATAGATAATAGCAATAGTCAGAAATATGTTTAAGACTCAAGAGGATATCTGCCAGAAATGCAGTTAGATATATGGAATTAAGAGCAAATATTAATAAATACAACTAGAAACCATCACTGCTTCACAAAACTATCCAATAACAGAAACCAGAGCAGGATATAATGGATCTTAATTTCCCAAATATTTTGTGATTTAGGCAGTGTTTTAATAATAATAATAAAGTTTATAGTTTCAACAATATTCCACATGTGGAGGTTCAAATAGGATTGGTTTATAGAGAAACAGTAACATCTGCATACATATAACTGACAAAAGGATGACACACAAGTTACTGGATGAAACCTTAAAAGGGTGCGAACCTACCCACAGATATATGATGCGTCCCTTCTGACATTGTTATGAGTAAATTAATCTCTAT
Organism: Athene cunicularia; assembly: GCF_003259725.1. Taxonomy (NCBI): domain Eukaryota; kingdom Metazoa; phylum Chordata; class Aves; order Strigiformes; family Strigidae; genus Athene; species Athene cunicularia. The sequence continues at coordinate 95,252,462 of NW_020799095.1, forward strand.
CATCACAAATTTCTTTGAAAAGAGATTTTTAAAAGGGCATCTTGGGTAACTGTTTTAGTAGCTTAGGAGTTGGAACAAGAATTTTTAATATACTGATTTTGTATGTTGAACTTGGAAGTGTAAAAAAATATCCCCCATTATTAATAGTGAGGATTCCTGAGATGTAAGCATGAGCTGGATGGCCTTGAAGACTGGAGAATAGAAAATGGGTAAAATGTAATAGCAAAAATAAAGACTGTCAACTCTGGAAATAGTTATTTTTAAAAAAATCTACTACTGGACGCTTCTCCAGTAGAGTGATTAAACAGGACATGGATATTCTAACTGCAAAGGTAATTATGAACTGCCAAAAATATATGAACCAAAGCTGTACTAGATAATAAAATAGACAAAAGAAAACATTGACCATGAAATTAGATTGAGATTAGATTACCTGTTTAATTACTTGACAGCTCATACTCTTTTGTCAGACTCTGACCAGCCACCTTAATATCATTTCTGAAGGTCACATATTCATTTAAACTGTAATCCAAAGGTAGTTCCAATACTAATTATTGCTAAAGTGTTTTCATAGAACAAAATTATTACTAATTTGTTATTTATTCCATATGTATAAACTCTTTGGCTAGGCCAGACAAGGTGTCCAACAGATGTAAAAGAAGTGATAAACAAAGTTATTCTTATGCTTTTATAATTTCAACAGCTGAATTCAATATGCACACATTTCATTATATATTCAGTAAACCTAATTTCATTTTTTGCAAATGCCAATTTACTTACATTACTTAGGAATTTAAAATATCATTACAATGACTTTACAAATATTTTATGAGAATTCTTAAAGATTACGGTGACTTTAGTAATATTTTATGCAGGTTCTTGTCAAAGCATCTTATTCTCACACACATATCTTACCCTGCTTTTGCCATCACTGAATATCAAAACATCCTAGTTAGCATCTAAAAGCAATTGCACTCACTGTAGTTTATCTCGCCCAACCTAACAAAGGGTTGACATAGCGCTGAGGGATATGGTGTAATTGAGAACGGTCAGTGTTAGGTTAATGGTTGGACTAGATGTTCTACGAGGTCTTTTCCCATCTAGACGATTCTCTGATTCTGTAAAAATTGGTGTAAATTATTCTACTTACTTGCTATCCTGTGTTGCCACTCCCTCAGACTTCCCAGAAGTCCAAGGCAGGCTAAATGCTATCCAGGACAGTAGAATGAAAGGGTCATCTTTCCTTATGGGATTGCCTTAGACATGGTAGACCTTCCATAACAAAGATCTCCTGCTAATACATCTCCTTTGTGTCACTGAGGACTCTAACCCAATGATGAATCACCCCCAAATCTTCATCTGCTTTCCCCAACCTGACAGGAGTATAAGGATTCTGCTCTGTTTTCTGTGTTGGTTTAAGCCCTGCCAGGACAAGAGACCACATGGCCGTTGCCCCTCCCCCACCCTCAGCCGGTCGGGCTGGCAGTGAGGCACAAACCCGGGTTAAAATAAGAAAAAAATTAATACAGCAGTGTAATAAACAGTCTGAACAACAACAGTGGCAATAATAACAACAATAAACATCAATAACAGTGAACGAGACAAAAGATATACAGAGAAATACCACAAATGGTCACGGAACAGCTCCCCGCCACTAAGACCACCAAGGAGAAAGTAAAAATTGTTCCCGCGCCAGACCTGATGTCAGCATGGTATGAATAACCCATCTGGAAATCCCTTCCCCCTCTCTCTCTGATGGGGAAACCTAACCCTATCCTAGCTGAACCACGATATAATCCACCCCTTTATTCTATACCATATGTGTCATGTCCAGCTGCCATTTAGCAGTTAACAATAACAAAGTAATAATCTACACAGGCACAGCATAATTCACGGCATGTTCTCACCCAGAATCAAGTCCCCCTGTGGTACACATCAGACCTCTCCATTGTCCTGCATCACCCACCAGGTGCACCCAGGTCCTTGGGCAAAAGCAATCCCGTGGATGGGTTTGCCTTTACCTTTGCCTGGTGCAGGACTAAACCAGACCATTTTCCCCAATATATTCCTCATGCGCACCACAGGGACTTTATCCCCATCTACAGCAGGTGGAGGTTTTGACTGAGCCGGGCCAGTTCGACTGGCAGATCCTCTTGTGTTGACTAGCCAGGTGGCCTTTGCTAGATGCATGTCCCAGTCTTTGAAGGTGCCACCTCCCAGTGCTTTCAACATGGTTTTTAACAGTCCATTGTAGCACTCGATCTTCCCAGAGGCTGGTGCGTGGTAGGGGATATGGTAGACCCACTCAATGCCGTGTTCTTCTGCCCAGGCATTTATGAGGTTGTTTCGGAAGTGGGTCCCGTTGTCTGACTCAATTCTCTCTGGGGTGCCGTGTCACCACAGTACTTGGGTCTCAAGGCCCAGGATGGTGTTCTGGGCAGTGGCGTGGGGCACTGGGTAAGCTTCCAGCCACCCAGTGGTTACTTCCACCATTGTGAGCACGTGGCACTTCCTGTGGCAGGTCTGTGACAATGTGATGTAGTCGATCTGCCAGGCCTCTCCATATCTATATTTCAGCCACCGCTCTCCATTTCACTGGGGCTTCACCCGCTTGGCATGTTTGATTGCAGCACACGTCTCACATCCGTGGATGATCTCTACAATGGTGTCAATTGTAAGGTCGACCCCTCGATCTCGAGCCCATCTGTATATTGCATCTCTACCTTGGTGGCCCGAGGTCTCATGGGCCCACCGGGCTATGAACAGTTCACCTTTGCGCTGCCAGTCCAAGTCCACCTGAGCCACTCTAATCTTAGCAGCTTGGTCTGCCTGCTGGTTGTGTCGATGTTCATTAATGGCCCAACTCTTGGGTACACGGGCATCCACATGGCGCACCTTCACAACAAGGTTCTCCACACGGGCTGCAATGTCCTGCCACACTTCAGCAGCCCAGACGGTTTTACCCTTACGTTGCCAGTTGTTCTGATTCAATTCCTGCAGCCATTTCCACAGGGTATTCGCCACTGCCCATGAGTCAGGGTAGAGGTAGAGCCTCGGCCACTCTTCCCGCTCAGCAATATCCAAAGCAAGCTGGACGGCTTTCACCTCTGCAAACTGGCTTGATTCACCCTGTCCCTCAGCAGTTTCAGTGACCCGGCGTGTGGGACTCCATACAGCAGTCTTCCACTGTCGATGTTTTCCCAAAATACGACAAGACCCATCAGTGAACAGGGCACATCTTTTCTCCTCATCCAGCAGCTCGTTATATGGTGGGGCCTCCTTAGCATGTGTCACCTCCTGTTCTGGTGACATCCCGGAATCTTTGCTCTCTGGACAGTTTGTAATCACCTCTAGTATCCCTGGGTTGCTGGGGTTCCCTATTCAAGCCCGTTGTGTTATCAACGCAACCCATTTACTCCATGTGTCATCGGTCGCATGATGTGTGGAGGAAGTCTTTCCTTTGAACATCCACCCTAGCACCGGCAGTCGCGGTGCCAGGAGGAGCTGTGTTTCAGTGCCGACCGCTTCTGAGGCAGCTCGAACTCCTTCGTATGCTGCTAGTATCTCCTTCTCAGTTGGTGTGTAATTAGCTTCAGAGCCTTTATATCCCAGGCTCCAAAAGCCCAGAGGTCGGCCTTGGGTCTCCCCAGATGCTCTCTGCCAGAGGCTCCAGGTAGGGCCATTCTCCCCGGCTGTGGTGTAGAGCATGTTCTTAACCTCCTGCCCTTCCCGGACTGGCCCGAGGGCTACTGCCTGGGCAATCTCCTGTTTAATTTGTTCAAAGGATTGTTGTTGCTCAGGGCCCCATTCAAAATCGTTCTTCTTGCGGGTTACGTGGTAGAGAGGGCTCACAATCAGGCTGTAGTTCGGGATGTGCATCCTCCAGAACCCCACAGCACCCAGGAAAGACTGAGTCTCCTTTTTAGAGGTTGGTGGGGCCATGGCTGTTATCTTGTTTATCATCTCCATTGGGATGTGGCGACGCCCATCTTGCCATTTTATTCCTAGGAATTGAATTTCCCTTGCAGGCCCCTTAACTTTCTTTTGCTTAATGGCAAAGCCAGCCTTCAGGAGGATTTCAATGATTTTCTTCCCTTTCTCAAATACTTGTTCAGCTGTGTCCCCCCATACAATGATGTCATCAATATACTGCAGGTGTTCTGGAGCCCCACCTCTCTCCAGTGCAGTTTTGACCAGTCCATGGCAAATGGCGGAACTGTGGTTCCACCCCTGGGGCAATAGATTCCAGGTGTACTGGATGCCTCTCCAAGTGAACGCAAACTGTGGCCTGCACTCTGGTGCTATCGAATGGAGAAGAATGCGTTAGCAATGTCAATCGTGGCGTACCACTTGGCTGCCTTCGACTCCAGTTCATACTGGAGCTCTAGCATGTCTGGCACTGCAGCACTCATTGCTGGCGTAACTTCATTCAGGCCACGGTAGTCCACAGTTAGCCTCCATTCACCATTAGGCTTCCTCACTGGCCATATAGGGCTGTTGAAGGGGGAGTGAGTTTTGCTGATCACCTTCTGGCTTTCTAGTTGACGGATCAGCTGATGGATGGGGACCAGGGAATCTCGGTTGGTGCGGTACTACCACCAGTGCACCATCCTGGTAGAAATCGGCACTCACTGCTCCTCAACCTTAAGCCACCCCACCACTGAGGGATCCTCTAAGAGGTCGGGTAAGGTGAACAACTGTTCAACCTCCTCCGGTACCCTTTTGAGTCTTTGAAGTACCCTCTCCTGAGATAGTCTATGCCAAGGATGCACGGGGCATCTGGGCCGGTCACAATGGGGTGCTTATGCCAGTCCTTCCCAGTCAGGCTCACTTCAGCTTCCAGTAGGGTCAGCTGTTGGGATCCCCCTGTCACTCCGGAGATGCAGCTGGATTCAACACCACTGTAGTTCGATGGCATCAGGGTGCACTGTGCGCCAGTGTCCACCAAATCCTTATACTCTTGTGGGTCTGACGTGCCAGGCCATCGGATCCACACTGTCCAGTAAATCCGATTATCCCTTTCCTCCACCTGGCTGGAGGCAGGGCCCCTCTAATCCTGCTCATCATCACTCACTTGTTGTGAGAATGATTTACTGGTCCCCTCAAGAGGGTCAGACATAACGTTCACCATTCTATTCTGTCTGAGGGATTTCCGACTGGACACTGGAGCTGCGGTCTTCTTGGAGGACTCCCCTTTGGTGATGGTCTTCCCATTCAGCTGCTCTACTCGTGCAGCTAGGGCAGCAGTGGGCTGTCCATCCCACCTCCTCATGTTTTCTCCATGGTCGCGGGAAAAACCACAGGGTTCCTCGTGGTGTGTGCCTTCTGCTGCCTTTCTCTTGGGTGGGGAAACGTTTACTTCTAATGGCTGAGACATTAGCCTGTGCAGGTGGAACGTAGGACATGTCCTCTTCCATTTTCTGGACCCTCTGAGACAGTTTCTCCACAGCTGAGACCAAGGAATGTTGAAATGAGGGGAGATTTCCATATTGCCGGAGCTTGCCAACCACTCCATCCCCTGTTAGAGTGTGGGTGTCTGTCCACCAGGAAACTATTGCCAATGCTTTCGTGTGCTTCTGGTGCGCTCTTCAAGAACTTTCGCCACCTCAGGTATGAGCAAGGGGCCTGATCTGGGTCCATGGGTGACTGCTCATCATTCAGATCACCACAGATCATATCAAACACAGCCAATTCCCTGAGATTCTGAATGCCTTTCTCAGTGTTGGACCATTTGCTTAGCTGACATAGGATATCATCCTTGTAGGGGTGCCTCTACCTTACACTGAGAAGGAGCTGCCTCCAAAGGCTGAGGGTTTGAGCCTGTTTCCCTATTTCCCTATCAATGCCAGCCTTCTTGGACAAGTTCTCAGCTGCTTGGCCTCTCTCCCCTCCATCTCAAAAGCACTAGCTCCATTGCCCCAGCATCGGAGCAGCCAGGTGCAAATCTGCTCTCCTCCCATGCGGCCGAAATCTCTCTGCATATCTCCCAACTCAGTCAGGGATAGAGATAGGATGATCACCACTGGCCCTTACTCCTGCTCCCGTGCTGGGCCTGGTTCATCCCCATCCCCCACTCTGAGAGCTGGCTTTCTGGTATATTTTGTTTTCTGTATTGGGGCAACTGACACTGGCACTGGCTGGCTCTCTGGCTCAGTCGCTGTGCTGGTGGAGGTGACTGAGACTGGCTCTGTCTGTGCTCCCGGTTCAGATATTGTTTCAGCTTCTGTGGCCTTTTCTTCCTCTGAGGGCAGTGGGTGGTATTAAAGAGGACACAGTACGCATGGGCAAGTCCCCAACACATTGCAGTGATTTGTGTCTCCTGGGTTTTGACAGTTTAGTAACACACACTTTCTAAGCACTCCATCAGCTTCTCAGGGCTCTGCATCTGCTAAGGAGTGAAGTTCCAAAGCATTGGGGGTGCCCACCGACTCAGGCCTTTGCCCATCTTTTCCCACACCCCTTGCCAGTCACTATTATCTGACCTCAGGGCAGGTTTCTGGGCACTGCTATTCTTAGAGAAGTGCCGCATGGCCAGAACCAAAATCAGACAGACATTCAGAAAGCATTGTGCTTCAATCACACCGGCCTGCAGGCTCCAATGAAAATTGAAACTCCCAAAACCCGAGAGGATCTCTTCCCCTGTGTCACCTATAGAGGGGGTGAGACCCCTAACAAAAACCCAGGCAGCAAACAGGTACCGGCCAGTCCCCACACACAGAGATACAAAGGCAGCATAAGCAGTCAGTAGCCCATATAACAAAACAATCCCCTTTAGACATTTTCCACCGACAACAAATACCAGCACTGGGAACACACAGTGGATATAAGGAATAATCCAGCCCCACCATGCAAGCAAGTGGGCCAGCACTGAAAATATTTTCTTATCAAACGTACAAATACAAACAGAAAAATTACACCCAACAGATTGCTCTAGCACACTCTGGTCAGGGTCTGTCCCTTTTTGATTCTTATTTCAACCCTCTTGTGCCCCATGTTGGGTGCCAAAAAACGCTGTGGTGGTTTAAGCTCTGCCGGGACCGGAGACCACATTGCCGTTGCCCCTCCCACACCCTCAACCAGTCAGGCTGAAAGTGAGGCACAAACCCCGGGTTAAAATAAAAATAAATTTAATACAACAGTGTAATAAGCAATCCGAACAACAACAGTAGTAATGATAGTAACAATAAACAGCAATAACAGTAAACAAGACAAAAGATATACAGAGAAAGACCGCAATGGTTACAGACAGCTCGCTCACGATGCTTCCCGTGACCAAAGCCACAAAGGAAAAAGTTCCCGCTCTCCCATGCCTGGATCTGACCTCAGCATGGTATGAATAACCCACCTGGAGATCCCTTCCCCCTCTCTGCTGGGGAAACTTAACTCTATCCTAGCTGAACCAGGACATTTTCTTACCTTCATGTACATTTGGGTTTACTTTTAAAAAAAAATAAATATTTTTCTTTGACAGTAGTTCTTGTCAGTCATGAATTATTAATATTGCTTGAAAGCATTCTAGTAACAGCTAAAGATTTCCAGGTCATCTCCTTGTGTAGATAGCTATTTTGCAATCACAAATTTCAGGAAATGCAGAGGAAGAGAAATTAAATCAAGGCCAAGGGCGGTCAAATAGTTCATGTAGCTGGCCAGCTCCTGAGCTGTAAACGAGTTGTACATCCCAAAATATTCAGCTCCCTGGACTACAGTTAATTTTTTGCAGATCTGCTTGTTCTTTCTTGGTGAATAATAAAGTAATTTAAAATAAAAATGCTATGTTCTCCTGAGTTGGCCTCTTCTGGTTTTGTAGGTCACTTTGAATAAATTTTGCATATGATCTTTGTCAAACCAGGTGAAAGTAATGCAACTGCTAGTTCTTTGTTTATGATGCCTTTTCCCAACATAAACTAGACCATAAGTGCATGAGTGGCTTTAGAAAAAACTATCAAACAGCAAGTTAAGTGTATAGCTCATGGAAACACATTATCTTCTCCTCTCTCTGATATATAACTTATCTAGATTCACCTTTGCCCCATTACACCTTAAAAGAAACAGAAAGCTTTAGCAAATGTAGGCCTCTCACAATATTCCTTTTTTTATAGGAACTTTGTAAATAACAGTCTATGACTAAGATTTAGTTAACTGTGGAGAAGCAAAAGGAAATGACGTAGAAGAGAGTTGAAATGTTTAAGGAAATCGCCATTGACTTATTACCGATTAGTTTCAGCCAAGCTGCAGAGTAGGTTTCCTGAACACCCACCAATTTTTTTAGACACAATATCTTGTTATAGAGAAACAGTTATATTCAAATGAAAGAATTTACTGTTGGTCTGATTTAAGTTATTATTACTCCAGTTGTTAAAACTCATAATTCAATTTCTATACAGTTTAAGTGCTATATTAATAAACTTCTTCCTCTCTACTCCTTTTTTTCTGGTTTTATGCTCATCTTCCTAAGGCTTCAGTCTGGAGGAGGAGGAATGGTACCACAAGTAATCAGTATTACTAGCCCTTTGGCAGGAAGAATGTAACACTGAAAAAGCTCATTGTACCCAGTTCCCAATATTGTATCCCTTTGGTGATCAGAAGTTAAGCACTGGTAAGCTCTTTGTACCCTGTAGCACCCTGTGTAATAACAGCATTCAGGGTCAACACTGTCAAGGCCTCTTCTCATTCTGTGCATTTGTTCTATGATGCTGAAATGCTGGGGTTTCAACCCCAAGCCCCAAATTAAGGTTTACATGTGGGTGATTCCCACAGCCCTTCACAAAGGGGGGGTGAGTTTACCTTTAAGCTTCCCTCCAGGGTGCGGCGGCCTTGCAGGGAGATCCATTGGGTAAATGAGCCCCAGGTGTCCTGCACTGAGTAAACAAAGGTCAGGTGTCCCACTTAGGGATAAAAGCTGGGACCACTTGCAGGCAGGGGCAGTGTTTGTCTGTGAGGTGGATGCTCTGTGCAGAGTTCCCTGTTGGGGAAGGACCTCCTGCCTCCCTGGGACTGGGCTCCAGTCAGGTCTGGCTTTTGTAAGTGTGGGCTGTGTAGAGATTCAGTATGTGGCTTCCTTGGTCTTATGTATTTGGCTGGTTGACTTGGTTGTCTCCTGTCCCTTCTATGGGAGACTGCGTTTCACCATTTATTCCACCTATTGTTGGTTGTGCTGTGTCATTGTTGGGGTCAGTGGATTGATGTCAGTTATGTATAACCTGACTAATTTGTTTGTACCCCCAGTGCTCACCCATGTACTGACCCTTTTGTATCAAATACAACTTGGTTATTGGTTCATCTTTATGCTGGCTGTGTCTCTTATGCTAGGCCTAATAACTGGCAAAAAAGATGCATTTTATTCTAAGTTCATAGGTTTAATCTGGAGCAAATAATTAAATACAAAAGTACATAAATACATATATAGTTACACCACACAATTACACAAAGCCAAGCAAAGCTAAAACTAATTAGACAGTAGTCACCTGATCATTAGGTAATTTCTTTTATGGTTAAACAAGCCAAAACATATCCTAAATAGGACAAGAAAAGTCTAGAGAATAGCAGTCCTGAAGCCTGTGTTATCCTGACACTAAGACTCTTAGTGTCATCTCCATACTTACTACCTACAGGTCTACAATTGCTGGAAGGTTTTCAAAGGGAAATCACAATAATAAATTAAGAATTAACCGCCTCCTACAATTTCAAGTATTTCTGGAAGAGTAATCGCCTCTGAAAGAAGGAGAGGATAACCTTGGCCTTTCTGTTCATTTGAGTTTTCTAGAGAAAAGTAACCAACATTAGAACAAATATGTAAGCATTTTCCAGAAATGTGTTTTCATCCTTGCTATTTCTTCAGGCTGTATTTGCAATATGAGTTTCCTGATGGCTCACCACATGTTTTGGCTTGCAGATCCTTACCCTTAGATGAAAAGTTCCTCAGCTTTCTGCTGTGTAAGTGCTCCTATGTGCTAGATGGCTCAGATTCACTAAAAAAACCAAATAACCTTCAGCAGTACTTATTGCAACAGTATTGTAATGCTGATTTTCCCTTGTTATTGGAGAATGGTAGAGACAATGAAGACCTGGTTGATTAGAGAGCAAATGTTTTTTAAAAGATCCACAAAGTGAGGTTTCTGTTATAAACTCACAAAATTCTGGAACAGCAGAAATTCAGATAATCTATTTGAGCTATGCTTTCATGTTTACTTTTTTTTTTTTCCCTGTCTGTGAAAAGAACTTTGTAATGCAAGTCATTGTGAGAAAAATCAAAATGCACCAAATAGCTGTTGTACCAGACCACTCTGGAAGCCCCACTTCATTTCTTTAGTATGAAGCAGTTAATAGCAGGTTGTTAGTAATGTTGATATCGTGGATTAGGCCTGAGTAGCAAGGTAAATGGAAAGGAAGTGTTTTCTGGACACTGAAAATTTTGTCCAGTTTGTACCATCTTTCTAATTTTCCTTTGTAGTGTGCAGGACATAAATAACTGTTCCTGACATTATTTGTAAAATTCACACTTTTTTGGTTTACTCCAAATAGGATACAGAAGAATTTTGGCTTGCTAGATTTCTCTTCCTTATTGATTTACTGGCTTGTTTGATGCTGACAAGTGTGCACTTTTTGCTCTGAACATTTTCTTGATGGTCCTTTTTATGTGCTCCTTTAAAAACAAAACAAAACAAAAAAACAGAAGGGAAACAAAAAGTCATTGAGAAGGTAGAAATGCCATTAAATGCCATTTGAAACACAATCAGAAATGAGTCTTACCAGGAGTTCTACAACTTAAGCTGTAATAAAAGAAGATTTTGGACCTTTATTTTCTCTTTGTAGGACACAAAATACCCTTATAAATGCCTAACAACATTCTTGTTATTTCAGTTACCTAGGACACCAGAGATGCTTTCTATCACCTTGTTCTCTTTAGTAGGATGTTACAGTTACTTTACTGTAGCTCTTAAGCACATGATAGTGTGCTGGGAAGCATTTTGTAACACAGGGAGTTGATAATGTGAGAGATGCTTCTAAGGTAGATACAACCAGAATAGTTACCTACACATTATCTGATATTCCTGTTGGGTTTTATTATTATTTCTATTTTTATTTCAAATAATTTGACAGTTTAAGTCTGATAGTGTAAAAATATTTAGGAATGTGTATCCATTGATTATAGGAATTGTTTAAGGAAAAGATAATCACATCTTTATGCCAGTTTGCACAGAAAACAAACAAACAAGACAAAAGTCCCATTGGTTCTCATAGTGGGCTTCATCTACCACAATATATCTGCTTGGAGAACAACATAGTAGAATGCAAGCAATACAGAAGTTTCTGGTGTGCTAGATGGCAGCTGTTTGATGTACAAATCAAATGGGCTAGTTACAGAACTAACCCCATGGGCCAGCTATACTCTACCTGAATTAGAAAAAGATCAGTATGGTTGGATGGGTGGACTACAATATGAGTGAGAAACTGGCTAGACCACTGAGCTCAATGGATCGTGGCCTACATTTCATCACTAGTTTAGTGGTGTTTCTGAGGGGTTGTTACTGAGCTTAATACTACAAATTGTCTTGAACAATCCCCTGGGCAATGGTAGGGAGTGCACCTTCAGCAAGTTCATGGACAACACCAAATTGTGAGGAACATTCAACATGCTGAAGGGTAGAGATGCCCTCAAAAGGTACCGGATGAAGTTAGAGGGACAGACAGCAGTATGCTGAAATGGTAGGGAAATGTGACTCTATGACTGTTTGTAGCTGTCCTGTATCATTAAACTGGAAGATATAGCAGCAGTTTGAGCATGGAGTTTCACATGCTAATGATACTCACTCACTTCCATCTCTTTTTGCTTAGCTAACTCAGAAGGGAAAACAATGTGTTAGCCAATTTAACTTTAGGGATAATTTTCACCAAATGTAACAGTTACATCCAGAAAAATTCTAGGTAGGAGAAAGGAAATGTACACAATAAGTAGCATAACCATCTGCTTATCCAGAGAGTAGTTAGTACACAGATAAGCTCAAAATATAGGCATTCTATTTGGTTTTTGATGATTTAAGATGTGCAAACAACTTTTTGTCAACACCATAATATGCATATGTAGGTAGAGACAGCATACAAATTCTGTTTTCTTAGTTAAATAGCTTCATACTAAGCCCAACAATTCTTGATTATTTCTTTGTTTGATCACAGTTAGAAGCAATAAAACATGAGAATTGCCTGACTTCCTGTGAATGTAATAATCTCTGCCATTTTTCAGAAGTTGTTATACCCTAAAAAAAGTTAAACTTAATCCCGGTATACCTGAAGGACTTTTTGTATTCCTACCTCCGGTGGTAGTTTGAGCCAGAGGCCACTGAGCATCATGCAGCCGTTCACTCACCCCTTCCCTGTCAAGAATGGGAAGGAGAAAATGAAACAAACGATTCAGGAATTGAGATAAGACAGGGAGGGATGACTCACCCATTATGGTCATGGGCAGGCAGACTCGTGAGGGGAAGAAAAGAGAACATCAGTTTAATTCAGACACTAACAACAACATACCCTTAACAGAGTAGGACAGTGAGAAGGTTACCACATCTTAAAAACACCTTCCCCTCACTCCACCCTTCTTCCTGGGCTCAGTTTTGTTCCCAGTCTCCCTACCTCCTCACTCCAGCGGGCAGGTGTGAGAGACAGAATTGTCAAATGATTGTCCCAAAGCTTGCTTGTGTGTGTGCTTTGAGTCATGGGGTGGTGTAAGTAATGTTTCAAACATTCATCAAGGACCAGCTGTGGTCTTTGTAATTAGTCTAAGGAATGTCACCCAAGGAAGCAGGAGCGGATGGAAGGATGCACCCTCCCACTCCCTTGCAGTTGTTTTGACAAACTCCTTAGACATGCCTCAAAGAGGGGGAAACATGGACTGGGTGAAACCAGGTGTTTTCTCTTCAAGCACATGGCTCTACTGTGTATGCCAGATGCCATGCATGCCTTGCAAACGACTTTGTCACTTCACCAGTGATGAGGTGATAAGAACTGATAAGAGGTCATCATTTTTGCCCCAGAAGTCAGATGATTGCTCAAGAAACATGAAGTCAGCAGATCTGTGGGAACTGAGGCAAAAACAAGGGTGGGCAGGGCAAGCACGACCACATACTCAATTGGAAAGTGGGTGGTGCACCCAATTCCCCCTCAATGTATGCACAGTACCCATGCTCCACCTTTTTCCTTGTCTCTCATGGAATTCAATTCGTGGAATACCTGCCTCTCTTTGTCTAGTATGCAAATCAGCTGATAATATGAGCTTAAAAGGCGACAGAGAACTTTACTGTGTGTGCATTCACCACCAAAGACGACCAACAGGACTCTGCTGGATCCATGGTGGTGCCTATTCTTGCAACTCTGTTCCAGATGTTTGCTTGATTTCTGTCTTTTCCTTCCATTCTGTCCTATTGCTACCACTCTTCACTTTTAATAATAAAATCCTTTGGGTGTATGGCATTTGACCTGATTTGTGTCTTAATCTCACTTTTGTGATAATATTGAAACCTCCCCCAACACTGGATCAGGATGGCAAAGAATGGGTTTTTTTTTTAGTCAGTCTGCTGCTTTGTCCTCCAAGGTGGGGTGGAGCACTCCTCTGCATTCTTGTCCAGCTCCACTTGGTTCCCCTCTCACAGTCATCCACAAACTTTCTCCGCTGTGAGTTCTTCCCATGCGATGCACTCTTTCTGAGATGTTCCAGCATGGGTCACCCCCACATGCTGCAGTCCTCTCAGCGCCAAACTACAACAGTGGCGGTTTCTTCTTCTCACAGAGTCCCAGTCTAGTGCAGCTGCCTGCTCTAGTGTGGGGTGCTCCACAGCCTGAAAGCAAATCTCTGCTTCACCATGGACATCCATGGTAGCAGGGGGGCAGCCCTGATGTCTTAGCACAGGATACAGGGGGGCTCTGCACCTCCCTCCCTTCCTTGTCCTTTCTTCCTCTGACCTCAGTGTTCACATAGGTGTTCTCCTCATAACTTGTCCTCACAAGACAACTCTCCTCCTTCCAGGTTCCCTTTCTTAAACACATTATTGCAGAGTCCATCACTAATTGTCTCGGCCTTGGCCAGGGGTGGGTCATACTTAGAGTCAGGGGAACTTTTGAGAAACTTCTCACAGTGGCCACTGCTGTAGCCCCCTCCTCCGCTAACAAAAAAATCTCACCACACAAATCCAGCACTCCTTACTACAATCTCTCAAAGTAGCTGCTGCAAGGAACCCCTATAGCCTGTACCTTAGGGAAGAATGTGGGAAGACAATACAGAAACCAAAAGTTATGCAACTCAAAACCAAAATTAAAGTCATGTCATCTTTTATAACAAAAAGTAAAACCAAAACCAAAATCTTTTAAGATCTTGAAAACCCACTAAAAGTTAAGATTTAGAGATTAATTTGAAATACAAACATCAATTTTCTTTCCTCTGTGGTTGTTTTAAAATGTCACTATACCTCTGATCCATCCTCTGAGCTTTCCAAAGTACATACATGGCAACACTGTAAATATAGGCAAACATAATTTTCTACTAGAACAACTATTTTCTTCAATGCTATTTATACTTCAAACTTTTTAAATTATTTTTTGAGCACATTCTAGGCAACAGTCCAGCTCAATCTGACATTATAGCTTTCGAAAACTTCCTTCTTCTGGTCTCAGATGCCTATTTTTACTGTGCATGCTTCCTCATCAAAAAAGCTAATTATCCAATTTACAACACATGTTCTAAGTCCCTACCACCTGAAAGTGATATGCTCAAACCCCAGTGCATACTTAACCCAATCCTATGCAAAACAAGTAGTAAAGAAAAAAATACCCACTGATTTTCTTAAAAGGTATTTTTCTTTTTACTGAGACAGGATTCTCAGTTCAAAGCAATCCATCATCCATACAGTGAGAAATTATATTAGAAAAGTTTTTAAAATAATGTCATTGTGGGGATTTTTTTTAAAAAAAAGTATTTACTGGTGGTTTTCTGAGACTACTGGATGTAAAAAAAAAAGTCACTAAACAGCTACACTGCTGGAAATTCTGAGTGTCTGTAGAAGCACATGGGTTCATTAAGACTATACTTATATTCTTTAACACCGAGAAGTTTTATAGACTGTTGTAATATAGAAAAAAAATTCTGAAAATGTTTTCCCAACACTTTTATATTAGTGTCATTCTGCATTGCTGGACTAGCCTAAAAACTTTCTTAAGAACCTTATCAGTTGTCTATTAGGTTTCTGCACCTCATTGCAAAACATCAGAGTAAAGCAGTAGGACTAAGCTCTTGCTTGGTTTTTGAACCACTACTCTAATATGTCTTCACTGTTGCAATATGCTATTTGCTGTGTTGAAAGCTCTCATCAGCTGAATTTATTTTATAAAGTTATGGAAACAATCCTAATGAGCTATAGATGGGTTTATTTATTTATTTGTTTATTTTTCTGCTGATTGCAGAAAATACTTTTTCATCTGTTTAAGCACTGAATTATTGTTGCTTTACAAGAGACCTGAAGAGCCAGTGCTTACTGAGAATTACTGCACAAGTAGGTTCCACTAAGTAGATAATTATATACATCCTTTCATGTTCCTATATTAACTTAAATGCTGAGTACTCTGGGTTCTTTCTTTCTTTCTTTCTTTCTTTCTTTCTTTCTTTCTTTCTTTCTTTCTTTCTTTCTTTTTCTTTCTTTCTTTCTTTCTTTCTTTCTTTCTTTCTTTCTTTCTTTCTTTCTTTCTTTCTTTCTTTCTTTCTTTCTTTCTTTCTTTTCTTTCTATGGTTCACATGGGTTGAAATCTTAACATGTAAAGCACAGATGTATTACTGTAGGGTCTACTTTATATGCCACAGAGCTTATTGGTGGGAAAATCCTGATATCCAGGATTAACTTCACATTGTGATTAACTTTTCAGTGGCAGCAGGATGGGATTTTAAATTCTAGGTTTTAATAAGTTTATGTCAGTTATCAGTTGAACACTTCCATTAGAAATACACTATCTCACATGAAATGTCTTTATTGTACATCCTCTTCTTTTTTTCAGCTTCTCATAAACCAATTCTGCAACTAATTCTTATTCTTTCTTAAAGGATTCACTTCAAAATAGATGCACACAAGACTTTCTAACTTTATTTCAGTTATTTTCCTTTCTAAGTGATTTTTCTGTCTACTCACACATAACTGTTAAATCAGGCTTGTTTGTGGTTTACCTATGTGAGTTTAGCTGGAGGATGAGAGGAGAAAAATAGTAAATAGCAAGGATCTAAAATTTACTGAAGGTCTTGTCACAGTTTTGGGAAATGATTGGCTTAAAGCCTGTTATTGACTTTGGGACATTAGAGAAATAAGAACAATCATACTCAGAAAATACCCACCTATACAGTTGTAAGGGTTGACTTTTGAATCTCAAGATGACCAGCCATCACCCAACAGCAGCCTGGGGAATTGAGTCTGTAAAAGATGACAGCTCTCTGTTTATAAGATAGTGATTTTATTTTTCATTTTTATTACTATTCCATATGTGATAGGATAAAGTATTTGATGCTTTACAGCAATACTCTTCTTGAAACAGTATGGATCCATTGTAGAGCTCTTAAGGGCTATATAATCTGAGGTTGTTCTACGTAGCTGTGTTATTTTGTCTCAGAAATGCCCACAATTCTGTTTAATTATAGGATATTCAAATTTGCATCCTCTTTTTTTACCCCATCTATCCCATTTTAAGTACAACATCTGTCATCTGCTTCATGAGCTACTTTTACCTCCAGTTACTAAAAGTATACTCATAGTAAAGCTAACTGTAAAAACAAATTGTTAGTCTGGATATTGATCTACACTCTTCAGCAGCTGCAAATTATTTACTTTACTGCATACACAGCCAATAAGTGCTTCTGTGCAAGGGACCAGGAAGGCTTGATGAGTTCACTAAAACTGCTGTGCAAAGTGATACCGATTGCAGCATAATGAGCCATGTAGTATGCTCTGCTGTAGGAGATGCTACCGGGAAGGTGACAACAGAAGTGTGGTACAGATAGGAGTCTGCACGGTAGATGTTCCACTCCTGTCACCCTGGTTCATATGTATGCATATATGTACGAATGAATAAACATATAGGTGTAGAGTGTCATGTGAATATTCCCACCATCCTCTGAGCTGTCCAGATGCCAGCCAACTGTAGATATATAAACCATATTACCAATAAAGCACAGAAATAAACCCTTATTAGGAAGGTAGTATACTATCTTGATGTAAACCCAGCTCCAGAATCATAGCTGGCTTGCATGTGGCTGCCTTGACATATCTACACCTGCCTGACTCTAATATTAACCAATATTAGCCTGATTTATTCTGTGAGGATCAGTACACTATTAGAGGTCAAATTCAAAAGAGCAGCTTCTCAGGGGAACAGGCAGTAGTATTTTGTGAGTTGACTATTCTAACAGCATCCAATAACACTGCAAATTGCAGAAGTGGACCTTCCATTATCAATCACTTGTTTCTTCAAGTGGTGCTCTGTTTTCTAATTAATTGGTCATATAAGACTTATAGAAACTCAGGGCCAGAAATTGCTGAAAATTATGGGAGAGTAGTTGAGCACTTCAAACCAGCCATGAAAGAACAAAGGTTAAATTCTGCCTTCGAGCTGTATTCATGTTGAGCAGACTATAGCCTGAAAACATTCACTTTATGAAATAAACTTCAGCTATTTTCAGTCTGCACAGAGCATGGAAAGCCAGATAATTTACTGCAGTCGAGCAGATGCTTGTTTTGTTTTGTCATTATTATTGTTATAAATAAAAAGAATGAAGAATAAGCAATCCCATCCAATAGAGAAATGTTATTGCTATAACTGAAGAGCTCTGAAATACTGCACAAATTGAGAAATTAAACAAAGAGAGAACATTACTTAAAAAGACCTCTAAGAAAAAGAATAAAATAAGGATTCTTATAATAAAAAAGAAAGGAAAGAATAAAAGAGATTATGGACTGAGCTTTCTTTATTTCTTCACCATGGTGGGTCTCCTGCTGTTTTGGGCTGCAGTGGTTTCTGTAGGAGAGACAGAGACCAGAGAAAGGGAAATGTAAACAAATAACCAACTCTCCCTTAAAGGAAGCAGAGCTTAGAAGTGGCAAGAAGCACACATCTCATCCTCCTCATTGGTAATGAGGCCAGAGTTTACGCTAAATGTGTTGCCCTAAGCGGCACCGTCCATAGGGAACGCAGATGCACATTCCTATAGCACTAAGGGGCACACGGCTGTTGCAACTTGTTACCTATAAAGCGATAGACTCCATAAATGAGGGATGTTTGTTTGTGGAGAGGGAAAGGGAGGAGAAACCTAATTTCTTGCACTATGGGGTTAAGTTTCTACATCTGTATTTTACATCAAAAACGTTGGTTGTGTTTTCTAGCACTACAGGAACTTGTTTTGGACTATTTCTCAGATATATAGAGTGAGATTTGTTCTTTTTGCATAGAGTGTTTTGCCCACTAAAAAGAATAGAGAACAAAAGCAGAGATTATTTAGCCTAGTGACAGCAGACTCTGAAGACTACACAGTTTTCTGAATAAATCTCAGTGTCTACATGGTGGTTTGCCTGTCTGACAATAAATAAGGCTTAATGATTGATCTAAAAAACCCTAATCTAGTGTTAAAAAAGTTAAATTGATAGCCAGAAGGAACATGGTTTGAGAATTAACTACCCTAAAGCACGATGAGCTTTGCCTGTACTGTCTAAGGGGAATGAAAATATTCCCAAATATTCAAAAATGCCACATAAGCAAATTCTTATAGAGACTCCCATGCAGTTGGCATCCTTTCCTCTTAACCTGTTTTACAAAATTGTACATGAAGGGTCCATTGAGTCCATCAGGTTGCTTGGCTGATATCCCAGGGCAGATAGTTGGCACCAAGTAGGAATGACAAATTATAGTTGCTCAGTATGTGACAAGATTTTTATCACCAGCTATCACAGCGAATGGCACTTGCTCATTCAGTTTCATTGAAATTATTCTTTATTCATGTTCTTCTTAGTAGAGGTTTCTGGGCTGAGATGTTTTACAGCTATTATATCAGCTTCATATATATATATATATATATATACATATATATATATATATATATATATATATGTATATGTCTTCCTAATGAAAATTTGAGACAATGACATGACATTCATTTGAGTTTGTCAGGTATGATGGGATTACAGCATGAGCCCAGAGAAGAACAAGCCAGTCTTAGTCCATGTTAATGGTTGTTTTGATGTATTTCTGCTCCATTCATTCTAAGCTTTCAAGCGTTGGCTTCAATATTAACTTTCTCCTGATTGCTGCCTTACAGTTGGCGTTGCTTTTAAAAGACATTAATGTTTTTGTTCTGTTATATATTAACATCCATCTGTAGGAAGCAGCTGTCAAAGTAGTATTTTCATTTTCTTTTTAAAAAGATATTAAATACTTAGATTTTAAAAATAAAAGTTTTTAAAGGACAAAGTGTTGACAGCTCAAAGATTTCAAAATGTTAAACTACAAAATTGAATATTTTTTGTATTTCTGTTGGATTTTTTAAAATATTTTGATAAGAAAAACAGGAAAAAGTAAATAGAAAGTAAAAAATCCTCCAGAAAAATATCAGTTTAAAATACAAAAAACATTTTTTTTGTTTCTAGCTATGTGTGAAGCCTTAACATATATCTATATTCTTTTCCCTCTGAAAATTTTGTTTCAGTTCAGTAAGTTTATCTGACTTAGAGATTTTACAACATTTGTTTTTACGTTTCACTCATAATTTTTCACTTTACTATTATTTATTTGAATGATTTTTTCAGAATAATGTTTACTATGTACACCACTTCTTATGATGTTTGTTTTATTTAGCCATGGACCTGCAGTGCCCTATCTAGTGTTGGCAGGGGGTGAAAGCTTCTAGGTTTCACACCCTCCCCAGCTCTCTAAAAGCCACTGTTAAAGGTCTGAATGAAATGCTGAAAAATTGTCATACAGGGCTATACTCACACAAAATCACAGAGTGGTTGCAGTCAGAGGGGACCTCTAAGAGGTCACCTGATCCAAACCCCCTGATTGCCCAGGAGTTTCCAGATGGCTTTTGATATTTCCACAACCTCTTTGGTCAATCTCTCCCAGTGCTTGGTCTTCCTCATAGTAAAAAATTGTTTCCTGATGTTCAGGGGGAACCTCCTCTGTTTCAGTGTGTGCCCATTGCCTCTGGCCCTGTCACTGGAAACCACTGACAACAATAGGGCTTTGCCTTCCTTGCACCTTCTCTTCAGATACTTGTACACATTGATAAGGTGCCCCTTCTAAGCCTTCACTTCTCGAGACTAACCAGGCCCAGCTCTCGCAGCCTTTTCTCACAGGAGAGATGCTCCAGTTCCCTTCAGCATCTCTGTGGTGCTTTGCTGGACTCTGTCCAGTAGCTCCACATCTCTCTTGTACTGGGGAGTCCAGAACAGGACCCAGCACTCCAGGTGTGGCCTCACCAGTGCTGAGTAGAGGAGAAGAATCACCTCCCTCCATCTGCTGGCAATAGTTTGCCTAATGCAGCCCAGGATATTGTTTGGATTTTCTTCCACCAGGGCACATTACTGCCTCATCTTCAACTTGGTGTCTACTAGGAACCCCAGGGCCTTTTCTGCAAAGCTGCTTTCCTGTTGTCACTCCCAGCATATATTGGTGCTGCCAGCATCACTTCCCAGCATATACTGGGGAGGTTGTTCCTCCCCAGGTGCAGGGCTTTGTACTTCCCTGTGCTGAATCGCATGAGATCCCTGTCAGCTGTTTCTCCAGTCTGTTGCGGTCCCTCTGGATGGCAGCAGAACCTTTTGGCATATCAGCCAGCCCTCCCAGTTCTGTGTCATCCATAAACTCGCCGAGGGTACACTGTGTCCCATCATCCAAATCATTAAAGAAGATGTTGAAGATGACTGGTCCCAGTGCTGACACCTGGGATACACACCTAGTTACTGGCCTCCGACTAGACTTTGTGCCACTGATCACGACTCCCTGGGCCCAGACATTCCCTCAGTCAGTTTTCAATCCAGCCCACTGTCTGCTCATCCATCCCATACTTCATCATCTTCCCTATGAGGATTTTCCAGGACACAGAGTCAAAAGCTGAAAGAAATTCTGACATACCCACTGCTCTCCCCTCACCTTCCACGCCAGTTGTCTTTTCATATAAAGCTACCTGGTTGGTCAAGCCTGGCTTTCCTCTTGTGAATCCTTGCTGACTACTCCCAGTCACCTTCTTGTCCTTCACGTGCCTGGAAGTGGTTTCCAGGATTAGTTGTTCCACCACCTTCCCAGGAACTGACATGAAGCTGACCACCCTGTAGTTCCCTGGGTCCTCCTTCTTGCCTTTCTATCAGACTTTGCAGAAATCTAACTTCTGTTTATTCCATAAATGAAATTTGAGCCTGCAGTGAAAATAACTGGTAACCTGTATATGATAGGATCCAAACAGGAATATACCTTTCTTCCTGTGATCAAGTCAATAACAGAAAGACAAAAGTTCTTCTAGGCAATTGATCACTATACTATCTCTATATCTTATGCTCAGATAAAAAAGAGAATTATAAAAGAGGAAGAGTGATTGCAACAGTAACTATCAAAACATGAACTCTCTTCTTTTAGTCTATGTAATGAGACAATAAAATGAACTTTCACTGTAGTGGGAGTTTGTTATCTGCTGGGAGTGAGAAAAGGCTATGTACAAATACATTCTCCAAAGACAGCAAAATAATATTTACTGTACAATAAATATTTCTGTGCAAAGGATGTCGATTTAATCAAATATGAACTGAAGATGCTGCTGATCAGCATTTCTTTAAGGAACCTTTCTGTGACTTCAGATTAATAAATTAAACTAGACAAACTTTTTAGTTTATATTGCCTTTATTGAATTTTTACTTAGAGACAGAGAAAATTTAGTTTTAAAAATATTTATGTTTAAATATGCAAACAATGATTATTAAACTGTGCAGTTGATGTTATGATGTTATTACAAAATTAAATTCACATTCTACACTGACACAAAAAGACGTTTAGCCTGCCCAGCGCTCTGTTTTAATTCAGGCCCTCTAGACTGAGATCTCCTGCTGAAGCCTATCATACTTTTCTCGTATGAGAACTAAATGAACAATGATTATTGGCCTCAAAGTTAGGTACAATATACCTTTGGAAAAGATACTGGTCTGTTTGCAATGCTGTTGTCAGCGTAAAACACAGACACTGGAATGAAATCCAGTGACCAAACAGATTTACCTTTCATTTCTTGCACTAAAATTTGCATAAGGAATTGACAGAAATCCCTGAAACCAGACTTCATCAAGGTTGTTTCCTACTGTAATATGAATCACAAATTAATGTAGCTCCTCAGAGAAACATACTGAAATATACCTAAAATACAGGCACCACTCTCTTTAACCTCCCAGGTAAAAGACTGAAAAAAAAAAAAAAAAAAAAAAAAAAAAAAAGACAGGGAAAGCAAGAGCTCTTTGTTTTCTCTTAGTATCTTTACTCACCTTCAGTGAAGATGGGAGCTCACTTGCCACTTGACAGCAAGCTGGTTACCTCACAAATACCCTCCTGTGCTTCTTCTGACAAACTGTAGTTCCACAACACGAGGTTGTGTCTAAGTGGCATGGTTGAGCTGTATTACTTATCTGCTAGAGTTCCAAAGTGATTACCTCTCTTTCCTGAGAATTACCATTATGAAATTTCTATACACCTTCTGAAAGGTGTAATTTCCCATCTGATTATGTCTAGGATGTGTGTCCTAATTGAGGAACTTCCCAGATAGACAAAACAAAAATTCACATCTTAATAATTGTGTAAAGCTCAACTGCACAACTGTATAGTGGTAAACAGTTATTCAAGTGTTACCTGTGCAGGCTTTGTCTGGACACCAAACAGGTTGCTGTTGGCTGTTGGGTTGATTGGTAGGACTGTTCTTTTCTAGACAGGTCCACTGTCTCTTCATTGACCTACACACAGATTTGGGTGTTATCTAGAGTAATAGTTATCCTGAGTGGGATCATGCAGATTCAAAGCAATCAATGACTATAGGAATTTTAGCCTGGCTTGGTTTTAATGGTTGATTTCGGTTGTCCTATTTTCCATGTAATTTCAGAATTTCACAGACCAGATTTCTGTTGTTGAAACATATGCCAGAAATTGTGACCAGAGAAGCAGGAGTACATAGCAGAATTTGGAAACTCTCATCCTGTTTATTTCAGGACATTAGAAAGCTTGGTACTATGATGCATAGTATGAATAACTCACCTTAGTGCAAAGATAGTTGTTTATGTGTTGTGCTTAGAAAATGTCATATGAACATTGACTTTAACAAGAACTGATGTGAAAGGATGTATAAAAAAAAAAAAAAAAAAAAAAAAAAAAAAAAAAAAGGTGTGGTAATCATATATGATATGTCTTATTTATATTCTGCATGCAATTCTTCTGCTTCCCTACACTCCATCCTTGTCTTCCTAGCACAGACTGAAGAGACTGGCATGTGTTGTATATAGCAGATGGACATGCTGTGGCATACACAGATTCTCAGCGCAGTTCTGGCGCACATACTTTCGGCTGAATTTGCTAGCTAACAAGGGCTCCAGAAGCAGCTGTTTCACAGAAAATGTTGGTCACTGTCACTGCATCAAAAATAATTAGTCTGGGATGAATGAATGAAACCAAATAAATAAACCAACTTTAGATCAAGCTGGATGAATATTTTTGATATGTATTTCCACGCTTTATTTGGGTTTTCTTTTAACTGGAGGACATGTTATTAAAAGGAAGAAATTCCGTTTTCATCCTGAATCCTCTACTAAGGTACTTATCCAACAACGTATTCTCTTTGGAAACAACTGTTGCAGCCCTGGTAGGCTTAACCTCTGTTAGGAGAGCAGTCTCAAACAATGAGTATCAGTAAACTCCACTGATAGATGCAAAGAATTTTTCTCATTTTTGTTTCTTGTCCATCCTGAGGACATTTGGGTTTGTGATTTGTTCGGGGTTTTGTTTGTTTGTTTGTTTCTTCAGGACAGACTAACTCTAAGTGATTCAGCTTGGTAGACCTTGTATTCCCCTTTCATGGATGTAGTAGAAGTACTTACTCTAAATCTCAGACTGCTTTTTCTTGGTAATAATAAGATAATAATAAAATAAAATAAAGATAATAATAAAGTTTTCTTATATACATACCTACCTAAAACCAGGCAGATACTCAAAGGGATCTTTGATTTGTCTCATCATTTCTGCTGTCCAACTAGCTGGTCAATGTGGCTTCTTAGAGTGATAAAACATTTTTTTTCTGATGTTATTTGAAGGGTGGAAAGAATGAAACGTGGAGAGAATAGGAAGGCATTATATCTCTTCCCATCATGTCTGTCCTCTTTACATGCTGTAACAACCAACTAGTTTTGTCTCAATAGATTGAAACATTTGATGACAGGCAAAGGTGATACCTGATGTTAAGATTTCATTCATTAAGTGCAATATACCCTTGTGTGTTTAAACCTGCAATTCATTCCCATTGTAATTCTTCACTTGCAACATGCCAGGTTTTGACCCTCAGTTTGAGACTACTATATTGATAATTGTCCAGATTATTGGCAGTCTTGTAGGGTCTTCCTGACAGTAACTGGCAATAAGAGATCATGTTCATGGCTTTTCCTTTAAAGCTTGTGATTTATTAAAAATATACTAAATGAGATTGCTCTGGTCCTTGCTGAATAATATTTCTTCATTAACTATATAGCAAACAAAGACAATGATAATGCAAGTACCTTAAATTTAGGGCTACAGGTAAGGATTCCAGCATTTCAGCACTAAAATTATTGCTATAGTAGCTTTCCTACTATACAAAAGTTCCTCAGGGGTCTTTAACTTCTCTGGTTAATACCACTGCAAGTTTATTATTTGGAGAATTACTGATTGCTTTACAGGAAAGAGTATTTAGTGCAACTGATATTCTCTTCTGCTCTCCCATGACAGGATTATGTCTGTAGTTCTTATTTGAAGTTGACCTACTGACCTCACCCTATTTGTACACAGCATGTGCTATTGCATATGTAAAGATCTGCTAGGAAGACTTGTTCTTTATCACATAAAATAGCAAATGAAAAAAAAAAAAAAAAACAACAACAACAAAAACACAAACAAAACAAAACAAAACAAAACAAAAACCCAACCACCAAACCAGCCACTGCATGGATTTGTCTTTGTGAAGCTTACTTGTACTTTACTTCTGTATGTACAGGTATCACCTGATTCAACCTAATATTTTTTTGTTAGGTTGAGGATCACATATACTTTCTCCAGTGGAATACATCTGTTCAATATGTTTCTTCTCTACAGAATTAAATGGGTAAGAATGACATTATTGATTTGCATTAGAACACTGATTATAAAAACTAAATTCTGAGCTTCACAAACTTCCTCATGTATTTTAGTTCTACGTTTCACTTGTGAACACGAAATTGTTCCTTTTTAGATGACATTCCACTCAAGTGATTTGCCAATATTTTGCCTTCTTGTTCACCCCTACCTTGTGTGAAATTATAAGCTGTCATATTATTAGCTAAATTTTTCTGATATTAAGTTCTGTTCATTTACCAGTGATTACTGGGCTGTCTGTATGTTAAAGTTAAACAAAAGAGATTGCATTGATTTACACATGCAGAATGAGTTACTACTCACCTAAATTAACATGACCGTTGAAAATACATTGGCACAAAGACCAAAAGGTGAAAGTGGTTAGTTCAGTAAAACTTACTAATGCAATAATTTGATCTGCAGGCTTAAACTTGACCTGACTGAATGACTGTGGATTTTGAAGAGGCAAGAGGAAGAAACTGCATGCAGGCTGGGAAATGGGGGAAATAAAAAAAAATATCACTTGTTAAAAGCAAACTAATCTCTGTAGTTAATAGGACATCTTATCATTACTCAGATCACTTTTCTTTATACTGTACTTAGATATATAAGCTTTGTCTTTTCTCATTCTCCTTTCTGTTTGACAGAATGAAGAACAGCATCACAGGAGAGGTAACTCACTCATACTGTCAGTTTGCTCCTTACAAATCCTTTTCCTGGTCTGGGTTACACAGCAGCATTTCAGGGACTGTTGCAATGGTACTAGTAATCACAATTGCCACAGCCTTACAGTGTTAACTACATTACCTGGTGTACAACTAAACTACTGATTCAGTTCCCTTCCATAAGAATGTATTCAGAGTTTAAAGAAAGCTTTGTGAAGAAGATTTATGCTTTGTGACAAAGTACAGGATCTTTTCCTAGGTGTTCTGTAAGCATAACTAAGCACAGAAGTAATAATGATAAAGAAAAATACAGCTAGATAGCCCCAAGTGTAATAACAGATACATCTCTCAAGAAATAAATCACCTACATGACATGGCAGACTAAAAGGAAATGAATAGGAGAAAATATATATCAGTAAATCAACAGAGAAGTTCAAATGGCATTATGCTGCATGTCTAGCTGAAAGGAAATTCAAAGTAGTAGCTGACACTATCATTTACTTACCCTCATTGCCAGGTGGTGCCAAAGTGATCCTTACTTGTTTTTATTTTTTTTAATAGGAAAGCAGTTCATCTTGTGTCAGGAGAATGACTTAGTGAAAAGGTAAATAAGTGTTAAGGATAGGATGGTAAAGCAGTTTTACTTCTAGTTCTGCAAGAGACTTCCCACATGACCTTGGACAAATGCCTTAATTATTCCATGTCTCAGTGTGTCCATCAAAATTCCTTCTTGTGATCTGCAGATGACCATGATAAATTAATATTGTAAGGACTGCCAGTGTCATCCACAGTTAAGTTTGCTTTCAATAAGGACATGTTTACAGCTTTTCTAAGATCTTTCTTTCTTTCTTTCTTTCTTTCTTTCTTTCTTTCTTTCTTTCTTTCTTTCTTTCTTTCTTTCTTTCTTTCTTTCTTTCTTTCTTTCTTTCTTTCTTTCTTTCTTTCTTTCTTTTCTTTCTTTCTTTCTTTCTTTCTTTGTTAACTTTTAATTAATATGTTGTAATTTGTTCAGTTGTGATTAGAAATTTTCTCAAAAAGATATTTTGATCAACCTTGGAGAATGTCTATTGAAGTACAATCTTAATTTGTAATGTTTGGGCAGTTTTATTTCATGGTGACCTGTGCAATCTGATTAATTAGTCTTTTGGAAAGTAAAATACACCTGTTCTGGTTCTAGACCATTTAAACCCACTATCTTGTCTATAACTTTGAAAAGAATACTACAAATTTCAGCTTTCTTCCCTGTGGTAAAAGTATATGTTTCCAAATAGTTATTTTTGTAATGTCTGAGAATATTGCCGCTCTTTTCCACTTGAAATGAAACTGTTTGCTACAACTTTTCAACTAAAACTACAGACAATGGCTCTATACTTCATTTTATGTAACTCAGAGTAATAGCACTGATTTTAATATAACTACAGATATATTGAGTTGCTGGAGATCTGGAAAAAAATACATTTATGTAACTCAGACTAGCTATGCAAAACAGTCCAGAAGCAAAAACCATTTTCAACGGGAAATGCTTTATGCATACCAGTAATCTGATGCACACTGGCCATTTCAGACTAAAAAAGACAAAGAAATAAATGTGTGCTCTTAAGAACTATTTTTTCGAGTCATCTCTGCACAAATTGTTTTAAAGTATCAGTGAATGATCCCAACAGACTAACATTATTCTCTAGTTTGTTAATGCCTACTGCTTAATAAAGAATGCCTGGGAACTTGTGAGTACTTCACATCCCTTGACAAAAAAAGATAATGCAGTTGGATCACCTATTCAGAAACCAGATGTGCCAGCTTAGTGTACATGTTAAAGATACCAATGTTTTGAACTTTGACCTCTAGGTTAGACTCTTATCATATTTGATTCTATGACCTTTCAGAGAAAACACTGCAGGTACTCCAACTTTGGCAAAATGGTATCATCAGAATTTTCCTCTCACTAAGCGGCCTCAGCATGTTGGTTGTATCCTGAAGGGAATACACTGGCTCCCTGTCAAACATCAAATTGATTTTCAAATTGCTTTGATGGCTTATAAGGCAGTGCAGTTTGAGAAGTGTGTATTTATCAGAATTGCTTTCTCTGCATGAGCCCAGTCTCTCTTTGAGATCATAAAAAGCAAGTAAATTGGCAATTCTGAAATGTACAGTAAGGTAAAATCTTGGGAACACATATTTAGCTGTTTTACAACTCAAATATGTAATTGATGCTCTGACCAGGGTCTGTAATGTGACTTGACCCACTCATATTTATATAACATTTCAGACACCTGTAAATGATGATCAGTATTTCTTTGTCTCTACACCTGTGTAATGATCTAGACTGGGACACAGGAACTGCTCTTGCAACACACTTTTAAGGGAAGGAATCTGGTTTGAAGGACACCTCATAGCAGAAAAGGAGAGGATAAGCTGCTGTATGTGTTGGAACCGCTATTCTTAAATCTGACCTACAAATGTACAGAGGACTTAATATCATGTCAGTAGGAAAGCTATGACCAGTGCACGTACCATACAGAGTTCTTTATGTATGTTCACAACTTTGTATTTGCAGGTTTTGAGCCCAGAGTGAAAGATGACCCTCTCCTAAATCACCTCCTTTTGGTACCCTTTGACTCACAGGCTAATGTCAAAGTCAATTAATTTAACTCTTAAGTACATTAGAGTTGGGGACTGAGCAAATAAAAAGACTTTCCTGATTCAAAAACTACCCAAATAGAAGTCTTTATTATTTAACATTGTTATTTGCTATTTGCCTTGACTCCATTGTGCTAGAAGCTGTTGGTCATATAATGAATGATAAAAACTATTTCTGAGTTTCTGAAAGAATTTCCAACAGCTAAAGGCATTTTCCAAGTGTATCTCTTCCTTTAGATGGGAAAAGAGTAAAAGTGGGTATCTGCCAAGCCTTCTATCAAATGAACAATTTGCTCTCAGTCTTAGGCATGAGAGGACACCAAATTCTTTTAACAGTAACAATGAAATTCTGTGGCCAGTATTACTTTTCATTAATTTCTATCTATTAGTGGTCAATGATATTGAATATATTTTGTCTATAAAAATTATGTCCATAAAATGTATAGGTTTATGAAAAGATAATGAGGTAATAGCCTTACTTTCCAACAGATATTTGTGAAGTTAAGAAAGCATGCTTAGACATGAAGAGCTGCCAATGTCTGTTCCCCAAAGGAATATGCAGCGAGTTAGAGAGACTTGAAAAATAAAATCAGGAGCAAAGTTGTATTTGGTTTGGACATATGTTTGAAATTTTCTCCTATATTCAGATCCACCTCTAGTCTGCATTCATTATCATGGTGCTGTTATTCAGGTGACCCCCAGAATGTAAAAAATGAGATGTATTTACTCTGTCATTGTTATAACTCAAGTTTCTCTGTGTGTGTGTGTTTGATAAAATACAATTTTTCAAAATTCAATTATTTTTAAAATGGTCATCCATAACTACACTCAATTTAATTTTTTTGAAAATAGCTCTCACCAATTGTAAATCACCAGAACCATGTCTTCTAAGGCCATTTAGAAATCTCTATAGAAAGTATGCTGTTATTTTATAATGTGCAAAGCATGAGAGAAAAGAGCATTGTTAGTAAAAATGACCTGTTTGTAGATAAGTGAGAGTTAAATAGTGAGAACTGCATATAATAAAAAAGATTTTCACCTGCTTCGGAAAAAAAAATCTAATCTATTATTTTTACTGGGCTACATTCTAGTATGTACTCTGTTTCTGACTCTCCCAATCTATGCAAAAGGTTTTGAGCAATGTGATTTGCTTGCTTTCCTCTTACTGACTTTTGTTTCATGATAATAAATTGTAAGCTCTGATTATGTATTTTCATAATAGTTAATACTACAAGTTGCTGGTCTCAGATGAAGGAGCTCAACAATTATAACAATAAATATTTTTCAACCTTTCAAAATAAAGATCTTGCTGGCAATGTAAAATTACATTTAAATTGTATTCTTTATTTTTAATAACAAATACAAATGTTCATGCTGACATTTTCAATATGACTACCAATCTCCTTCATTAAAGTTATTTGAAGTGCTTTGAACTTTATAATGAGACAGGGTGGCTGCAATTTCAATGAAATTGGACTGTATGTTTTCTTAACAAGCTTCTCTGAGTTAAGTTTTAAAAAGTGTAAGGTATTTTCTTTCTGTTAAAGAACATAAAAATCAATTAAAATGTCAGGAAAACATTTCAATTAGATGAAAACAGAAATAAGCAGTTTTGACAACTTTCTTATAGTAAAAATATATCAAAATTTTAAAGCTTTTTTTTTTTTTCTTATCTTAATTAAATTTGCTTACATGTAAAATATTTTAAAACTGTGATTCATGATCTTTGATTATGACAGATATTTTGGTTTTGCCTTCAAAAAGACAAGGGTTTGGCTTGTAGTAAGATATTATATCTGTGACATACTACCAGTTTTACTTGATAAATGCAGAATTGGCCATTTCTATACATGTATTTCACCCTGAATATGGCAGATGTGCCCCTCCAGTCTTAATTAAAAAATTTATTTATTCAAGACAATTTCCATCAGTTCCATCTGACATATATATATATATATATATATATATATATATATGATATTATCACATAAGCATGTTAAACATAAATCAGACAATTTATTATATAATGGTGTGCACATTGACCTAGTGGGCACACAGGTCAAATATATGGCAAACGAAGGGTAAAAATATTAATGTTCACTTATAGTGCTACAAAGCAATTAGTAAACATTATGAACAGAGTTCAGTACTTCAAGTTCATTGTTTGATTTGGACAAATCATGTAATTATAACATTGGAAAAGGCTTCTGTATCCTTTCAAATAAGGTCTTCATGGTGAGTATTCATTAATTCCATTTTTGAAAATTATTATTTTTTTCTTTTTTTTAAGAGATGTGTTCAATTAACATTCCTGTTAGGAACAACAGTTGCAGGAAGCAAACCAGAATGACTAAATAAGCACATCTTTTGTAACACACTAGAAAGCAACAACAACGTGTTCTGGAACTGTTATTGCTGTACCTATGCAATTTGTTCCACTTAAAATAATTATGCTGTAGCATCTTTATTTTGTAAAAGCATAAAGAACTCTCAGCAGAGATTAGTCTCCTCTTTTGATAGAGAATGTGGAAACATATAAACAGGAAATTATTATACTCCATAGACATGAACCCAACCTTATAGACAAAAAAAATAAATGCATGAATAACAAAAGCACTTGCCTAAGTTTCAGAAGATAGGTCTTTAAGTAAGACCTATAGCAATGTTTCAAGCTACAGCATGATGTTTCATGCCACACTGAGGGGAGACTTTGGGTGGTAAGAAGCAACCTATCTTGGTTTCTGTAGAAAACAAAAGGGAGCTGGTGCCACCCAGATGAGATGACCAGGACTTTGATAAGGTCGTTAAGACCTATCTTCTGAGTTATAAAAGCAGTCAATCAGTGACTCAGCCAAGAATAAGATCCAGATTTATAAACTCACTGTCTTTACCTTCTAACTATCATGTGAGATCCCTGCAAGATAGTGCAAAATTATATTTTCATTAGCAGAGATTATAGCTTGTGGACTCAGAAGTTTGCAATGTACTTCTGCAACATACTGAGGTATCTAATAAGATTTCTGCAATGTACTGAGTTATCTAATAAGATCCTTGTTTCTCTTAACTAGCTCTGATTTTTGTGAAAATTGAAGGTACTTGATATTTTCCAAGAGTGAAACTAGAAAGATGTCTAAAGACTTTAACTTTGTATGACATAAATTATCATCATTCCAGTAGAACTGTACTGATTTATACCTACTGAACTACAGCCTTATAAAAGTTCTTAAAAACTTAGTAGGTATTTCTTAAAATTAATGAAAACTTATCAGATTTGAATATCTATAATTTATTCTGATAAAGTATGTTTTGAGAAGAGTTTAGTATAGCCACCTATATTATTTATTTATATGACCAAAGTAAAGCTCTCAATGTTGAAAACCTCATGCTAAGTAAAATGTGTTTAAAACTTTCATGACAAATTGAAAAAAAATAAACCTAAATAACTTAGAAAAGCACTAAAAAGTGAGATTTATGAATGAGAGGAAGTATATCACTTCAGCATCTATTCCCTCAATGACATTGAAGTTCATGTGAAGAAATATATTGAATTCCTGCATTTTTGCCCCTTGGACATCACTGATTTATCATTTCTTCTCATTTCTTCATCTACAATAGGACCTTCACCAATAGCACCTAAAAATATCTTAACAGGATTTGATTTTCTTCTCAAAATATATTATCAAAATATATTTCCCAGGCTGTTCCTTCATAGATATCAAACACAATTGTACCTTTCGATGGGCCATCTTCTTTAAATGTCAAACTTTAGTGAAAAATTAAGATACTCTCTTCTGTCACATCTACCATCATATCTGCTTTCAGTAATACTGTAACTCATATACACATTTGATGAGAATTTGCTGAATGTGTTGAAGCTGGGCCTCAGTAGTGTAACATATACTTCTACAGGACACCTGAAGAAAACAGGCTGCAAAAACTCTGATTTCTAAAACATGTATAATTAATTCTATCTCTCTGACATACAATCTTTTCCAGCATGGGACCCATAGTGGTAAAAGACAGTACAAGAAGAATCACCAGTTTCCTTTTTGCATTGCCATACTTTTTCAGTGTTTCTTGATGATGACAGAGGTGTTTAAAGTCTCAAGAACAGCATCTCAGTATGAGATGGGCTCTAGAAAGGAATACAAGGAATCAGGATGGGTCAGCCAGGAAGACATTACAAGTGAAGAATTACATTGAGAAGATTCTAATTTTACTGCACACCACATTACATGAACAGCTCCAATGTCTGAAGCAATCCAGAACTAGGAGGGTGTGGAGGTTGTTTAATGCTCTAAAATTCCTCTTGATGAAGGGTTGCACATTTTGTTCTGTACCTGTTAATCTGAACTAGAGTGGTCGACTGAACCATCCCACCATCTAAATGTAAAATGTATACTTCTGAGGGAATGTTCCCATTATAACTATGTATTCTGAGGCAAAAGATACATGAAGTAAAAATATTATTTTAATAATCTTACATATAACTATTTTAGAATGAAAAAAATACTATGCTAAGACTTTTCAGAAAATGTTTCAAAAATAATGCTATATATATTCATAGAGATAATTATCTGGGGTTTTATGCTGGTTTACAATATTTTAATCAATTTATGCTTTACAAAATAGAAGAAAATTAATTGCACTATAGTTTAAACAAAAATGTCTCTAGGCCTTTTTTCTGTGTCCCTTTTCTTGAGAGAAATCTCTAAAGTCCCAAGAAATACCTATTTGCTACAACTGTGTATAATTAAAGTATGAAAATAGCTAAAAATACCCTGTTACCACATAAACAAGGAAGCATTGAATTTCAGACACTGAACAACATGGATGAGTAGAAAATATGGTATACATTTTTAATTTATTCTCAAGAAATCTCATGTGCTTTGTAGAAGTGTTGAAATGGATTAGTAATAAATAATTCTTTGAAAATATTCAATATCAAATATTCAAATTCTTTTTACTCCTGTAAAAATAAACCTACAAAAATATCACAAAATATGTTGTATCTGGTCGTGATGGTCCGATGAAACCATAGTTCACGTCTCAGACATTTGATAACGGACTTTGGTAAAGGAAACAGTTTCTGTGGAAACACTGGGACTGCGCAGGTAATGGCAGGAAGACCTGGCAAAAGGAGGGGATCCCATGGAGGTGGGACCACACTTTTCTGAGGCTGAACTTCCCTATCTTGATTGACTCTGTAAGGACCCAATAGAGCAGCCGTTTTCACAACACATATGCCAAGAAGAAAGGTCAGACAATGGTCATAACTGCAGGGAGGGGGGAGTATCTCCCCAATGACTCCCAAGACCACTGACCTATTTCCAGAAAACTCTGAAGGTACAAACTACACACGCACCAAAGCAAGGAGAATTCAAGAAGCATACGCTGCACATGATGCTTAATTAGTCAAATGAGTCCTAGTGACCCACCACAGCAGGGGTAAGGAACTATAAAAAACACAAGTCAAAGCCCTGGATGGCTGCATCCCCCTGGAACTGGACCCCTAGGTTGGCTGGACCAAAACTGGAACCAGGACTGGTGAAATCTTTCTGTTTTTTGTCTTTCTTTCTCTCTTTTTCTCTCTTTCTCTCCTTTACTCTCCCATTCTCTATCTCTGTATCCATATATCCCTGCATATAAGGTAAATCTTCTTGGGGCATGTGTAAAGCTTGTCGGGGCATGTTATATGATCTGCCTCTAGTTGGTGTATGTTCTAATGCTTGTTGTTTACCACTGTTGCAGAGGTTTCAAGGCTTACTGTCAAATTCTCATACTAACACCTGCTGTGGCAAATGAAAATTGAGTTTTGTGAATTGAAGAATCCTTAGTGTCATTTCACCTTAATCCTGACCTCGGAATCGGCAAATCTGAGTGGTTGTTTGGGATGCAACATTGGTGTCAGTGTTTATTATAATTTAAAAAAAAAAAAACAAGGAAAAAAAAAAAAAAACCAAACAACAAACAAACAGAAAGCTAATGTAGTTGCACTTTCTCTGTCTAGTCAAATTTTTTTCCGTAGAAAAACTTCAGGTATGCTTACATAATTAGGAAGAACATAGACAATTTCTGTGATAAGGATTTATTCCATAGAAAATTCTACATGCATGTGTATGTGAATCATCCCTAACAATATATGATTATTATTTTTTCCAACCTTAGCTGGGTTGCTCATTAGTTCAGATTAACAAATGGGAGTTCATGGCATTATGTTTAAGGGTGACATATCTAGGACATTTTTGAAAACCGTAGTTTTGCCAACAGTGTAGGCATATGTTAAGTGCTAAGAAGGTTGAACTTCCCCATTTCAGGGCTAGTGTAGGTCAACGAAAAGATTTTTCTCTGGATGTGTCTTTCTCCAATCCCAGAATATGGAAATATTTGATAACAAAAGACAAAAGATGTAACTCTAGTTTCATGTAATCTGGTAACAAAACTTCTCTCGACTTTATGTGGGATGGTTTCTGTGACAAATATAATAAATTAATTCAATATATAATATATTACAAAGATTTTAGTGCAATTGCATCAAGTACATTAAAATATATCCACAGTACACCACCTGTTTGTTGGTATTAGTTTAATTTTAGATGCATTCTGAAACCTTAAAATGTAGTTGTTATTTTCTTCGACACAGCAGTAGATGTCTTTCAGACGCCTTGCAACCTACCATATCCACAGTCCTGGTTTCTGATTCAGTTTCTGGGGAAGGTCATTTGCCTTGAAACAGAGGAAACAAAGGCCAGTCTCTGTATCCAAAGAGTAATCTGCTGTAGACAAATACCTGTAAATAGAGGAAAACCCTAAACAAAGTTAAGAAACAGGTTAGATCAGGTTAACAAATAGATACATGAGCAAACTGGGCACCTGTAAATCTATGGGCCTGGCATGATGCGCCCATGAGGGCTAAGGGAGCTGGCTGATGTAATTTCATGGCCACATTCAATAAACTTTGAATGATTGTGCTGAATGGGAGATGATTCTAATAAATCAAGGCTCAAGGATATTATCTGAGTTTTGAGATGCCTAAAAAATGCCTTTATTGACTATCCAGTATGCTTTATTAATATACTTAACAATACATGAGATCTTGTTTATGTTATTCTGGGTGAGAGTTTTGTATGTAACATAGTTTAGATAGGCTGGAATGGGATATCTAATTTTAACTTGTTGCTGAAGATCCTCAGATCCTGAAGGTAAGTGTTGATTTTATAAAGCAATGTAAATTTATACCAGTTAAGACAATAACCTGTTGGCACTAAACCCTGGCTTTCCTCACATTTCTATATCCTGCTGAGTGGAGAAGGTTAACTTATCATTGTCTGGATCATTAACTTTGAGAGAGATTTTTGAATGCTCTCATACATAAATTTGCATGGCAAGACGAACTTCTTAACTCCATAACTAGACATTTCAGAATCTCCCAAGGATAGTATTTGGAAATCAGGATTTTGATCAGCAGATATTTTTTCCGAATGTATTTACTAAATTTACTATTACTGAGGTCCAGGGATGATGGATGCACGAGGTAAATGAATAAAGAAAAGTTCTCTTTGTTTTCTTCATGAAAAGGTTCACATTCCCTGAAGAAAAATTTGTTCAACATACGTGGAGTGACAATTTGATAAGATGGCTAACAGACTACAAATAACTTCCTATTTTTTTTAAGTCATTTTTGAAAGACAAGTGTAATGAAGAGAAGTATAAAGTCCTACTACATCTATTTTATTTATATTCAAATAATGCTGTAGAAAATCATATATTTTCCACAGGTAGCTGGTATTTCACCTACTTTATCCTACTGTTGTCAGCTGTCTTGTAAACTCTAACAGTGTTCTGCATCTGCAATCTACACACAGCAGTTTTCTGACAATTAAAATTGGCATGCAGAAGCATTCTGGGATGAAATCTTATAATTGACAGACTGACACTAGCCAAAGGGGTATACGTTTGGGTAATCCCTGGGCTGAAACACTGCTGGTCTGTCAGCCTCTGAAATTATTGGCAATCTCACAGGCCATATCTAGCAGCTGAGAGGAAGCTGTGCCAATCAGTGGCAGGCTTCAATAGGTTTAGAAAAGCCGTCAGAGTAATTGTCATCTTTAACACTGAAAAGTGCTTAGATGCCATTGTGATAGGTGTGATAGAAACTGTGTAAATAGAAAAGAGCCAGTAGAATCTTGGAAAAGGCATTATGTGTTTACTATTCCCAGCTGCTTTGAACTGCCTGCAAACAGAAAGTTTAAAGCACCAGACCAGTAACACATCCCATCAGTTCCAAAGCATGAGAATGACCTTAGTGAATTGCTCTGATTCCTTGTGCTGCACCACATCATGTAACAGGGAGGAGGCCAAGAGGTGGCAGAAGTTCCCTGGATCAGCTGGCTGCAGGATGGGACTGTCTCCCTGTTACTGACACTGGGAGGCCCAAGGAGAGAAAGAGCAGATAAACACTTTTTGGACTGTTTTGTGCTATTGGTATCTTTCTTTATTTTGTGGAGGACAAAAAAACCCTCGTATTTTCAGTGGTTTAGGTATTTCAGTACAAAGTCCTTCAAACTAGCACAGAAATATTAAATCTATTCAAGTCATGGTGCATATTGTGAGGCTGATAAGGTTTTGTAGGGTGGGGTTTTTTTTAGCAACAAACAATCAAACAAACCAGCCAGACACCTCTGTGGCTTTTTCATTGTACCAAGGTGATTGCATCTTGATAGATGGAAAAAACCCTTTTAACCATCACCCAAAAGCCTGTAAATAGAGGCAGGATATTAGAAAAAATCTGGATAATTATGCACTCATTTTGTTGTTCAGTGCCATAGTACTAAACAGAATAAACACAAGAGAGAACTGAGAGAAAAGTTTTCTGTAGCAAGTTATCTGGAAGAAGTTGTCCTTGTGTATTTATTTAAAACAGCCAGATTGGAAACATAGGAAAGAAGACTAATTCTGAATTGCTGATAAAGTAATCGCTTTCCTGCTTTTTCCAAATGATATAATAATGTACACACACACACACACACACACTTGTACACACACAGAGGGACACCATTATCTGTCAAACAGATTATGCATAATGCTTGTCAGTCTCACTTGCCCTGGTGCTTTACATGCAGAGAGGCAAACTTAGGTTGCATGGGATATCATTTTTAATGAAAATATTGTTACAAGTTGCTTGGTTTATAGTGTGGGTAATTTTTCAAGTTAAGAGATGCTATTTAATTTACTGCATATAATATAATGGTTAGTACAAATATGCTAAATAAAAATGAATTAAGATTTTTTAAAGTGGCACCTACAACTCACTGAAAATAAAAGTTCAGGGGAATTTTATAGGTATTGTTCTTAGTTTACATTTTAACTAAGGCTTATGGGCCCATATCAGTAAAGATAATTAGGCACCTGCTATGATCCTGTTGGCCTGTATGTACCCAGTCCCCACTCAAGTGTTGCACATCTGTTTAAAACCTAACCTTGGAAAGCATTTGAGACTCCTGCATGACATTTCCCTAGGTACCTGCTGCTCTGCTTCCAGGCAACCTTGGCATTTATACCTAAGGCTCAGGAAGGGGTTTGCTCTTACAAATGGGTTCGCTCACATCTGCTGAATCTGGCTCTACCCAAACTGCAGCAGGAGCTAATAATTCATTTCACAGAGACCTTTTCAAAGAGCTGTGGTTTAATGAAAGAGGCCAGTGTTTAAAGACTGCTCAGCCCAACTGGAGAGAGAGCTGTGCTGAATTTGTGATCAGGCCATTCAAATGGCCTCTAGAAAAGTGTCCTAAACATCAAGGCAAAGGGACCTCACCAGCTGGAAAAAGTCCTCAGATTGCAATTAGGTGGTTCCATGAAGCATTGTTGGAGATTTCTTGGAGCAAAATGAGAACGAGACAAGGGTGTTCCCCCTGCCTCAAGGTGAGACTCTCTCTCTGAGGGACTATGGGGCTGTATTTGTGTGGACCCTGCTCCGCTGTGTCTAGTGCCATGCCTTGCTCCCCACAACCCTGGGTGAGAAGTGGCTGGCCTGCCGGCATGGTTCAGGTGATGACACAGCTTGACAACATGGTCGTGAGCCAAAGTTGGCAAGCACCATCTTCTTATGGAGTCAAAGTCCAACAGGCATTTGAGCCTAGAGGAGGATACCCCAGGTGTTAAACCTGCAGACAGTCTTTGCACATACTTGTTTTTAAGCAGCAGAATATGTTGAAATGATCTTCAGATCAGAAGCTGGGCTTTTCTTTCCTAACCTGAAAATTAAAGGGGGAAAATGGGACTGTGCTGTTTGTTATTTAAGAAAAATAATAAAGAAAAGCACATTTTCCATTAACTTACTGTGCAAGAGTGTTTTCAGTAAAATACCTAATAAATTACTTCCAAACTCACCTTATTAAAATAAAATTTTAGATGTTTGGTAAGAAGGGTGAAGCTTTTCTTTTTT
Organism: Athene cunicularia; assembly: GCF_003259725.1. NCBI lineage: Eukaryota > Metazoa > Chordata > Aves > Strigiformes > Strigidae > Athene > Athene cunicularia. Next base: position 95,291,597 of record NW_020799095.1, read on the forward strand.
ATACATAATGTTCTGCTATGTATTTACACAATAAATAGAGATGAATCAATTCATTATTAAAACATCTTATTCATAAAATAACAGTTCAGAAACATCTGCCTACGCATCCTCATTTAGTAAATATGATGCACTTTTTGGTTACTTGTGGAGATACAGCATGTGCAAAATAGCACCAGTGGTGTTCCCATATTTTACTGAGTTACATAAAAAGATAGAATTTGTTGCTATATAACACTTAAATTATTTTAATGCAGTCCCAAGTAAATATGTTCCTTCCTGAATTTCTCTTAAGATTATAGTTACTTTATACTTCATGCAAATAAGGCTAGTAAGGTTCACTAGTTTAGTAACATCTCTTTGTAATTTCAGAAGTAATTGCCATCAACCACTTAGTGTAGATTGGTCATTTGATGTATATTTGATGAAAATCAAATGTCTATACTAATGAATATGCAAATGATGTTTTTCATTTGTATTCAGTTATAGGAGACACCTGCAATGTTTAGTGTTTATTCGTATTGAACAAAGAAAATAGCTGGAGATTAAATTAGCCACAGGAAAAGACTTTTATAAAAATAATCTCACAAGCTGCACCACACAACCCCTTGGATGCTTTTGGTTCACTGCTGTTGGTCAAGTTAAACACCACTATTTTGTCATGGAATGCATTGAGTGGAAAGCCAGAGAGTGTGTCTAATGATTGAAATTTTTATTCAACACTACAAGGATAATCACCTATATGCTCAGAGCAAGATTAGAAGTGTGCTGTAGGTAGTGTAAACTGGATGTTTTTGTGGCAGGTAAAGATTCACTAATAAAATAATCTATCTACCTCTATCTTTAATCTATTAGTTTAAAGACTTTCTGACCTCACTATACTGGTTTTTTTTGTTGGTTTTTTTTTTTTGGTGTTTGTTTTGTTTTGTTTTTGTTGTTGTTTTGTGGGTTTTTTGTTTTTTTTTTGTTTGTTTGTTTTTTTCTCCAAAGGTGTTCTTAATTTAGGTATTTCTCAAAAATGCAGAAAATCTCTTCTATTGAAAATTTTGTAGAATTATACAGACAATATTTTCTGCTAAAGATCTGACAAGCTCAATAAATGCCATGGAATGGATGTGATTTTTCAGTGCATTTTATCATAATTGTATACTACATCTTTTCCCTCTTTATTATTTTTTCTTAGACTTTTTACAATGGAGGATTAAGTCCTTTCCCTCATGTGATTCTCTTAAAAAAATATTCCCAAATGTAATTTAAATATTAATACAAAACACTAATAATGGTATTGCTCTTATTGCTCTTGGACATATGAGGGAACATCTTTATATCCTATACTATTTTAAATCTAGAATGATACTTGCCTTCCCAGAGTTCTATTAAAAACAAGTATTTCATTTGGAATTAAAAGGCAAAAACACTTAACATGTATATAAATGCACTTGACTGTTTAATATTGTTCATGGGTGAAGTCCTCAGGTTTATGAGGAGTGCAAAAGAGTAAATTATTTTACAAGGATTCTGAAGATTAAGTCTTTAATAAAAAAACGGTAAAAAAACTTCACTTTGAAAGCATAAAATATGATCTTCATTTCAAAGCTTTAATTCCTTGGATATTTCATTGGGTTTCCACATTTGAAAAATACCTCTATAATGTCTTCAAAATTCTTGTGACATCCCTAAATTCATTGCTGAATTTCTCTTCTGGTGAAATTCTTACTAACATCAGTCATCTGAGTCACTCAAGAAAGCCTTTGCCCATTCATGGCTCTACCAGTAGCACAACGAAGCATGTCGCATGTGTACTTGTGTGTCCTGAACAATAGAAATAAAGCTTACTTTTTTTCACAAACAAAAAAAAGTCTATCACAAATGGATAAAATACCCTGGATCAGAACAATCAGTGATTTCTTCTGAATTCCTAGCACCTAAAACCTGCTTGGTATCCATTTTCTTGTATATTATGTATAGTATAAACACAGCCTTAGAAATATATAAAGATACTTGTGTCCAAGGAGTGTAGAGGAGGACTGGTTCAGGTGGTTTTGTAATACTTTTTAGTTAGATGTTTTTGAGCAGTGGCTATCAAGGCTTTCATAAATGGCTGAATTAAATCTCAAAGACCGAGACTTTTCTCAGGTGTACTCTCAGAGTGTTCCTAATCAAATATTCCCTTTGCAAACTGAAAGAAATTCCTAAGGGAAAAAATATCTATAACAATTACATAATCAGAAAGTATGTAAAACAACATAAGCAAGAAGAAAAGATCAAACTTCTGGAATTCAGTTTATTTTGTAATCCCTCTTGAGTTTCATGTTGGGTAGAGAGAGATGAGTAAAATAACCTAGAAGAATCAGATGACTCAACTTAGCTTAGTATTTAATGAAGGCAAAAAGAAAACAAATAAACATGAAAAGAAAATTGGAAGATCAATTTTCTGTGAGCAATAAATTGCAATGATGTTTTGAATTATAAACTCAGTAAAGGAAGAATAATAAATAACAAGACCATCTAGATTAATAAGAACAGTGATAAGCCAAGATGATTATAGTCTTTTGAAAATTGGTTCCTGGTATTTTCTTCCCTTTATATGTTAGAATAAAAACATATAATTTTTTGCCAGTAAACTAGAAAACAACAATTTGCAGACATTTGACACTAGACTGCTTGATGGAAAGAACAAAACAATTCTGAATGAGGATGAGAAGTTACATGGCTGCATTCTGTAATTTTGGGGTCATTCAGTGAACGTATGTACTTTTTCAATTAAGGTGAGGCTAAATTTGGTAAGAGATGAATCCCCTTGCATTCTAGCCGACCCTTAGAGATTAGAGGGGCGAGGGGCAGCTGGACTTAGCTCTTAATAGGTATGCCAATTGGGGCCATAACTACAGGCCTGACACCAGATGCACAAACAGCCCGTTTGCTGTAGGTCTGGTTGCTTCAAGAGAAGGAATCAGATTCATGAATAGTACTGTTTATTCTTATGCAACATCTACAGATTCTTTGAGATTGCCTACAATAAATGCACAAACTGCAGGCTGACTATATAGCACACGCAAAAAGAAAAATGATTGCAATCACACACACTTAATTCACAGGTAATCACTTGGAGCAGCCAAGGGCTCAAATCTTAACAAAAGGTGTCCCTTCTGGGGGAGGGGTGAGGACACAAATCCATCGATCTGTCCCTCTGATTTGGTGTCAGATTATTGTCCTTCCAAGTTAGGTACAAACTTGGGGTAGAATTTATCATAATATGTATGGGTGGGTGGGACTGCAGTCAAACCATTAGCTCTTGAATAACGACACAGCACATTCCATGGTGGGAGGGATGCACTGTTTTTTGTGGGAGAAGAGGAAGAGTGAGAGACAAGGTGGCAGACTACTGCAAAAGAGTCCTTGAGAGAAGTGAAAGAATGGGATCACACAGCCTCCACCTCGCTTCGCATTCCTCTTTGGTGCCACAGCAGACAGAAATCACTGGATCATCATCCCATTCTGTGTTTGTTCTGGGCACCGCGTGTCAAGGAAATGTGTGTTTTACAGATTTTTCACTGTTTTGCTTTTCCCACACTTCCAACATGTACCATAGATAACTGGGTGAAAAAAAATTACTATGCATACAGAGAATACAGTTAAAGCTGTCTTGATTTTATTTTCCAAAGGAACTAATGAAAACGTATTAAATTATACAAAATGCTACGAAAAAATGTCTGTTGAATGTTGATCTATGCTGGATCTTTTTTTCCAATACAATGTGATCAGACATTCCAGATAGCAATGGAACTTGTTAAAGAGCATCTTTATTCTAATCTTTATGGTAATCAGGGACTATCGCCCTCACGTCAGAAAAAGTGCAACATGTAATTAACTTTTTAAAATGGAAACTCATTATGAAAATAAGTAAATGAATATGAGTTTATTAAATCATGAGAATCCCGAATCTTTCGTGCTAGGCTTCTTCTACACTGTAAAGTATGTCTGGTTTGAAGTTATCACAATCTGATTTCACCTCATGTCATGACTCCATATCAGCTGAAGGGATAAGTATATAACATTTTTACATTTCTTTGCTATTCATTCCATTTCCACATAAATAAAACATAGTTTGGACAGCCAGTGATGATCTATCAGTTTTCTGATGAGTGAATGAAGAATTCGGGCTTCTTGTGGTATGTGCCAAATAGTATTATTACAGCTGTAGAAATTCAAACAGGCAAGTAGGTTAGAATTAATCTTCCTTAAATGTAGTTGACCCTAATTTTACTGCGATGAAGACCATAGTGAGTTGCTGAGTTGAATGGAAGATATGTAGCCAAGAGCCTTTGATTAGTTAAAAAATTGCATGTAATTATCTTGAATTTTTGTATCACAATGTAGTTTTTAATTAAGATATGCAATGCACCTAAAAGGTTACTTTGCAAATATCAGCACAGCATAAAAAATGCAGGAACTTCAGCACAAACACTTTAACTAATTTGTTGATGGTCACCTAAAAAGTCAGGAAGATCCAGAATTGAAAATCAAATCTGTTTACAAACTCGTGTTTCTAAAGGAAACTATTTTCTTTTATTTCTTAATAAAAGAAAATACTCATTAATTTTAAATAAAAGATAGAAGCTCTAGGTCCCTTCACACAGTGGTACAGAAGAAAACATAATAAAATACATTCTAGAAAGGGAACGTAAGATTAGAAATAATGCTTCAGCCACAGGGCCTTCCTTGAGCTATAGCAAAATATTGAAAAACATTAGATTAGTGTTCCTTCTAATCTTTTAATTTCCCTTTTATTTTTTTTTCCCCCAACTTTTTAAAATTCCAAATTCAAAGGGGTTGGGAACTTGGTCTCCTGAGTCTAACAAAGAGTTACAATCACTTTAATAATACTCTGCCTCTAGCTTTCTACTCAAAACAATTTTAGTTTACATTTAAGTGTTCCTACCAATAAATCACATCCATCTGATTTTCTCAGTTTTTATTCAGTCACCCCCTAGAAAAAGAACATAAGCATATGCTGAACTTTGAAATAAATTCAGTGTTTGATTGCTTGGTTGGTTGGTTTTTTGAATCCTTTTTGTCTGACTGCTTTTGTTTCCAGTGAAACTGGTATCAGGGTGTTTGTTGGAATCATATATGAACTGCTACAATGGACAGAAGACAGTAGACTTTATTAAAAATTAAAATAAAATGAAATAATTGTCTTATGTCTAACTCTATTTGGGAAAAAATAAAAGTCAATGAAAATTAAATGTAATAGAAAACTAGAAAAGATTGCATAGCTATGACCTACTCAGATGTATTTACTTCCCCTATGGTCTCATTGTTTTATAGGTTTGGAAATATACCTATACAGATCTATGTTAACTTCAGGTCTGTGCTTGAGGTTAAATTTACATTTACCCACACTGGCTGGATAGAAATGAAGCTTAAGAGACAGATTTAGGGAAAACTTCCAGCCACAAAATACAGAACATGGTATGGTAATTTTATATAAAACCAAACACAACTTATTTTTCAGTCTGGCTAAATGAGTCATGACTCTTCAACATGGTTCAGTCATTATGCACCTATGACGTCTTTCAACCATATTATGCGGCCAGCTTCAGACAGGAAGACCCCATAAAATTCCAAAGTTTATGCCTCAAGACACTATAAACCATACATATATGCAGGACATTATAGATTATGTTTGCACCATCTTATGTTTGACCTACAGGCAGCCTGATGCAGACACATAGATTACGAGTCTCAGTGAAAATTTTGTCCTCACTTCTTCTCTTACTTCATTCAGACATGTAACCTACATGCTAAAAGGCATTGTTCCTGAATCTTATATTATTTTGGAGATGTGAACAGGATTTTTGTCTTAACTAACAACTGATGACAAATCAACTTTTTCCTAAAATCTGTGTTGACAACATTCTGAAGTGCTCTTACAGGTGTTGATGCTTTGCCTTTTCTGTATGACTTGAAGAGTCTAAACAACACAATATTTTAATCACAACATAAAGAATGAGAAGGTGGCAAAGTGGTATCTCTACAAAGAGGTGGAGCCTCTAAAATATCAGACAAAATTGTGGTAGTGTTAATGATGATTTGACTCTTAGAATAACCTCTATCAAAGAGACTAGATCACTTTGCCTGGTTCATATGATTTTTTTTTTCCTTGAGGACTGGAACTTGGTTTAAGAAAAAAACAGGTATTAATTGTATATCATTTCTCTATCAACTTGGAAAGCCTGAGTCCTCATGGTACTAATCATGCTGAAAGTCAATTTTTTCCAACTAATTTTCACAGAGAAAGATGCATATACTCCTCTTGGTCTCTAATGCTGCACTATATAAAAAAGCTAAGAAACAAGCCTGTACTGCAAAATCATTAGCTCTCTCCTTGCTCCTGTTTTTGACCATTTCAGTTGTCCTCAAATTAAAATCTAAGCTTGAATCAAAGGACAAGATCACTCCTAACAGGAAATGTCACACAAAGGACTCAGAAGATATAGATATAGATATAGATATATATACAATATTTTGTGCCCTTGTTTCCCCGAAGACCTTGTACATATATAGCCACTATTTTGTTTTTAATGCTGTTAGCATGTGAAGTCAGTGAAGCAGATGCTGTCATTTGCATCACAAATTTGGAGCTATGATAATACATTTAAAAATACATGTATAATACATTTATAACAAGGAAAGTCATGTTTGCACATGTATCATATAAGTGGTGCGACTGCTGAGAACACAATTGCTCATGAACTGAGATCAGAATGTTGAAAGTAATACCAAATGCAGATTAAATCCCATAACTCTGTAAAGGCGACACATCTTTTTATCTTGAGAACAAAAACAACAAAATGTGTTCAAGTTTAATATGGTAGATGTCAATTGGCTGATTCAGCAAATGATAAGATAAACAGTTTTCCTAATTATTTTTTTAAACTACAAATATCATATCATCAGAATAAAAACAATTTTAAAAGTAGAGAATAGAAAAGTAGAAATAGATTACCTGGGACAGGAACATCAAAAAAGAGAAGCAGTTTAAGCTGTGAGTTATGGAAATTTTTCTTATTCTCTCATCTAGTCTTGCAAATAATATGTTTGAGGTAAATATGAACAACCAGAGAATCACAACACAAGAACTGGAAAAAAAAAAAACAGTTGTAGGAAAAAGGGAGACAATATTATTTCAATTAAACTGTTTTATAAAAACATGGAAGTAACATTAAAAAAAAAAAAGCACAAGATTTTTAATACAAAAATGCTGAACATATGGAAGAGAAAACTGTAAATTTAGGTTTAATTTTATCACAAGGTAACCTCAAGTTTTACATGTCTGACCTAGTGGAGAAAATAAAGAGTAACTTGGAAAAGATAAACAGGTGAAATAGAACTCTATCGAATAACATCTTCAACATTACTAGATTGCAATAGTGGTTATTACAGTTTTAATGGAGAGCTGTGTTCCCTCTCTAAACTGAATTCCTTATAATGAATAAAAGAAGCAAAAGTAGCAGGCAGAAATCATCCAGTCAAAGAGCTAAATATACTACTGAAACTCTACTAATGAGAAAAAAACAAGTAGGATTTTTGTATTTCATATAATCAGTTCTTTTACAGTTACAGTGATGGTATAGATAGCAAATTTTGGGTGGTACAGCCTCTTTGATATTAGAAGGCATTTCAGACATTCATGAAGATTTGAGTGATAAGGACTCTAAACACTAACAAAAATGTTGGCACTGTTGAGTTCCACATTGGCTTTTTATCTGTGATTTCTATAGTAGATTTTATCAGTCTCTGTGTCAGAAGGCTTTTTTATCGTTTTTGAACCCTCTAACCACCAGATATATGAAATTCAAACTCTGCATTTTCTAATTTTTTAAAAATTCCAAAGACCATGCAGTAAACCTATATCTGACAGTTTTGCTTACTATTATTCAAGTAGAACACAATAATATTTTTTAATATGTTATTTTTTAAGTTGATGCATTAAAAAGTGTTATTTTCTGTAGAAAATAACATATATAGCTAAAAACTGCTTAAACTGACAAAAAAATGTAGGGAAGGACAGGAAATAATACACGACAGTTTATTCCTCAAATGGTTATAGTATTAGCCATTACATGGTAATTTTAGAGATGCCAATGAAGATATCTTTAGAATAATAGCTACTACTGCTTACAAGTATCAGATGTTATTTACTGGAAGCCAGGAGAGGAAAAAACCCAACACCCACCATCCACCCACCTCGAAAAAAACTCTCTTTCTACCCTCATTATTTGTCATCATGAATAGGCAAAAAATGAAATGTTCCAAAATAGATAATTTTAATAGAAGCATGTATTTGATATGAAAAGTGAACACTGACAAGCCTTCCATCAAATTAATTATCTGAAATTTGTAAATAAATTACTGGAAGTTGCTAAGCTTCTCTGTAGATTAGTGATGTCACTACTTGATGCTCATGTTTAGAATTTGGTGCTAATGATTTATTGCCAACATTAATTTGGAAGCTAGTCTATGAAATCAACGCCTTTATAAATGACTGGAAAGCCATTTCAGTGAATGCCAATTTAAAGCTAATTATTTTCTTTCTTTGAAAACCCAGATTATTTTCCAGAATTCTGTTAAACTTGGAATATGATACTTCTACAATCTAGCAGATACAGGAAAGTGCATTCTAAATGTACAAAATTTTTTATATTATGCACTATTTTAACATATTATTGGGTCAAATTGTACCATAAATTAATTGATGTAAGACTGATAAAGATGTTTCATTTGCCTAGATGTGTCAGAAAAAAAAAAAAAAAAAAAAAAGTAAAATCCTGGAACAACTAATCCTGGAAACCACTTCCAGGCACGTGAAGGACAAGAAGGTGACTGGGAGTAGTCAGCAAGGATTCACAAGAGGAAAGCCAGGCTTGACCAACCAGGTAGCTTTATATGAAAAGACAACTGGCGTGGAAGGTGAGGGGAGAGCAGTGGGTATGTCAGAATTTCTTTCAGCTTTTGACTCTGTGTCCTGGAAAATCCTCATAGGGAAGATGATGAAGTATGGGATGGATGAGCAGACAGTGGGCTGGATTGAAAACTGACTGAGGGAATGTCTGGGCCCAGGGAGTCGTGATCAGTGGCACAAAGTCTAGTCGGAGGCCAGTAACTAGGTGTGTATCCCAGGTGTCAGCACTGGGACCAGTCATCTTCAACATCTTCTTTAATGATTTGGATGATGGGACACAGTGTACCCTCGGCGAGTTTATGGATGACACAGAACTGGGAGGGCTGGCTGATATGCCAAAAGGTTCTGCTGCCATCCAGAGGGACCGCAACAGACTGGAGAAACAGCTGACAGGGATCTCATGCGATTCAGCACAGGGAAGTACAAAGCCCTGCACCTGGGGAGGAACAACCTCCCCAGTATATGCTGGGAAGTGATGCTGGCAGCACCAATATATGCTGGGAGTGACAACAGGAAAGCAGCTTTGCGGAAAAGGCCCTGGGGTTCCTAGTAGGCACCAAGTTGAAGATGAGGCAGTAATGTGCCCTGGTGGCAAAAAATCCAAAAAAGACCAGAGGCCATGGGCACACACTGAAAGAGAGGATGTTCCCCCTGAATATCAGGAAACACTTTTTTACTGTTAAGATGACTGAGATTGGCACAGGTTGACCAGAGAATCTGTGCAGTGTCCTACCCTGGAGATATTCAAAAGCCATATGGACATGGTTAACTCTAGGTATTTCTGCTTGAGCAAGAAGGTTGGATCAGATAACCTCCAGTCATCTTTTTGAACCTCAACCCTTCTGTGTTTCTGTAATAATGTGTTTACATTTGAAAACTGCTTAACCTTGTCTTCTGGAACAAAACTTTAAGGATTTTTTATAATTTGTTTATCTTGCCCTGAACTTGGTTAACAGTACTTTATGAAATATCTCTTAGCTGGAAATGAATCCAAAACAAGGGCTTCTGAGCAAACACCTTGATCTTAATCACTTTGCTGCAGAATTACTTAGCTCAGAAGTTTCACATCTTTTAAAGTGGTGTGCTGCTTAGTCAGACCTTGTATGGGATACCATCACCATGTCAAAATAGGAGAGTTAACATACTCTGCATTCAAGGCTCTTCTGGCTGACAGGTACATCGTATCACTGTTAATGCTTAGAGTCGGGAAAAGGGAAGAGGCAGTTAGACCACGTGTGTTTATTTCTAACATTCCTTCAAATCTTTTAAAAAGCTTGTTTAAGTCTGCCTTATTACTTAAGTCAGCAATTATACTCTGACTCCTGAAATCAGTCAATGATCAGTTTTTCTTTCCTGCTTCACTGTAACTTTTTTCTCTTCATTGTCTTCAGTCATCCTGACATGTAGATCTGTCCTTATGGCACTGACTCCCAGACTCTCTTCTGCTCTTTTTCCCAGCCCAGAGCTCTCTCTATTGTTTTAACTTCACAGCCTCCCATATGCTCCCATTCCTGCTCTTCCTGAAACCATAAAAAGTCCATTGTTGTTGCCGTTAACATGATACTTTCTTCTGGCGTAAAATACTCAAATTTACACAGTCTTTTTCTTTAGTTTAACATTAAACACTTTAGTTAAACTCTCTTTTACAGTATTTGCTGCATACTTTTTTACAACTCACAATTCAAGCACTTGCAAATAAGCATGTTGAATATGCGTAAAGAACTATACCTATGAGAGAATTCAACCTTTAAAGTCTTGTTGAGTCAGTTGTGAAAAATGTCATTATTTTTTTCAAAATATGAGTTTTCTTTAACGTTTTCTAACCTGCAAACCAAATTAAGTGAACAGTTATAATGGCTGTACCACAGTGTCATTATTATTTACTTTTTTTTTTTTATTTTACATTTTTGATACCGTATATCACTACTTTTTGGCATCTTAATTAAAAAATTGAATCCTTCTATATTAACTGTATACTTGTAAGGAAAATTATGCAGTTATAAATGTCAGACAGAAATCATAAACAAATATTTTTACAGCTACATGTATATTTTTGAGTCCATATCACTCTCACACACCCACTATTTCTTTTAATATTTTCATTTTTTTCTTTACATTTTCCGTTTGGTCATTTGCATGTCTCAGAAGTACTGAGTTATGTTTTCTTGCTAGAAAAGGTCAGCATCTGAACATAGGACCCATAGTGATTTGAACACTAAGTACATGATTTCTAAGAACCTTGGCATACATTTATCTTCAACTGTTTGACATACATTATGAAACCAATTGACTGTTATCTTTTTCATGTAACTTAAAGGCGAAAATCTACTTGTTTCCCAGTTCTCTTTCCCAGTTGGCAAGTTCTAATGAGGGCAGAAGATAGCAGAAAATGAATCCATTCTCACAAGGCATTAAGAAGAAATGAAGACTAGAATAAAAGTAATCATTTCATACAACAACCTTTCTCTTGTGATCACAGATGCTTTTAGAAGACACTAAAAAAAGCATTTGCCAAAGCTCAGTGATTGCACTAATGTGTAAGTTCATTGAGGCACAAGAGAAAAGCCTTGCAATGACGCACAAAAATTCTGAAATTGTGAGCATTTTCTGGCATGATGACCTTCACAATCTGACAAACTATTTCAGTAGGCAGAGACTCCAAGTATGAGCAGTGGAAGTCATCAGAAGCTACATGGAATTTTACTGTACCAAGACAATGTGACAGTCTGACCTTCTGACTCATCGATCCCAACAAGCCCAGATACTCAAAGTAGTGATGAAAACCATCAATAGCCAGTGTAAGATGTAGCAGGCCAAAACATTATAATTTGATCTTCTGGTTTGACAATACTTTCAAGGCCTGCCCAGGAGGCTCTGCCATTATGAGCAAAAGGAATGCTCACATTTGGTCAACATTTAGGAAAGGCATGCAGGAAACAGGGACACAGAATTGCTACCTTACACTTATGCTTAGAGAGACAAGCCCTGCTTTCTGTAATCAGAAATCATTAAATCACTTTTATTCTATTGCAGAATTTAGCACTGTCATCAGAGTTTAGCATGTCGCGTGTTGCAATCCTATAAACTTTTTTTAACAAGTCACAGAAGAATTAACTTCACAATTTCATTTAGTTCTGAATATAATTAATATATATAATATTACATATAAATGCAAAGCTCCAATTCACAATATAATACATATAATATATAAAGTTCCACTTCAATTTCTTGTTGAAAAGCAGTGCTGTTATAATCATAATATTGATTTCTATTAGTTCAGAAGAGGAATAAAAATCCTACCGTTCTGTTTATGAACAGTTTTAAACTCTGTGTTGTTCCCAGTTTACAAAGATCTTAGAACAACTGGACATACTAAACATGCCAATTACTCTATTAAGATTATAGATAAAAGGCAGAATCACAGACATTTGGGATTTTGACATTCTTTTTCTCAATCAGAGGTTATAGTGATTTACTTTAGTTCTGGTCATGCACCTTGTCTCAGCATGCTGCTACAACTAAGCAATGAGGAGATGGAGTCTGGGGTATACCTGGGGGGGGGGGCAGCACATATAAAGAATTGTCTTTTATGATTGGTTGAGGTCTAAGTTCTAACAGCACAGTTTTTATCAGCAAAGAATTTTGCTAAATAATTTACTGAAAGTTTAAGAATATCTGATGAAACAGCATGTGTGAAGATTGTGTGGTGCTTAGTTGCTGGCTGGGGTTAAACCATGAGGTGTATGTGGTAGATCTTGATAGTGAGACAGTAGATCCTTTGTCTTGTTTACAATACAACAGCATGCTCTCTTTAGAAGTCAGCAAAGCCAGTCCTCACTCAAGGCTCCAACTCTCAATGAGAACATTACTAATAACAGTCCTGAGATGGATCAGGTAGAACAACAGCTGTAAAGGTGCCAGGAAAGGTTGGATGCGATCTTATTCAATCATGATACATTATTATGCATGGAGTACTAAGAGCAGATTGTATAATAGTAGCTCCAGTAATTAGTTCTCTTTTGATAATGTCAAAGCATATTGTCTTACTACAGATGTTTATTTTGAAAAGTTATAGGAATAAACAGAATAACTTGAAAGACTATCTTCACTGATACCAAAGCCAGACGATGTGATGTAAACAGAAGTTCTGTCTATACCATGCATTCTGTATCAAGTAGTATATAAGTAGTATATATATATAGTAGTATATATATATAAGTAGCCCCCTGTGACTGGATACTTGAGGTTTTATGTCCTGAAAGACCTTTATTGTGTAGGGCAGATATGAAATCATGGTCAAAAAACACCTTGCAGAAATAAATAATGGGAAGCAGAATATAATTCCTGAGAAAATAAGCTGATGACATCTGCATGACCAATTTCAGAGTTTCTCTTTTGCTTGAAATGATCTCATGATCAGGAAATAACATTATCCTTTGACAGAGTATAAGATGCCTTATAGCCATTGTACGGATTAGAGAATGCAACTAGATAGAGATATATAGAGATATATGTAGCTGTAGTTAAAGTGCTTGTTTCTTTCAGTCTCAGTTCAGGATGTGTATTGTCATTTCACTCCTGTGCTAGTCTTGAGTCAAAAAAAAAAAAAAGCACAAATTATAAAAACAATAACAACACTAAAGAGGGAAGAAGCAATCCATGTGCAGTATGGAAATATAAATAAATTAATGCAATGAGAAGTTTCAAGGATACACTGGGTACTCAGTCTTTATTAAGCAGGTTACAATGTCCTGGACAGGTGCAGAATCTCTATGAAGAGACGTAGGGAGCCATTTTAATTTTATAGGCACAGTGTCATTTCATGTTTTCAGCTGGCATGTGGTACACAAAATATCAAAAACTACTTGCCCAAGAAATACAAACAAGTGGTTTTTATTTTTCTAATTCCTTGTTAAAATGAGTATGTTGTCACAAATGTGCTGTAGCTTTAAATATTCTCTACTTTGTTGTGTTTTAAGTCATAGTTAAAACTTATCTGAGTCAAAAAAAAAAACCAAACAAAAAAAAAACCACACACACACACAGAAAAAACAACCCAAGAATTGCTTAGAGAGGAAATAATGCATCATCAATTTAGCTCATATGATCCAAATAAAAAGTGAAAATGCAATTTTTAAAGAACTGAATAGTTTTAAAACTAGGTCAATGTTGTATGATTTTATTTTGAGGGTCAGATTTATTGCCATAAGAATGAAAAGTATTGAGACAATCTAGTCCCAAAGGAATAAATCTGCCTTCTAGAGAGTGCTGCAAGAAATAAAAGCTTTTGCATTGATTTGCTAAACAATCTCTATGCCTTTTACTTCAGGTATTTTATTTTTTTTTTTTAACCACAATGAATTAAAAATATAAATGAGAAATTTAGCTGCGATGTGGAAATCGATGGGTTGTTCAAGAGGAGTCTGCAGAATTTGTTTCCCTGACCTCAGTGTTGCCTTTGGTAATCCAATTGAATAGGGTTCCTGTGTAGTGGCAGAAGACAATTGGAAAGTGCTAAAAGAAATGCCACAATTTATTATTATATATGAATTAAACAGACAATGCTTAATTCTGTACATCTTCTTCCAGAATGGTTTTCTGTTTGATTGAAAAACTGCAACTCTGCTTTTCAGTAAGTGAAATTCCTGTAGAAGACTCTGACAAACCTATTTTCTCTTCTTTTCCCTGCAACCCCTGCCTTTTTTTCCCCATTTAATTTTAAATGCATTGACTATTCCCTTTTAGGCTCAGTGAAGACAGACTAACAACTGCTAACAGAATTCCATAAACAATAAATTAGCTTCAGATTAAGCTTGCTTCCATTATTTTTTTAAGGCTGTGATAAGAACTGCATGGAACTCAGAGGGCTAAAATTAAATAAAAGCTACCTTTCATGCTTAATGCACAGAAAGAGAGCTGAAATGTACTTTTCAAATCATTTCAGAATACTGCTTAAAAATCAGACACTTTCTTTAAAGGCCAGAACCTTATAATATGGTAAAATGTTCCAGAAGTAGGGTGTCCAGAACTTTATCTGTAGCAAATGCTATATAACCTAATAGACCAATCCGAAATGAGTCTTTCCTTACTTTTTATCATAGTCGTAGGAGCAGAGTGCAATTCAGGTTCAAAGGACAGCTAGTCCAGCTGCTTGCTCAGAGCACGGTCACCTACAAGGTCAAACCATGTTGCTCAAAGCTTTATCCAGTCAGGTTTTCAAAGCCTTAAAGGACAGAGAGGACACAAACTCTGGATAGCCAGCTTCACTGCCTGACTGTCTTCATGGGGAAACACCCTTCTTGTTTTATGTCCATTGCCTCTTGTTACCCTGACACGAATGATCATGAAGAGCTCTGCTGTGTCTTCCCAACAATCTGATGCATTGAGGAGATGCAGTTAGGTGACTCCAAAACTGTCTCTTCTCCAGGCTGAGCCAGTTCTGGTCCTTCAGCCTCTCCTCACAGGGCAAGTGCTCCAGCTCTGAGTGTCCCGGCTGCCCTCTGCTGAAGTTGCTCGAGTTTGTTAATATCTTTCTTATACTGAGGGGGAAGGGGAGAGGAGTCAAGACTAGAGACAATACTCAAGACTTCTATTGAATTCTGTCTAGATTGGAATAAACCCTTCCATGCAATCTGCTAGTTGTGTTTTTCATGCAGCAATGGCTGCTGTTGGCCACCTTTGCTGTGAAGGTACACATCTGCCTCACGTTAAGCTTGCTGCCCACCAGGGCCCCCAGGACCTTTCCTGCAGGTCTATTCTTCCCAGCCTGTGTTATTACAGTGAAATTGAGCTTTACCTTTCCTGACACCAAGAATGTATGCCTGGGCACTGTTTGTAAATTCCTTCACTGAAGCCTGTGTTCCTGCTTCCACCTCCTGTATGCTGCATTTTTACACTGGAAAGCAGTTATGAATTCCCTTCTTAGCTAAGCTGGAGCCCTGATACAGCTGATTATGGTCTGGTTTTGCACTTAAAGAATTCTGTCCCAGATTTCCTGGGCTTCTTTGCCCTTTAAAGCTACCTGCCATAGCATCCCACCCACTAGCTCCCTGAAGAAGACAAAGTTTGCTTTACTGAAGTCCATGACCTGTATACTGTTGTTTTCCTTCCTCATTCTCTTCAGGGTCTTGAATTCCCCATGGTCAATATAGCCAAGGCAACCGTTGATTAACACTTCCTCAGTTACTTCTTTGTTCTTTGTGAACTGCAGATCCTGAAGTTCACATCCAGTGCATGCATCAAGAAGATTTCCCCAACACCTTTCACTGCTTGTTGTCCTCTGAGGAGCTGACAGGGAGTTTACAGACCCTACAAGTACCAAGGTCTGTGCTGCAGTCTCCCAAGGGTTTTTCAAAGATGTCACAGACGTTCTCACATGAATTGGGTGGTCTTTAACAAGCTCCCACCACAATGTCACCTTTACTGGCCTCTCTGCTGACCCTGGCTTGCAAACTCTCACCCAGACTGATGTCTGTCACATACGACAACTCAATACATCCAGGCTGCTCTTGCTCTTAGAGGATAGCATCCTTGTGTTCCTTCCATGTATGTTGCTTCTGAAGATATGTACCTTTGCAGCACTCTAGTCATGCAAGCTGGGTCAAATCATCTAGTTGTTTCAACACTGTTTAGTTTTTTGACCATGTTGTAGTTCATCCTGTGTTTCCCAGAATGCATGCATTTGTGTACCAACACTTAAGGCAGGTGTTCTTTCACTTTATTTTATCATTTCCAAAGTCTCCCTTATTCCCATCACCCTGCACCCTTTGCCTTCCACTTCTTTCCAACTATTTCAATGACCAGCCGGAGTGCATGGAGCTCCACCCAGGGATGGATGAGGAGCCAACTGAGAGCTTATGGGTCAGGATTAAAGGGAAGGCAAGGACAGAAGACATTATAGTGGGCGTCTGCTACAAGCCACCTGACTAGGAAGAACAAGCAGATGATATCCTTTATAGACAGATAAAAGCAGCCTCATTTTCACAAGCCCTGGTCCTGATGAGGGACTTCAAAACCGCTGATATCTGTCAGAGGGACAACACAAAACAGAGCATTAGCAGTCCAGGAGGTTCCTGTAATGTATTGATGATAACTTCCTCTCCAAGTGACAGAGGACCCAACAAGGAGAGGCACTACACTGGATCTTGTCACCAACGTGGAGGGGCTGGTGGTGAGTGTGAAGCTCAAGGGCAGCCTTGGCTGCAGTGACCGTGAAAGGGTGGAGTTCAAGATCTTTAGGGCAGCAAGGAGGGTGCATAGAAAACTTGCTGCCCTGGACTTCAGGAGAGCAGACTTTGGCCTCTTCAGGGATCTGCTTGGCAGAGTACCGTGAGATAAAGCTCCGGAGGGAGGAGTGGCCCAACAAAGCTCATTAATATTCAAGAATCACCAGGCTCAAGAGCAATGCATCTTGTCAAAGAGGAAGCCAGGTAAGACCACCAGGAGGCCTGCATGGATGAACTAAGAGCTCCTGGACAAGCTCAAAAATAAAAAGAAAACCTACAGAGGGTGGAAGCAAGGACAGGTAACCTGGGAGGAACAAAGAGAAACTGTCTGGTTTGTCAGTGATCAGGTTAGGAAGGCGAAAACACTGATAGAATTAAATCTATCCAGTGATGTCAAGAGCAACAAAAAATGCTTTTACAGGTATGTTGGTGTCATGGTTTGATCCCAGAGGGCAGCTGAGCACCACACTCACCCACTCCTTCCCCCTCAGAAATAGGAAGGAAGGAGAAAATAAAACAAACGGCTCAGTGGTCAAGTTAAGGACAGAGAGGGATGATTTACCCATTATCATCATGGCAAAACCCAGACTTGATTGGGGAAGAAAAAAACCATCAATTTAATTTAAACACCACCACCACCACTAATCTAAAAATAAACAGAGTAGGGCAGTGAGAAATACAACCACATCTTAAAAACACCTTCCTGCCACCTTCCTTTCTTCCTGGGCTCAGCTTTGCTCCAGAGTTTCTATCTCCTCCCCTCCAGTGGTGCAGGGGGATGGGGAATGGAGGTTGCGGTCAGTCACCCACACATTGTTTCTGTTCTCCTTCTCAGGGGGAGGACTCCTCACACTCTTCCCCTGCTTCAGTGTGGGGTCCCTCTCATGGGAGACAATCCTCCCTGAATTTTTCTGACGTGAGTGTTTCCCAAAGGACTGTAGCTTTTCACAAACTGCTGCAGCGTGGGTCCCTTGACACAGGCTCCAGTACTCCCAGCAACAGACTGCTGCTGCTGTCAGTGCAGGTATTCCTCAGAATCCTCTCCTTTGGGCGCAGGTACCTGCCCCAGTGTGGGGTCCTCCACAGGCTGCAGGTGGGCATCTGCTCCACCATGGACCTCCATGGGCTGCAGGGGCACAGCCTGACCTCACCACGGGCTGCAGGGGGGGGGTCTCTGCACCAGAGCACCTCCCCATTTCTCCTTTCTTCCACTGACCTTAATGTTTGCATTGGCATTTCCCCCATAACTCCTTATACTCTCAGGTTCCCCTTCTTAAATATGTTATCACAAAGGCATGGTCAGAGGCAGGTCTGACTTGGAGTTGGGGGAGCTTCAAGAAGCTTCTCACAGAAGCCACCCTCCCCTACTACCTAAAAGCTGCCCACACACAAACCCAATACAGAAGCCTGTCAAAATGGTAATGTATGATTGGAAAAATTGCTACTCTGCTTTTAAATAAATAACTTTTTAACAGTTATTTTGGTTACTAAAAGCACATTAAGCAAACCTGGACTGCTTATCTAGGACCAGGTTGGTTACCCCTACCAAACATTGTGTCATGATGTAAAGAAACACACTTCTTAAAGCATCCTATATTCAATCATGTTCTCTTGTCATTAAAATCACTTACGAATTAGCATTTGCATTATAATAGAATGAAGTACTTGTGAAGCTGCTTCTGGAAAATTTAAATAGCTACAGAGAGACAAAAAAATATTTTTCTGGGATATTTTGCAACTAGAATCTAAACTGTCTTTCCAAAGACAAGAATTATGATCTCCTGGGAAAAAAAAAAAAAAAAAAAAAAAAGTCAATATAATCTTTATAATGGACAGTCATGAAAACTTTGATGATTATAAAACAGCAGGACTGCAAGCTTAGTGTTATTTTTCCTAAATTTTGTATTTTAACCTTATGAATTTATTCCTTTATATCAATCTCTGACTATTAAAATGAATACATTCACCATCATTGTAATAGGTCTTCTTCCTTCTCATTCATTTTCCTTGAACTGACTCAACCACAGGTTCTCTGTGGTGGACCTCAGATGAAGCAAATGTTCAGGGAAAAAATGAAAAGAATATCAGTTTTACCAATAACTGAAAATAATATTTATGACTCTTTTAGAAGCTATCAAGTCTACAGAGTTTTCACATATCACTCTGAATTTCTTATAGACCTGCTTTCACTACATTTTTTTCTAAGCAACAGAACACCTTGATGAGATTTTCTAGTGTCTTGTAATTTACTGCTCTTTTAATTTCTATAACATGACTCCAAAATGGCAACTAGAATGATGCACAAGTGATATCACTCACTTTGTCATTATTTGTACCTGTCAAAATCTCCTTCAGGTTTTATTCTGTAGTTTACTTCTAATCAATACATCTTTTAGCTTCATTAGGCCCTATGACAAGGAATTCACATTTTAGCCACCACATCCCTAAATTCTTCATTTGCTCAATATGCTCAACAGGATCTGTATACTTAATTTCTTTCACTTATTTACTTCTGCTTATTACACCCTGGCTTTCTTGAGACATGTGTCTACCATTTCTTACTGTAATGCTGAATTTTATGGCTTATTGTTTTATATCAGATAATTGCTCTTTCCTGCTTCCTACTTGGCAAACAAAAATAATCATACACACCCACCCCTGCATGTACATATACACACAAGTAATAGTTTATTGTTCTTAATCTGGAGCACTATGAAAAATAAATCAGTTCATTGAATAGTCATCAAAAGTCCACCCTTTTCAAAGTCTTGCTGTAGTTTTGACATAAAAACAGGTGAAGAAATTATTTCCCTAAGCACAAATCTGTGGACTGAATGTGAATTTCTGTAGTGGGTTGACCTTTGCTAGCTGCATACACCACCTAGCCATTCTCTCTCTCCTTTCTCAACAGGACAGTGGGAGAAAATAAGATTAAAAACTTTGTGGGTTGAAGAAAAGACCAGAGATCACTTACCAGTTATCATGATGGGCAAAACAGTCTCAACTTGAAGATAACTAATTTATTTTTTAAGCAATTAAAATAGAGCAGGATGATAAGGAACAAGACAAAACCTAAAAATCTTTTCTCCACCTTCCCCTTTCCCCAAGGTTCAACTTCATGCCTTCATTCCTAACCCGCCTATCCCCACCCCTGAGTGGTGCTGGGGGATGGGAACGGGGGTTGTGGTCAGTCCATAAAAGTTTGTCTCTGCCATTCCTTTCTCCTCACACTTTTTCCCTGTTTCAGGGAAATACTGCATACTTCATACTGCAGTCCTTCAGTATAAATTATTCAGATAATTCGGGATGGGTCCTCTACCATCTGAAGTTCCTGTCAAGAAAATCTGCTTCAGAGTGGGGTGTCCATGGGCAGAAACTTGCTTCAGGAAATGAACAGCTGCTCTGGTGTGGTCCTCTCCACGAAAGTCCCCCTGCAGGGAAATACCTGTCCCCTCCACTACTAAATTCTTGCCACCTGCACCACATACAAGTTCATTCAGCTAATAAGCTCCAAATGCAAGTATTTGCATAGACAGTGTCTATTAAGTACAATATAAGTATCTTTAATTGTCCTCAAATTGTGTCTGAATAAAAAGACATTTTATATATTTTTCCATTATGGATATCACATGTTTCTACTGATAACATATAAAATTTCATCTTATTTCTTAGCTTATAATAACTTCTATTATCTTTCTCCTCTCTGCTCCTCCTGGTCCATTTCCATTTTAAAACTTTACAGAATCATAGAATGGTTTGGGTTGGAAGGGACCTTTAACGATCATCTAGTTCAAACATCCTGCCGTGGGCAGAGACATCTTCCACTAGATCATATTGCTCAAAGCCCCATCCAGCCTGACCTTGAACACTTTCAATCACGGGGCATCCAGTTTCTCTGGGCAATATGTTCTAGTGTCTCACTACATCCATCAGAAAAATTTCTGCATTATGTCCAATCTAAAGCTTCTCTCTTTTAGTTTAAAATTATTGCCCCTTTTCCTGTCACTACAAGCCCTGTTAAAAAGTCTTTCTCTATTTTCCTCATAAGCCCCCTTTATATAGTGAAAGACCTCTACAAAGTCTCAGCAGAGTCTTCTCTTCTCCAGTGAACAACCCCAACTCTCTCTGCCTTTCTTCCTAGCAGAGATGCTACAGCTCTCTGACCATATTTGTGACGCTCATCTGGACCTGCTCAAGCAGGTCTTTGTCCTCCTTATGTAGGAACCCCCAGAGCTAAATACAGAGTTCCAGGTGGGGATTCATGAAAGCAGAGTAGAAGGGAAGAATCACCTCCCTCAACCAGCTGGTCACACCACTTTTAACACATCCCAAGATATGGTGGCCTTTCTGGGCTGCAAGTGCACACCTCTGGTTCATGTCCAAAAACGAACTAAAGACCAAACAGTTTATACCTAAAACCAAACAGCAAGTTCAAAACCAAACTTCTATGTAGTTTTATTTATATAATGTATAGAAATAATTAGCATTATTAAAGTAATTTTAAATAAGTAAAATTATGACAGTGTGTTAGAAGCTTTTTTCTCATGGTTTTTGTAAAGTTTTCAATAACTGAATATTTTCAAAGCCTGTGCATCAGAGTAAAACAAATATTTCAAGTCCTTATGAAAATTTTTTTCCTCATTTGGTCCATACAGTAGGTCATCTTCTGTTTTCCAAAATGATGAGTTGTTCTATTTGAGTGTAACATGATATAAAACTGGACCCATATATTGATGTTATTTTCAAATGAAGAATTATTTACATAAAATAATAGCCAAGTTTTATGTTCACCAGTTTTCTTCAAAGCAGAACTGTAATCAAAATAGTTATTAAAAAAAAAATAATATAATGAGGCATAAATCAGTAGAATGCAGAGTTGGATGTCATAGGCATGTAGAAGAGTATATCTATTATAACTTTATTCTCTGCATGACATCAGCTAGAACTTGAAGTTGGATGGATATGTCGAACAGTTCACAGAAGATTAAATTGATATTTTGGTCTAAAAAAGCAGCATGCGGCCTGTGTAGTTCTTTTGTCTTGGGACATGAAAGAATGGAACACCACCAGAAGAACAACACAGCACATAGGAAAAGAAAAACATCCTAAGAAAAGGTTGGAACTTCTAAAGAAAACAGCTAACTCACAGGGGAAGTTTCCAGAGAACCTCTGAACATGAGTCATTTGCATTGAATAAATAAATTAAGAATACATATTTGAAGAAAAAAAAAAAATCACAGTCAATGTCTTCTAAGAGTTTCTGTGTATAAAATGACAGGTTGAACAAAACAGATAACTTTTATAAATATGGTATTTGATATATTTTTTAGAACCTGAAAGTTAGAAAATCATTGACATGTTGTAATGTGGACAAAATACATGAAGAGTAGCAGAGAATGGTTTCTCAACAGTGCTAAATTTTAATTTTCTGTTTCCTCTTCAATTAAGTGAATATACCCCAAGATGCCTGGGAATTTCTTCAGCACATTCAAAGAAATGCCCTTTTAGAACGGCAATTGCATTGCAAGTGACATGCTGAGGGACATCATTGTCTTGTTCACTTTTGCCATATGAAGCAAAGGATTGGAAAATGACAAATACTCACTGAAATAAGTGAATAAATGAGCAGCAAAATCAATGAATAAATGTGAACTGAACTTTTCATTCCATCATATACTAACATAACAACAGTACTGGTCCCTCTGGATATTTAATTTAGATATGTCATGGCAGATCATATTGTTTCTGGAGAAGGGCAAATTTGTAAAAGATGACCACATCTGACAACTGTGAGTTAATCAAACAAAAACACAAAGAGAAACTCCAGAATAGGAATACAAAATATTATTTCATTATTCTGAGAGATAATAAGAAAAGAGGAAAATCTTATTTGGTATCATAATATGCTATAAACTGATATTGCATCACTGACAACAGTATTTGTCTATATGAAAGGTTTGTATTTTTTTAAATAACCAAACAGAACAGAGGTTGTGCTTTGCTGGAGATCTTTGTGGGCACCATTCAGATAGTTAAATTATGGTGCCTAATTATATTTTTTTTTTTTCTCCTCCAGGCATTTACAACAATACTACCTCTTTTACCTCAGCTTTCAGGAGGTATGCACAAGAACACTATTGTTAGTTGGATGCCAAATGACAAAATGAGATTTTCATAACTTACATCTTACTTTCTCACATGTATATCTTCTTCAAATTTATTATAACTACAAGTTAAGAAAATCCTAATGCAAACTAAAAAGGACATAAAGTGCTAAATTTTTCCTTCTGATCTTTCATGGATTTCTCACATTTGTACTCTATCGATCTATCTGTCTATTCAGAACCTGATTCTGCAGGGGTTTTTTTCCACTACAGCAGACAACTCAAAGATCTCAGCGAAATGAATTATATTATTTCTCTATAATATTTTATTTCAGATTTAAAAAGAAATTTACTAAAAAAATATCTTCTGTATAAATTAAGTTCATGACTTACAAATTTAAAAAGCATTAAAAATTTTATGGTTTGAGGAGAAAATATTTTGGACAAATTAACTATATTTTAGAAGCAACAGAAGCAGCAGATTTAGTTGTCCTGTTTTCTTATAATATTTAATCTATGAATATGTTAAAAATACTATAATCAAAAAGATGCAACAATAAAAAAGGTTCAGTAACAATTTCAGGAGGGTTGGGATTTTGTTTGTTTGTTTTTTGTTTTTTAATAAAGACAAACACAGCTTCTTGTATTATTCTTACTTTAAACTTGTCAAATAATTATCTACAAGAAAGCTCTGCACCATCATAGATAGATAGAATTTGTAGGAAAAAAAAAAAAAAAAAAGCGCCCCTCTGATTTTTTTCTGGTGTACAGATATTCTCCATTTGTTGTTCCAGTTACAGTATAGCTACCTTCATAATGAATTTTCTTTCAAAAGTCTAACTGCAAAAATAACTTATTTTCATAAATAGGATACACTGAGTCTGAATGCCACTTCAGTCTTTGAAAACTGTATTAGTGGAATGTAATGGGTGTTTGGGGTTAAAAGATACTTTTTGACAGCATTTTTGTTCTGTACTCTGGTTTTACACTTAAGCCAAAAAGAAAATTATTTTCTCTCAAAAACATTTCCTTACTAGTTCCATTCCTGGCAAAGCTTGCTGTTTATATAATATCCAAAATAACCATTTCTAAGTGTTTAAAAAAACCAAACAAACAAAAAAAACCCCAACAACCAAACAAACAAACAAAAAAAAACACAACAAAACCAAACCGCATAATCTCAAAGAAAATATAAAGCTTGATGCTCTCTGATTACTGAACTCTTACATCTGTCTTCAATAAAAAAGAACATCAACAGAAAATATTCATCCCTCAGTGTTGATTTTACACTGTAAATCCTCTATAAGCACTTATGACAACCCCATTATTGCCAAGTCAATTCATCATGATTAATTTTATTACAAAGATTAACAAATGAATTAAAAATGATTAAACAATGACTTTACAATGTTAAGTAGTAAGATTTAAATACAATCAGATGTAATTTTAGGAGATAAATCTATAATAGATTTCTGGAACTAAAATCCTAACCCTTCTACAAACATTTTCATTTTCATAATAGAGATGCATTCTTATAGGATGTGAATAAATTGCAGGTGTTAACAATTAAGTATGTTCACCTGAGGAGTTCTTAACTGCATTTAATTCCATGGAAAAAAAAAAAAAAAAAAAAAAAAAAAAAAAAAAACAAACCCACAAACAAACCAACAACACTTTTCCATACCCTGGATGCACTACTTCTGCTGCATTTATATAATGGAAGCTAAAATGGATTGATGGTTTTCACATGTGAATAGTTTACATATAGAACTCACATTCCCCCTCCCATCATCCCATACCATAATTTCAACTCTGATGACATAATTCTCTCTTAGCCTTCCCTATGTTTTTTTTGACCATATTATTTATACTTTATGTCTTTCCTAGAGTTGGCATATTTTTAATCTTTTTCAAAGAAACAAATTCAAAGCTATACAGAAAATACTATGTCTACTCACTAAAATGTTAATACCTTTTTATCTAACATTCTCTAAAAGAAGGCAGGCAGGTGTTGGGAACTTTGTTCAGTGGAAATGTCACTGGGGACATAATACTGTGAACAAATTTATTTCTTCATAAGGTAAATCATATAGATCATCACAAATCATACATTGCTTCTCTTTGCCTTGAGTCTGTATTTAAAGATATGATTTTCTGGTAAGTCTCACTAGCAGAGGAGGGGCTAATAAGTAATAAGGCTAATAAGACATTTTCAAGGGAATCCTAACTATCTGCATTCATATATCAAACGAGCCAGAACAACCATATTATGATGGTTGTATTCAATTTCTCTAGTAATCTGTTGTTTTTGTGATATGGGTGACAGAAGTACTGCATGTCATTTGCCTTATAAATCAAGATTTGATGAAGAGACCATGGCTTTCTGCAAGAAAATATGGCTTCATATGAGGTATCACTCCCTGTTTTACTCATTGAGAAAAGAATACATCTTGGAAACTAATTCACATTACTCATGATACTGCAGATCTTGTAATAAACAAGTTGCCCTTCAAACACTGAAGGCTTCCTCATTAAAATCTAAAATTTCTTCACTCTCTCCCTCTCAACCAAGACCCAACCTGAATCATAATGCTTGAATCATTGTGGTTAATAATCTTCTGATTAAAAAGTGGTGTGATACACTTGTACAATCCTCCAATACAAGAATAATATTTTTTCTGTGTTTGTGTGACACAGTATTTTGGGGGGAGGGGTTTAATAGCAATATAAACCAATTATTTTCTACAAGTGGGAAATAATTAGCTGTTTTCTTGTGACCCTGCTTATTTGGAAAGTCTTCCATACTATTAAGACAAAAAAAACCCAAAACAAAGATAAAAACATAAACAAGCCCACCTTCCCCATTTGTTTTTAAGCCATTTCATAATTACTAGCTGGCAGCTTCTTCTAAAAAAATGACACTTTTTCTTTAGCTTATTTTTCTTTAAAAACTAGATACCTGTGCAATTATCCAAAGATTTAACCACCTGGAAGCTCCTTTAAATCTGTGAGTGTATTTATTCCAGTGTAAAGCTTCACTTAAAACAAAGTTCTGCTCCTGCTTTTGGTACCTGGCAGTTTGAAATCTCTCTCATCTCTAAACCCCACTGAGAACTTTAAAATAGGAATTTCTCAAACTACCTCACTTGAAGGAATCAATCCAGCAAGTGTCACAAGGTGACACATACCTTATGTATTGTGGTCACACTCCAGAGACTACCAACTCAACTCTGAAAGATCAGTGAGAAATGTGTTTATATGGGGTCCTGAAATACACAGATGTAAACCTCGAGTTTAAATCTTGAACATAGGTTATTTTCTCCACTTAAAAAAAGAAAGAGTTCTGTGAGGAAAATCAGCACAAAACAGCTTTTGATAAAATGTTATTTCATATATTATTCCATAAATAATTTTCAGTGCTTTATAGAGTATGCATTAAATGTTCACTGTGCCAAGAACATATATTGTATTATTTCTGATAACGGGGTGGGAACTGTGACCAGCTGCTTCTTAGGTGGTTGTATGCAGTAACCCCATGTAGAACTCTGACTTTCTGAAACACTCTGAAAATACTGAATTCTGGCCTTTGCTGGAGAAAAGGAATAATAAAATGCAAGAAATGATTGTTTACTTTGATTCAACATCCTTTAGCTCCATTACCTTGATGTGCTTTAACCTGACAAATGCTTCATAATAGAGTAAAAATGTTGTCAGGTGTAATTAGCATCCTTGAATAGGAAAAAATGAGGCAATAACTATTTTGAGGTACAATAGAAATGGACTCATTTAGTGAAGAAAATCTTCTGGATATTAAAAAAGAAATCACTGTGTAGTTGTAGAAATTCTAAGCAATACTTAAGAAATCAGAAATAAATAAGGGCTCTTATTGTTTACTTACTTACTCCAATTGTTCAATTCCACTGACTTTAAATGGTATGAAATGGGTTTTTTTTTTTTTTTTTTTTTTTTTTTTTTTTTAAGAATTGGGAAAAAATAATCCCTGCATGCTGTGAACTACAGCTGAAAAGATTCCTTTCTGCAGCAGAGTTAGAAGCACAGGCACTATATGATGAGTTCAGCTCAATTATACTATAACTGAGTGAAGTCTGCAATGCGGACAAGACCTGTGTGGTGTATTCAGCAGTTCAAGGACCGAACCATCAAATTTACTGAAGATGATGAAATATGTCATAATCATTCCCACTGGAAATGCTCATGTGGAGAGGATTTTTCATTGATGACAAACATATGGACTGACAAAGGGAGCAGGTGTGAAACTGGCTTCGTTAAAGCAGAGCCTCAAATCTAGGCTAACTTCTCTTTGATATGTCAAACTAGTCTCAGTTCTGCCCTAAAAAAAATCACACATTACTTAGGGTCACTAATCGTTATCATAATCCTACTTGGCATTTGCATAGGACTTTATATTCTCCAACCTTGTACAAATTTGCATTTCCATCTTATTTATATGTGGTCTTGAAATTGATGCACAAGATGAGTGTTGAAACTGTACACACTTTTCAGAGTGACAGGGCTTCATTTATTTGTCATTTCTGGATGAAAATGGGGGGTGAGGAGAGGGTAAGAAGCAAAGCTCAGTTTCAGATCACAGCTGAGTTCCCTCAGCTGTCTGTGATGCTCAGCTTCAGCAACGGCAGGAGTTATCTGGTCCAAATAGTCTTCTCCTCTTAGGGGTGAATTAGGAAGAGACATTGGTTCCTAACTCATCATCCTCCTAATCCTACCATACATCCACATGGAGGGGAGGAAGATAGGGTGGTAAATAGAGGTGGCACAATGCATTGAACAGGGAACAGAGAAAGTCTTGAATGTCAAATGTAGAAAACAAAATCTTGAACAGGCTAAAAGAGCAAACCAGGACAGAAGAGCCAACTCAAAGATTCAAGAACTGTGAGCAAAATTAGCTTTTCAGTTGCACAAAGAATCTAGAATGTGGGTTGTCTGCTCCTTACAATGAGACAGAGATGTCACATGGAGAAAAAAGTGGGAGAAATAAGGGGAATGGGATTTGTTGCTCCTACTGAGATAGAAAAACAGGCAGTAGGAAGAAGTGCTTGTTAAGAGAAACCATCGAATGGTAGCAGATATTAATACCAACTGATACTCTACCTTGTGTTTCTGTAAAATAAAACCTGTCATAGACAGTATAGCACACAGGGGCTTTTTCATGCTTCCAGCTATTTGGTGCTCAAATTAAATTGCCTGTTTTGAACTGATTGACAAAAGGAAGCATAAGAGCAAATGTCTTCATGCAGAAGAAAAAAATAAAAAGAATAGGGGAGAGTATAAGTTACATAAATTAAAAAATGAACTTCAAAATAGAATGAGGATAGCATAGCTAAAATAATAGAAACAGGAAAGGGAAACAGAAATTTTAAAAGTAAGGTCAAGACAGAATTATAGAATAGAATGTAAATCTCTTACAAGAAAGATGGGAAGGTTAGAAACTAAAATTAAAAAGCAGTCATCTTTATCTTCAATCTACAAACATACAGAAAAAATGCAAGATAGTGAAAAAATATAACATGTGGCATATGATCAATATTATTAAAGCACCATTATTTTGATCTACATTATGAGTATAGTATATTTACTATATATGAGTATAGTTATAGTATATTTATTTTCAATACAGATCTTGGAAAAGGTTTTTACTCTATATTGGGGTTTTTTAACAAACAAAAATCCTGAGTTTGTTTTGAACAGTTTTAACTCTCACAGAATTATATTCGACTGGGTTTGAATAAAGGAGTATGTTATGAAAAATTCATGCTTACAAAGAGTGTCTTTTCCCACCAAAGAAACTCCCAAACACTCCTATGACAAGTAATACACTATATTGTACACAGGAATTTAATGAAATATATAACAAAAATGTTTAGATCTAATCAGTTGTAATTTTTCTTTTTTTTTTTTTTTTTATTGTTATTATTATTTTTAAGTTGTTAAAGTGGTTTATGCAGGATGAGCTATGAGAGATATGTAGAAAAAATTACCAATATGCTTTTCTTATGTCAGAATCTGTTATATTTGTGTCCTGAAGAAGGGTGGGGGATTCACCTCAAAGTGTGATTGAGGCAACCAGTTTGACGATTAACTTTGATATGACCAGTGGACACAGCTGCTGACATCCAGGGTGTTTTTTCATCATCTTGTATTGGTTTTGTCTGGGATAGAGTTAAATATCTTCACAGTAATTAGTATGGGGTTGTGGTCTGGATTTATGCTGAAAAGAGCATTGATAACACAGGGATGTTTTCGTTACTGCTGAGCGGTGCTTACACAGAGTCAAGGCCTTTTCTGCTCCTCACCCCACTCCACCAGCGAGCAGGCTGGGGGTGCACAAGAAGACGAGAGACGACACAGCCAGGACAGCTGACCCCAGCTGACCAAAGGGATATTCCATGCCATATGTCATCATGCTCAGCAATAAAACTGTTGGGGAGGTTGAAGGGGGAGTGCTGCTCAGGGAGTGGCTGGCCATCCATCAGTTTGTGGTGAGCAATTGTTTTCATTTGCATTGCTTGCATTTTTTTGGGTTTATTTTTATATTTTTTCTTTTTTTTATTTACAATTTATTATTATTATTATTATTATTATTTCTTTTTTATTGTTAAACTGTCTTTATCTCAACCTATCAGTTTTCTCACATTTACACTTCTAATTCTCTACACCATTCCACTGCAAGGGAGTGAGCAAATGGTTGTGTGGTGCTTAGTTGCCCACTGGTTTTAAAACACCACAGTCCAGTGGGTTTGTATATCAAATATTGGGCCAAACTTACAAAACAGGTGTCTAGACATGATTAACATCTCCCGTTTTCTAGTAGGAGCCTTTTCCAGCCTTACAAGAAAGTTTTGTTCTGTGTGTTAACCTGAGTTTGCCCATTTATGTGTCATTATTTATTTATTTATTTATTTATTTATTTATTGGACAGTGAAGTGTGTACATGGAATACTGCTTTTTTAAAATCAGTTCTGAATATGCTTGCCAAGGCAAGGAGATCAAAAACATTGCCTGCAACTATCAGAGTAAGCACCACCTTCAGTGCAGCAGAGATGCCTCTCAGTAATTAGAGTCATCGGGCTTACTTAAGAAAGAGATGGTCAGCTGGCAGAAGGCTTTAGTTTAAACACAAACAAGGCATCAGCAACACAAACAGGTGACAGGTCTCATCCCTCTGCTCAGCACAGGGGTTCCCATCTGAGAGGGCAGTGAGGATAGGATGTAGCCTGGGGTTTACCAACACTGCAGCTGACTGTACCTCCAACAGTGGTTGAGACACAATTCACCTAACGTTTCTGCACAGAAGCATTTGAACAGTTGTCTTTGAACTGACCCCAGGAATATCCCCCTAGGAAGGTTACATTGAATGGAAAAGCTGTTTTAACTCCCACCTTGCCTGAGGAGGCTGTACTTCCCCTACATGATGTGCTCCTCTGATGCTCTCATTGTCATGGTTATTGGAGAGAATTAGGTATTGCAGTGACCTTTAATTTGGTTTTTGTAAGCTCTTATAGACAGAAAAATCCTCTTCTGCCTGTACTGTATGGGTGGCACCTCTTTAGTAACTGCACAGCATATCATAAATGAAGTAAGTACAAAATACCTTACATCTTTGACATAGAATAAAGCTGCTAAATATTAATGGAACAAACTAACTGACAAATCTCTTCATATCTGAAACACATTCTAAAAATAATGTGAATAGCACAATCTCAAGTCACTTCAGTAGTTTTCAGCCTTTTAAAAAATGCATTAAGAAATGTCATACAGTGAAGTTTATCACCAGTCTTGATCTCATAAATCAAGCAATTTTTGTCAGAAACTGTATACAGTGTCCACATCTAGTACAGAGGATTTTACAGAACATTAGAGGCAGGTAAAGCAAATGGCTTTCCAAAACCACTAAATGAATGGCAGTAAATATGATATTTTTCTTGTTTTTCAAAAAAAGTCATAAAGAATGCTATTTGGTTTTATATTGGTGACAGCTTGCCCAAATTTAAACAAACAAGCTAAAGAAAACCTGGAAAATCCAGTTTTGGCCATACTCCACAAGGCATTCTCAGGTGGTGGAAGCAATGGGACTTCAACATCTAATTCTATATCCATCTGTGTTTAAAGACAGACTCAGTTACTTGAAAAGTACTATTATAGACAAATAATTAAGATGAATCTACAGTGTATCTTGATTCTAGGGAAGATACCAGCAGTAAAGAATAACACACCTGCAAAGACTGACCACATGCCTTTTCAATGCATTGCTCTCCTACCCCTTCTTTAAGTTTCCCAGTGTTTTACTCATGAGAAGCTGATCACAGATTTAATTTCTAATAACTGACTTTAAATCACACACTTTTCACAAGAACCCTGAATATCTTTGCTTATTTGATCGTTGTATATAATGTTTCACTTGTGTTTCTCCTAAAGTGTTAAATGCGTGAGTGAGACAAAGCAATGAGAGGATAGCATGGGGGAGGGATAAGAGTGATCAAAGGTCAGTTTAACCTAGGGAATAACGAGGTCACATGAAAATTTGTGCCATTATTTTTTCCTGTTCCTATTCATCTGATGCTCAAAATAGTACTTCTCGTCATAATATTTCAAAAGAAATACATAATAAAGAAACAAAGAGCAACATAAGAAAGAAGCAAGGACCTTGAAATATTGAGTTAAACCAACCACAGAAAAATCAAATCAATTGAAAGCCTTGAGGTAACTTGCATCTCTAATATACTGTATGTGCAAGAAAACACTTTGTCTCTGGAGTTTCTTTCCCATTTGGAATTATTCTGTTATTGTGATTTATTTGTTTTTCCTAATATTTCTCTAGGCAATGATATCAGTGGTATATTTTTTTCTCAGATAAGTGAATTCATTTCAGATTTTACCCCCAGAGGTCTTTGAGGAATCCCATGAACATATCAAAAGGAGGCTCCAGAGGAAAATCAAAACCTGCATTCTAAGAAATTATAAAAAATTCCTGGACTGATTTCAATTATGTAAATCACAAAAGTCCAGTTTAAATCTATTTCATCAGCCAAGTTCTACTTTCTGTCTGCCTTTTTTTCTTCTATGAAGTCTGTGCTTTTTCTTCTATTCAGCTATGAATTAAGCTCAGTACAATTTTCTAAGGTTGTGTTTTACAGCCTTCTGTAATGTCTTATGAAGCTTTTATATAAAAAACCCCAAAACAACAACAAAACAAACAAACAAAAAAAACCACACTGAAAACTAACCCAAAATAAAACAAAACAAAAAACCAACCAAACAAAAAAAGACAAAGCAATAAAGCTGGAGGAGGTAATAGAAATAGGAAATACAACCCCTCCCCACAAACCCAATTATTTGTTTTAAAACTATTTCAGTCTCTGCTCTTAGCAAATAAACAAGGAGATGAGCTGAAATTGATCAAGGCCATCTCAGAACAAAAGGTCACTTCAGAACTTTTATACTAACAAAAGTTCCTGATAAAATAACCAGAACCAAAATAATCAGAGTTATTCTTACTGTCTTGAAGAGAACTCAGACATGCAGCTCTATGTCAGACAAGGATTGCCTTCATGAGTAGCCAGAATCCTCTGTAACAGCTAAAGGCGTTGTACTGGTTTTGGTTGGGGTAGAATAAATCATAGTAGCTAGTATGGGTCTATGTTTTGGATTTGTGCTGGAAATAGTGTTGTTAACACAGGGATGCTTTTGTTATTGCTGAGCAGTGCTTACACAGAATCAAGGCCCTTTCTGGCTCTCACACCTCCCCACCAGTGAGCAGGCTGGGGGTGCACAAGAAGCTGGGAGAGGACACAACCAGGACAGCTGCTCCAACTGACCAAAGGGGTATCTCTCACCATATGACATCATGCTCATCAATAAAAGCTGAGGAAAGAAGAAGGGAGGGAGGAATGTTCGGAGTGATGATGCTTGTCTTCTGGAGTAACCGATAGGCATGATGGAGCCGCTTTCCTGGAGATGTCTGAACACCTGCTTGCCGATGGGAGGTGGTGAATGAATTCCTTGTTTTGCTTTGCTTGTGTGCACGGCTTTTGCTTTGTCTATTAAACCGTTCTGTTCTCAACCCAGGATTTTTCTCTTTTACTCTTCTGATTCTCTCCCCCATCCCACCAGGGGAGGAGGGAGTGAGCAGCTGTGTGGTGTTTAGTTGTCAGCTGGGGTTAAACCATGACAGGGACTTATGAAGGGAACAGACAAATCTTTTTGGATAAAAAGATGACAGATTTCATCTTTAAATTCACTTTTACATTCTGTTAGAAACCTAATAATTGTGTTCTCTGAAAAATAAAAATTCCTGAAAGTCTTGGGGTTTCTTTCTTTTCTTTTTTTGTGTTTTTTTTTTTTTTTTTTTTTTTTTTTTTTTTTTTTTTCTCCTGACTGGCTGAGCTAAAGAATTGTTCAGTAATATTTTTTTTTTTCCCATATACAAGATTGGGTACTCGCAGCCAGTCAGTCTTTTTCTGAGAAAAAGTCTAAAATTGTCCTTCTGATAGTTCATGTCCATTTTTAAGGAATACATAAGACTAGTTAAGAGGTCTGAAGCAGAGCTTTTTGAAATCAATGGGAAAATTCCAGTTGTTTTCTGTTTTGTGTTGTGTCCTAAGATAGGATGGGCCACTGAGCAGACAATCTGGAAATTTCCATCCTTTTGTACTATTGAAAACTTTTTGAATCATTGGTTCCCTAATGTCCTTAATCTGCGGACACATATTTTGTGTGTCGGAATAAATCTCCTTAATTTTAAAGAGATTCTTAATCTAGAGGAGACAATTATATTAAAAACATGAGGATTTTGCTTATTTAAAGCTTGCCTCTAACTGCAATAAATTGAGATAAGAATGAGCAGGATTTTCATTCATATTTCATGGTATAATAATAATTTATTAATACATTTTCTACCTGAATTCATAATCCAACTCTTTCTGCTTGGAATTGTTCTGAAAATCCCTTCATTTTTGAGTTCTGATGACTCTTGTATGGATCAGAAGTACAGGAACAATGCTAAAAAAACTTTGAAGTCTCTGTGAGCTCAGTCATTTTTCATGCCAGCTAACTTTCTGGACTTCTACCAGTGATGTGTAAAGCAAGTAGTTTTTCCTGTCAGCTTCTTTTTCAGATCTGATAACAATGAAAACAGAATCATAGACATTAGACACTAACTAATTAAAGTCTAATTTTTCATTTTTCAGCAACATTCTAAATATTTCTCTTCATCATACAGCTCAGAAATAAATCTAAGAAATAAACTTTGCTGTCAGTGTACAGTGTTATAAATACACATAATGAGAACAAGAATGCTTCATATTAAGTGAAGGATGAGGGGCTAAGAAACAAAAAAAAAAAAAAACAAAAAAAAAAAACAAAAAACACATAGAAAAACTTCTTAGATGTATTGTTTTCTCTCCTACTCACAAATACACCATTCTGAAGCACACTCAGAATTTTATATGAGCCATTGTAATCTTGAGAAAGAAGGTTAGCTTAAATCATGGCATTGCTGATGTATTTCCTCAGCATTGAAAGGATTCGGTGAAGTTGTGTCTATTTTACAGACTGTCCTGCGTTGGGGTGAATATTATCCCTGTACGCTGCTCTGACTCCATACATCAAACAGTGAAAAGGACCACAGAGGAGCAGAGGTGCAATAGACTATCCTCTAGACCACGAAGTAGTCTTAGAGTTGTATAAGATGACATCAGAGTGGTGACCTTTCTTGGCACCCTCCCTGCTGCTGAGACTTGTATCAAAGCCTCCCCACACCAGTATGGGTGAGAAGGGTGAAATCAGAGACACAGGTATTCACTCTGATTCTCAACTTACTTTTGTAAGTATAACACAATATGTCTCTAAAAATCTATCGACAGAGCTAAGAGTTGTGTCAAGATGTACAAAGAACCATTCCCCTCTTTTCCTTATCTCAGGCAGAGAAGTCTGTCTCAGAGTCAGGAGCTTTGTGTGCTGAACATATTCTCAAGCTGAGCAGCACTAAAGATTTCCCTTCCACAGGGAGAATAATTCACAATCAGCCAGCTGCAGCCAGATTACATTGCAGGTTATTGATACAAGGTGATACAACTGAGACTAGAAAATTTATGGTTCAAAAAAGCGGAGATTTATCTTTAGTGTCTAGGGGAAGAATCACACAACAAATTGGAGAAAAAAAAAAAAAAAAAAAAAAAAAGTAATTAGAAATTATTTTTTTTTTTAATTCAGTTTGTTTTAAAACATCGTTTTCATGGCTCTTGATGTACATATTGTTAATATTTTCTGTATATGAAAGTGAATTAGTTATGATTTAATTAATATGTGGTAAGTAATGTTCTGTGCAATACTCCCAGACCTCATGTTTTCATGCAAATGATATATGGTCTTATAAGAGCATTATCTAATATTAACATTTCTTAGGCTAACTGATCAGAATGTCTGACAGGATCAGGCTTTAACTAGTGATCAGATATGAAGTCTGAAAGAAGATTCCTCAGGTTTGGGGGGATTTTAAGTTTATTGTAGCCTTCTTAATTTGTCTTCGGTATCAGGAACTATGATCGAATTCTTAATGTTCTCTGGATATTTCACTAAGAAATTGCTGGAAAATGGAAAAATGCCATGCATAATAATGGAAACCAGTGTTAACTTTGAAATTCTTTATAGTTTTCCATCTTCTTGATGTAAAGATTATTAAGCACTGGAAATCCACAAGAACTATGGGGCCAGGGCCATTACATATTTTCACTGGGAACCTTGGCACAAAGCAAGTATATAAAAATGAAATATGTTGATATGACAACGATGGAAAATATCAATACAGGGAACAGAAAAATCCTGTAGAGACACTCAAAGGATGTTGATAAATGAACCATGTTAAAAAAAAAAAAAAAAGTGGGATAAGATCAAATAGTCAAAAAGTGCAAGATTATGGAACTTGGATAATAGTAAGGTTTGCTTCCTTAAACTGAAAGCAACTAATAGATAGGAAAAAAAGTGAGTGAATTAGATTACTATTAAATTATAAGCCACCAATAAAACAGGACTACAGAAAAGTAAACATGCTCATAGAAACATTAACATTAATAACAGAAGGGTGTTGGAGAAACCTCTGTAGAAAATGATATATGATGCCACACCAAGGAGGAAGGTCGAATCAGTATACTTCTGGAATCTTTTCCAAGTCAACCTTTTATGAGTCAAATAGGCCTAGTAAGATTTATTTAGAAATATTAAGTCTAATTTCTATAAGTAAAATTTAGAAAACCTGAAGTTTAACCTCAGGATTAAAAAAGAAATGCTTCTAATATGACCTCTCCTATGAAACACTTGTTCCATAAGGGAACTAAATTTTGACAAAATTTAAACTGAGAAGGACTTTGTTGCTCTTGGCAATTATTCAGGGAAGAGGGGGCAGGGGGTGGATAAACTGAAGTTAAAGCTGATTTTTAAATGTAAACATGTTAGCAATAGGCTGAGAATCAAAGGAATGAGATTGTGGAAGATTATGAATAATGGTATACAAAAATTGAGAAATTTTATAATGGAGGTTGGTACTTGAAAGGGATGGATGGTACTGTATGTTGGTTCACAAAATCAAATTAATGGAGATGGTAAATCAAGAGATCCCTATATTTTTCAATGCTGAAATTGAGTCCTTTATATTTTGTTACAAACGATTTGTTAAGTAATCAGATGACAAAGTAAGCATCACATTCATATTCTTATAATTTCTATACTATAAGAAGGAACTGAGGTATTTTTCTACAGCGAGAAAATCGAGCTCAGAAGAACCTTTTTCTTGAATGAACAGAAACGTTTTTTCTGCAGTGACAAGGTTTAAGTTTTCTCTGTCTAGTTGTAAAAAAGTAATTTCTGCTCTGGAGGTGCAATAATGCTTTGGCCAGTAGGATGACAGGGAATGCGAGCTTTGGTATGTTCTCCGTCTGCTTTTTGCTGCACTGATAATGCTCTCTGAAGTTCATCCAAGATGTGATAAGCAGCCGAGGAGATGCATTTATTCATTAATTAATTAGGGATTTATTAGTGTGGTACAGCAGCAATTTCCCTGTAAATATATTCTTGCAACATTTCCAAATTACTAGGTCTTTACCATTTGGTTGAGATTCTTTTAGACATATATATATATATATATATATATATA
>NW_020799095.1:95329125-95363641 GCF_003259725.1 Athene cunicularia
AAAAAAAAAAAAAAAAAAAAAATCTTGCACAACTTGGAACAACATTTTGGAACAGATCTGATTTCAGATACTAAGCTGCAAAAAGTATGAGATATAAAAAATATGCCAAATCACAGCTCCATAAAATATCAAACAAAACTTAAGGATGTACAAAATATTTTACTGGGCAATTCTTAAAAATAAGACAGCTTCTGCATATAGTCATATATAACAATGCATACATAGCTTAAGCTACTATTATTTCTCAAAAAAAGAGCACATGTTCAATGATAATGGACATGATCGTTTTGCCTGACTCAAAACACATTTGTTGGAAATTAATTTGAAAGCCATATATTATAACTGCTGGGCCTGGAAAGGCTTGTAATATAGTAGTAGAAAGTAGCTGTGAAAGGGGAAAGAAAAAAGCACATAGATAAAAAAGCAGCACATCCAGAACAGAAGATAACATAACAAAGAAGTATGGAAGAATTACGGAAAAAAAGGATTAGGCAAGGAGAGAGTGGTGACAAAAACTTTTGTAATCAATATGGAAGTTAGATTCTAATTATATGTTAGAGACTTGAGCTCTAAATGTCCATACACTGGACTACATTTTTCACTATCTTCTCTCACTCCTGTCTTAAACTTAGTTCAGTCCTTTGGAATTTTAACACTACCTTTAAGTTTCCAAAATTGTGTTCGTATTTCTGAAATGTGAAACCCTTTGGAAGAAAAAGGAAAAAAAGCAGCCAACACATTAGTCAGTCTCTCACTATCCTAAAAGACAGTCCTAAACTACTTCAGACTGCAAGATCATTTCAAGGTACAATGCATCTTTATCTGTCACAAATTGGCATAGCCATTATGGAAGCAGAGGAGGTATAATGATTTCCACCAGTGTAAATATGAAGTTCATAGTTTCTACTTCCCTCCGAATAATATTTTAAAAATGAAAAATCTATATTATTTTGGACACCCAGTGACCTCGCAATCCACCTTAAATTGCTTCTGTACTCTTGTCCTCTCCTGTCTAATTATTCTTTTTACTTCTACAGGTGAGTCTTGTCATCTGACTCCCTTCAAGGAACAATTTGAAGACTGATGACTAAATAGATAGGTGTGGTGAGTTGATCTTGACTGACTGCCAGACAGCCAGTGAGACACTCTCTCGTTCACCGTCCTCAATGAGACAGGAGGGAGAAAAGAAGATGAAAAAAAAATCATGGGTCCAGATAAATACAGGGAGATCATTTACTGATTACCATTATGGACAAAACAGACTCCATTTAGGGAAAATTAATTAAGGGTTTTTTTTGTTTTTTTGCTAGTATATATTCAAATGGTGATAAACAAAAAAACTAAAACACCACACCACCCTTTCCTGCCGGGCTTGACTTCAACTCTTTCATTCCTGATGACTCCTACCTTCTGCCCGAGTGGTGCAGGGTGATGAGGAATGGGGATTGTGGTCTGTCCATAACAGTTCTCTGCTGCTCCTTCCCCATCAGACTTTTACCTTGCTCCAGCATGGGTCCTTCCCACGGGCTGCAGTCTTCAGGATAGACATGCTCTAGCATGGGCTTTCCACAGTCTGCAGTTTTCTTCAGAAAATATCTGCCCGTACCAGCGTGGTCCTTCATGGGTTGCAGTGTGGATATCTGCTCCAGCATGGTGTCCATAGGCTTCAGGGGAACCTCTGCTCTGTCACCTGGAGCACCTCCTCCTCTCAGCTTGGTGTCGGCAAGGCTGTTTCTCACCCTTTTTTTCTTCGCTCTTTCTCACAGCCACTGATGAGCATTTTGCCCTTTCTTGAATACGCTTGGCTGAGGGGCTCAGCTGTGCCCTGTACTGGGTCTGCTGGAGCCACCTGGAACTCACTGTCCAGCACAGAGCAGCCACCCCTGCGGCCCACTCATTGCCAAGACATTGCCATCTACACCCAATACGCTAGGTAAAAGGTGTGGAGAGGTAGAGCAAACATACTGATGCCAGGATGCCTCCTCAGCCTACTCCTTTGCTGCAGATATTTTCTAGCCCTCATGAGCACAGTCCCTTTCTCTCCTTCATGCAGAGACATGTTATGAATCTATTTAATTTTTAACCAGATTGTCATTTCTTTAGCTGATAACAAGTAACTGAAGATCAGTTAGAAGCCTTATGTTTTAAACACCACGTTTCTTGGCAGAGCAACCAGGATACTGTAAAACTGAAGATATTCCAAGATTTAGGAAGTAGTGCTCCTGAAATTATAATCACAGAAGTGTCAGTAAATTAGTCTAATTAGTTTCAAGAAACTTCTCCGACCTATTTCAGACCCTGTTAAGATCTCAGAGTTTGAAGAGCTTGTTTTCATAGATTCTGTTCATCTCCATTCAAACTTTTTTGTAAGAGCCACCATAATTTTTAATTCTTGGTATGAGTAAGCAAGAGAATTATATCTTGTGCTAATTAAAATAAAATCAAAAGAGGATTTGGCAGATAGGAAAAATCTAGGATCAACTTTTATATTTCTCTAACTTGCAAACATGTGTCAGTTGTGGAAACTGCTTTATTTTCCTCAAGACACTACCACTAGTAAAATAAACTCTTTTCTTTTACTGTTTTTTGTTTGTTTGTTTGTTTGTTTGTTTACATTTTCATAAGACATGTAGGTTTCAGATGTACAATCCATTCAATTACTGTGTTTTCAGACTTTCTCAGACGGTGTTGAACTGCCTAGGATATACTAAACAACAAACAGGACATCTTTTATCTTCAGCCATATTTTTCCTGTCAGGTAGAGGAAGAAGGGTAAAGAAAAGTATTTTTTTACAAAATAACTGGTATTTGGCAGGAAGCGAGGTTGATTACATTGTTTGTTTCAGGTGTCCAGCATGTCTGTGTTACTGGTTAACAATGTTCCACAGCTTGCAGTCAACCCCAGATTTGAGCATCTAGTTTACAAGACAAAAAATTTCAACACAATAGTGGGCTTCAGTGTACACTCAGGCACCACTGATGAAGACTGACCTTTCAGGTTCAGCCATTGAGCTGCCCTGTCCTGGGGAGCTGCAGCAGTCTCAAATT
Organism: Athene cunicularia; assembly: GCF_003259725.1. Taxonomy (NCBI): domain Eukaryota; kingdom Metazoa; phylum Chordata; class Aves; order Strigiformes; family Strigidae; genus Athene; species Athene cunicularia. The sequence continues at coordinate 95,332,174 of NW_020799095.1, forward strand.
CAGTTTCTTTTCGTAACACATGTAAATATTGCCATAGTGAGTCAATAAAAAAAGATATAAACCACCAAAGTTATGAGGCATTGTATGCTGAAGACTAATCTTCAGCTTGCTATTTACTTGGTGGAGTAAGTGTTTTTGAGACCTAAAATTGAAGGCATTAAAGCTTCATTAATCTAATAAGGCAGTCAGTGTCTAAAAATTACAGGGAAGAAGAAAGAGATTATGCACACAATGAGATGGTAGTAATACAGCAGTGCAGTGTCTAGTCTAGACAAAGAACAGTGAAAAAAAATTTCTGTCATTGAAATGAAATAAGGTTGCAAGTCACAGGATCAACATTTTCACTTTAAAAAAAATGACCACGATCAAAGAAGCATAAGCTTTCTTTGAAGCTTTTGTATCAAAGCTCAGTTCTTCAAGAAAATTTTCACCTACCAATCATCAGCTTACACAATTATGAAATAGGAAAAACAAATCAACTAGAAAAACACTGCAGTGTTATCAATAAATGAACAAAACGTGATCTGCCCACACAAAGAAACATGAAAAATGCCCATTATTACACAAAGGTATGCAGCATCTTAAGAAAATCTGTGTTTCAGAAGTGCATTGTCCTGCTGGTAACCAGCAGTACTGCACTTTGCACCTTCTGTTATTGAATATTAATGAGGAAAACTCTGGGGTGTCTACCATTAGTGCCTCAGCACCTTGTAGAATTTCACGTTATGTAGATATCCATATCAAAAAATGAACCTCATGGTAACTTTTGTAGCATGTGTCCAATGTTCTATTTCTTCAACAAGGGTATATATTATCCTACAATGGGCATAACACACTATTCACATCCTCTCATAATGCATTATGCAATATAGTCTAATTATGTCAGCTGGTAATTCGTCCATCTTATGTTAGACATAGCAGCAGCTGGTGAGCAGCTCAGGATTAGCAGACTTTTTCTAAAAGAGTTTGGAACTTCAAAAACATAGTTAAACAAAATTAAAGAGATTTTTTATTCATCTATGAACCAGAAAGAATTGTTTATCATCACACATGAAGGCTGAGAAAGTGCTTCTTGAAGCTGATTTGTGCTTTTTAACATTTTTCTTCATATTATGTGTCCTAAAATGTCTTCTTTAGGTGTTTGGTTTTTGTTTTTTTTTCTTGGTGGCCTGCACCAATTTGAATTTTCATTAAACCGGTTTAAATGACCTAATTTTATGGTTCATAGAAGAACAAACACTAGAATATCAAGAACACATTCAAAACTATCTGTAATTTCTGTTGAATTTAAAGGTGCAATTCCATTTGAGGGGGGTCAATATGTTTTGGCCTATAATATAAACATTACGTATTCTCCTATGGCCATCAAATTTTAGTGGATGGCAATGCAGTAGTGTGTGCTAAACAATTAAGATATCTCAGTAATTTGTAGTAAAGATAGACTACTGGTGCAGTTTCATTACTGTCACAGGAAGAGTAGCTTAGGAGAACGGTACATTAATTTACTTACAAGGCAATGTCAGCTTATATTACAGTGCACATTAAACTATTCCATGCAGACCTACTCAATGCTGATGACTGGTAGGATTGGGAATGACCCAGATGACCTCTTGGGGGTCCATCCACTCTTATTTCTATGGTAATATGGAAAAAATAAATGTAATTATTTGCTCTTTCCACAGACTTTTCTTTATGTTTAAAAAAAAAATAAAAATTATCCTATACTGGTCAAGAAAATGTTAGCCTAGTCTCAGTGCTAGCTATAAACTAGCATGATTTCTGTAGTTTTTGCTAAGTATTAACTCCATGAATTTATGTGTTTAGCAACATGTAATTAAATACTGTTCTTCCTAGTGATGCTAGTTTTTCTCTCATATAACTGTCAATTTGTTTTCCAATTTGAGCTATACATTAGGCAATGACATCAATTAAATGGAAAAAAATACAAAACCCAGACTCATTTCCTAGGTTCACAGTCGCTAAGTTCTGAAAGATTCTTGTAGGTTATAGTATAACTATGTTTTCTGTACATTTTCTATGAAATTAATTCTAATATTGCTTTGAAAGCTGTATTTAAGTCCCTACCTATACTAGACAAAATGCAAATTAGCACCTTTTAAAAAATACTTAGAATCTAAATGTTGCTATTTTACAGTATACCAAACTGTTCTTTAAATGTAAACCATTTGGAATTAAAAACTATATTTCTAATAATCTTATTTTTGTATTTTGCAGAATAAAAGCTGAAGTGCCTTTCGTATTGTATATTACAAACTTTCTGCTTCATGTCACTGTGCCCATTTCTGTTGAAAGTTAACTAAAGGAAGATATGACATTTAATTGAAATCTGGCTCTTCTTTATAATGACAGTTATATATTTTACCTAAGATATTACAGAACATTGTTTATTTTTCTTTTGCATATACACAGAGAATATATTGAACATTGGCAGGAAAGCTACAAATTCTTATTGTTGAAAAAAATGTATGTACTAGCTAGTTTTCAGCTGGTGTAGATCATTTCCTTCATGAAACCTGTGCAGTTTCTGTCAGTATTATACACCCACACTACTTTTTCTAACCCTTCCTTGTTTTATTCCTGCATGGTGTATGTGTTATTATGAATAGTGCAGACCCTGACAGAGAACCTGGTACAGTCCATGAGGGGAAAAAAAAAAAAAAAAATAAAAAAAATCCAAACTAATTTTGGTTTGTTTTGGACCAGGAACTATAACATCTTTTCCTTCAAACCTCATTAGGCATTTTCCTTTCTTCAGTCTGTTCTGCCTGCTTCTGCTCCTGCCAGAACAAAATGTCACCCTTCCAAAGATGTGCAGCCATTTTAAATCTTTCTGTCACATGCCTTCAACCCAGCACATCGTTTTCTTCAGATAACTACACTTTTCTTCTGCTAATGATGAACTACATTCATATCTGGTGTAACTCTATTTTGGGTCAGAAGAATTTCTTTAAATCTAACATGCCTAAGCTATAGGCAGAGCCAGGAAATGCATTATATACAAACACGCTCTGAACTTGAACACCAAGTCCTTCACAAAATCTCTGGTGCTCAGCATTACATGATCAGTGTCAGGGTTTAATATCATTATGTAGAATTATATTACATAGAAATTATATTGTTAATGAGTATACATAACATTTAAGTAATTCTTCAGCATAAACTGAATTGCCCTTCTGTGAATTTAAAATCTATTTTTTTAAGACACAAAAATATCACTGACAAAAAAAAAAAAAAAAAAAAAAAAAAAAAAAAAAAAAAAAAAACCACAAAATGAATAAACAATAAAATTTTAAAAACCCAAGGAAATTAGTTGGTTTTTCTGTTATTCTCAGTTACAATAATTTTCATCCAATTTCTTTAAAGTTATTTTAAACTCATACTAGTATAAAAGAATATATATATTTGCAGCGTTACCACTCTGTAATTTCCTAGATCTGTCCAAGTTTCATCATTATGGAGCTGCATGAGGTCCATGATTTCAGAAACTGACTTAATCTAATGGCTTCTGCAACTTCTTGCCAAAGGATATTTCAAGAACAAGAAGAGTATCCAAAAGGGTATTATTGGCTTTTGCCTACCTATGGTAAATTATGTTGTTAGGAGTTTAGGTGTAGGGTAACTGTGGACTTGCCCAATTAAACAAAACAAAACAAAACAAAACAAAACAAAACAAAACAAAACAAAACAAAACAAAACAGTGCAATAAAGTAGGTAGAGAATGTATAGCACAGAAGTCACACTTTGAACTAACTGTCTATATGGATTATTTTAGTGTAAATAAAGAATATATCTGTAAAACTAACTGACTTTAAAAGTGATTTGTTCAATATGTACTTGATATTTCAACACTGGAAATGAGCTTCCATTAGCAATAATACATCAATTTACCTGTACAGGCAAATTCTCTGAGGATATGTAAAATTAGGACTTTAAATTATTATAAGGGGTTCTTATAAATTGAGGTCATGTGCTCTATAAACAATGGGGAGTGAGTTTAAATTTCTTCCTTCAACTAATTATCTTAGCTTTCTTCAGCTTTCCTCAGCTTTCCCTGCCACCCACTGGTTCCATAGCATTGTCTATCTCTACTCCTCCAGACTTTTTTACATATGAAATCTCTCCTCATATATATATATATATATATATATATGTGTGTGTGTGTGTGTGTAAACATATATATTTATCTCTGTGTGTCTCTCTGTGTGTGTTTGCATATTCCTACTGAGTTTTGAGACTTTAGCTACAACCATATGTGATTAAAATGAAGATGTAGTTAAGCTGACATGTCCACTGTGGTGTCAGCCAGAGAACTCCAGGGACACCTTTTTCTGGGAGAGGTCACCTTCTATCTCAGTCTGATGACAGCTGTTGCTCCAACTCCTTCAGTATGTCAGATTTTTTATTTTAAAAGTCCAGGGACATTTTTGTAAGCCAGTCACTCCTTTCTCCCCCACTCTTTCTTAGGCTTTTCCTTCATTTTTTATTTTATTTTACTTCAGTAAAATGAGACTGTGACAGCTCAAACCTTATTTCAGGCGCCAAACAGATTCCTGTACCATAACATCTTTTTGCAGTGCTAGCGGGCAGCAATGACATATTTCTGTCCAACAGGAGGTGTTCTAATGATACACAGCAGTAGCACTAGTTGGAACCTAAGTGGCAGCCAATGTAGCATCAGCCCAGTCACTTTAAATTAAGTTTGGATGATGAATCAGTAGAACTGCAGAGCTTATGAGGCTGAGACACAAAAGAGTTTATGTGACCACTTGTCTCTTTGACATTTTTTTTCCCTTTTCTATTACATTTGACTTTTAAAATCCAACTGTGATATGCATGGTTAACTTAAGGCTTATGGATGACAAGATAGAATTTAGCTGGGATATAGAAAAAAATGCAAAAACCTGTGGAAAAAATCGAATTTACAAGCCTGAATAGGTAATTGGTGGCTGAAGATAAGCTGTAAATGAAGATTCAGACACAGGAGCTATTTAGAGTTTATTGTTATCGAGAGAAGCCTGTGACCTGCCTAATTCTCAGTATCTTGAGAAAGAAACATGAAATTAATATCTTCTTAAAGGAATAGCGCACTCTGACATATCACCTTCATTTCTGTTAAACTTGTTAAGAACATGTCAGAAGTCTCAGTAATTTATAGTTACATAACTTTATTTGAAGAATTAAAAAAAGACAAACACAAATATTAATTTATCATGAGTATGAGTATCAAAATACTACTGGAGCATAAATTACATTATATTATACAAAATAATACTATGTACTTGTGCAATACACTTCACTCAAAGATCACCAGAAAGTCACAAAAGGTATATATCTGCAATGCAGTGTTCTAGACCATAGAAATGGGGTTTCATCCCGATTTACAGATGAGGTACCATAATTTGAAAGTTTCATGTCACAAAATGATTTTGCTACAACAGTAATAAAACTTGGATCTCCATTAGAACAGGCTTTACCAAGATAAACAGATTTTGTATTCTTGGACCTCTTCTCTTTTACTAATGAGAAGTTTTCAGGTGTATATAATGAGCTACATTACCACTGTATATAAATAACAGTGCATTTAGATGTTGGGGGTGTGTGTGTTTATTTATAGAACATTTTTCTGTGATATGTCTTTTTTTCTTCCAATGGAAAAATAAAAAAAATAAAAAACCCCAAACAAACACCCTCTCATTCATAACTAAAGTTGTGTTATTGCCACTGTTCTTGCACAGAGCAGAGAAATGTCTTAACCTGTAGGTAGGACAAGGACAGAACTGAAGCATCTCTCGTGAGGACCAAGGGATATAAAAACAGTGGCACTTTGCTAGTCTGTTTCCCCCACACTTGTAAGCACCTCCCTTGTAGTAGCTACCTACCCAGATCCCGTATTGTCTACCAGTAAATTCACTTATATGGATCCCCCAAAGGTGCCAGCTTGCCTTTTCAAATCAGAAACACGCATGTATTTGAGCTTTAAAAGCCTTGCATAGAACCATTAATTGCCTTAGGATGAGGGATTAATTCATTTTGGAAACATACCTTTTCCATCAGATCAGTTCAATATGAGTCAAAAGAATAATAAAAAATCCCACTGTTACTTGCTTAAAAGATATGTTTCTATTCAAACTCTAAGAAGCACTCATGAAAAAAAAAAATACTGTACTATCTGTGTTATGGAACTTTTCCCTGAAACTATTGTTATTCAGTCATTTCAACAAGAAAAATAGCGAAAAGTCATTCTCATGTAGTATAAGGAATAGAGTTCTATGTTGCTTTATTGCAAGCTCACAAGGCAAGCTTCACATACAAAAATATTACAAGCAATGAGATTAATTATAAGAAAACAATAATAATAAAAAAAAAAAACTTGAAAAGGAATTTTTCTATTTAGAAAAAAATTATGCTTAATTATATTCTCTTTTGTTCCACAAAAATATCCCACTAATTCTGTATTAACCATATTCCATAGTGTGCAAAGGAACAAGGACATTTAGCTTTGTGACTCTTACAGAAGTATAAGGTGGAAGACTACACTTTAGAAACACCAAAACAATGGGAAAGTTCACTAATGGCATTAAGTTAAATATCTTTACGAGATATTTCTGTATTCATGCATTTAAGTGATAGTCTCTCTTGAAGATGATGCAGTGTAAGGGACTTCTATAATATAAAACTAAAGATTACTTCAGGGCTTAATCAATTGTAAACAAAATTTGAGTTGTCACATTTTATGGTAATAAACAGTTTTGACTTTATAATGCTTTTGTAGGGATCTGGGCATATTTACATGCAGACACACATCTACATTTATATGTGTGCTTATAGTTGTAACACACTTGAAGAAGGAAGACTGATTTTAAAAAAAAACACCTTATGCTACAATATAATGTTAATTATATGCAGCTAGTGATATAATGTGCATATAATAAATATTAATTCCTATGTTATATTTTTAGATGACCAATTTTCATTCAGGTTTAATACCATAGATTTAAGACCATCACTCCCATGTTTATCTGGTAAACCCCAAAATTTAGTGAGGTATTTGTACTCATTTTCTCTGCACATTAGATTACTTTGAAAGCATTTGTGTAATACTCCACATTTCCACTCATTCTCTATTTAGACCCTAATCCAAATTGGCAAGCATATTATGAGGAAATAGTCCCATGTATTTTAAGAGACTAAATATTCCAGTTAAAACTTGCTAAATTGTCTAATATTAATTTAAGACTAAGAAAAAAGCAATTTTCCCCCAGTGGAGTGAAGGGAGGAAAAAAAAAAAAAAAAAAAAAAGTGAAGTACGATAGCGAAATGAACAATTCATAAACACTGAAAATAACCTAATTTTCATGTCTGCTCACTTTTCCAGCTATTTGCAAATAATAGTATTAGATAGTTACTACACAGATTTACCATCTAAGAAAAAGTATTTTAGTGTATACAAGGGAAAAACATCTCAGAAATAATTACTTGCAATTATTGAGCATTTAAAACCTGCTAAACAAAACCAGAAAAATCTGATTCTGGCAAGTAGGAATATGGTCACTTTTTTTTTCTTAGAACATCCAGGAATATATTTAAATGATAAATCATTCTAAGAACAAGAGTAGTAAGTCTGAAAATCATCTTAATGTTAGGATCTACCATAAGAAACATAATTTTTAAATTGATGTAATATTGTCACATTTCCATGAGTCTTGAAGACAGGAAAACATAATTTCAGTTTTTTTAATAATAGTCAGTAAATAAAATTTAGAATCATATATCATCAGGACACTTGCCTTATCAATTTTTTAGTTGAACTTCTCTGAAATGTAAAAGGTAGCTTGCTGGAGATAAAGCTCTCTGTTGTCCCATTTTCTCCGTGACCTCTCACTATAAACCCTTAAACACCACAATCCTGTTTTTTCTTCACTTGTTTTTTTTCCACAGTTCACTGCATGAAGGTTTTCTGCTTGTCTCTTGCCTATCCAGAAATATTTTTCATGACTTTGACACACAGATTGCCCAGTTACTACCTTATTTAGTATTTGAACAAAGGATCTTAGAACAATCTTGTCTCAATATATTGGAACAGCAATAGAATAATTTTAGAATTATGTGACTTCTTCTTTTAACCAGGGAAACAAACTGCAAAATCCCGTAAAGTAACAAATGATGTACCCTGCATAAAAAACATCAGGTCTTCATTCAGTGCCAAAGCGTTATCATCAGTATAGATAGCACAGCCAGAATTAGGGATGTTAATTCAGAATCAGGGACGTTAATGAACAGTTATCAGCAGTATAATATAGTCTTTTGCTGCTTCCAGGAAATGGCTTATAAAATTTTAAATTCTTTTCTGCTTATGGCTTGAATTGGATGAGTAAGCTGTGTAGCAAAGTATACTCAGGTTAACAGTTCTGCAATAAGTACAATATATTTAGAGGTAAAATATGCTGTTGTACTTTCTAGAAAATTTGTACTTGCTACAGCTGTCACTGCAGCTGTAATAAAAAAAAAAAAAAATAATCCTCAAACTTTGAGCATGTTCCTTATTTCCATTTTACATGGTTTCAAAATTTAGCCATGTAACTCAGAAAATCTAGGTTATCATCAGCTTTATAAGACAGCAAACAGTTTAACTGAAACAATACAATGACTTACAATTTAAAAACTTCACAAATTCGTTTTGAAGGAAGCAAAAAGTCTCTATTCTTACTTTTTTCCTCCTTTATTACCAGTGTTGTCTTATTCAAATGCATAATCTGTCTGTTTCTAGGGTAATAGGGTTTTTTCCCTTCAACACATGAAAAATGGCAGAAGAAAAAATCCTCACTTGCATGTTTCTTAAACTAAATGGAGATGTCTTTCAGATATTTGATCTTCATCTTCAGTAAAAAGATAAAAAAAATGCTTACCATTTATTATATAGTTCACATGGATACACATATTCATACTGAAAAAATATCTAGCTTCAATAAGAGTACCATGTATTTTATGGGAGTATTTACAAAGCAGAGATGTGGGGTGCTGAAGATAATGTGACTAAGGATATGAACTGGCTGAAAAAAACTTAGATAACTAAGGATATAGGTGATTAATGTAGCCTTAGGTGACTCCAGGATATATGGACACCAAAACTAAAAAAAAAATAAATCTATCCTTAAAGACACTAAATATTTTAAGACAAAATTTAGAAAGGTAGTGGGACTTGGTGATGCTTGTTATGTACAAGATTAATTTTCTGGCCAAAACTAAGCCAAATTGGAAATCAAAATGGCAAACTACTGAAGGTCAGGCCCTTACTGCTTTTTAAGACATCATAACTTTCTTATTAAAATGAAGGGTTCTGACCACCTGGCTGGTTATTTACTTGGGTACATTTTATCAGATTGCATCTGAGGGTGTTGTGTTTCATCTTTGGAGAAAGAAGAGAGAAAGAGATTTAGCTTTTGGTTTGTATGAAATTAAAACTAGAAGAAAAAAAGTGAAAGCCACCAACAAACCATTTAGGGTTTTCTTTGGGGTTTAGTTGGTGGGTTTTTTGTTCATTTGTTTTTTACGGAATAAACTTTATGATTGTTCACAAATACTGTTTCCTTTGGTAATTCCTTTTGTTAATTTATCACAGGCAGCCTTATGAGAGTGTTTTCATCTCAGTTATTTTAATTTTGTGATAATTATGCCTGTCACATGCAATTTTATTGTAAGTACTTTTGGATAGGGATACCCTTACACTTTATTCTCAGCCCAAGTGTTTCTTGATCTGGAGTTATGTATTTTTGTGACACAGAAGCACTGTTTAAGGTGGACAGCCTTAGGGGATTCAATGACATTGTAGTCTACATTGCAAATGTGCTTAACTTCACTGTTATAGCACAACTCCTCTATATACTGAGTAAAAAAGTCAAGACAGCGTGTTTACTCTGGTAAAATCCTTAGGTTTTCTAAGTCAACATACCATATACATCATTGCATGACCCACACTGTGTACTAGATAAATATTCTTATAATCTTTTAAAAATGTGTAAATTATTTCCAAGTTATTGTTACACCTTTTTTTTTTTTTTTTTTTTTTTTTCCCTATGAGTATCCAAACAAAATTACAGGCAGTTATATTGAACACATGGATATCAAGGAAATTGGTTTCCATGGGAACCTTACCCACATGACAGTTTTCAAATGCTTTTCTGCTTTCCAGGTGACATTTCAGTAATTCTAATGGTATTAATATTGCAAGTGGACATGAAATATATGACATAAAATTATGTTTATGTGCGCATGTGGACAGAACCTAAGTGAACAGCATATTGAGTGAACAGCTTTTTCAAGTCTATGGCTGTGACAGTTTGCCTGTTTATTGTAAACTATTCCCAAATATCTCATTTTGGGACAAATCTGAATATCGTTTGTTCTGCATCTAAGTTTTAAGCACACATACACTTCTAGAAGAACGAAAATTAGTTTGAGCATAATACATAATAAGTTCACGATACATTAAGGGATTGCTTCATTATGAAGCGTTCACATCTGAAACCAATTTTCTTCCTGCAGTAGGAGGCTACATTAGAAGTGCTGTGGACTAATTGAGATAGCAACATGGCAACAAAGCTGGAAATCTGCACAGAAACGTGGTAACTGGTGAACCCTGCTGCCTTGATTAGCACATTAATTACAAAGCAGGTGTTAGCGGACTGTGTTAATGGACTGCATAAAAGGTCAAGAGGGCTTAACTATCATTTTTTCCTCATCAAATGATTGAATATGTATTTCACAGCTCTTCTGGTTTGAATATGTCTGAGGAGGACCAGCTATCTTTGTAAAGCAAAACCACTTTTCCTCTTTTTTCTCTTCTTTTTCATTTTATTTGTATCAAACAAGAGGTGGTTTTGAATTCAAGTACATAGTAACTTGTCAAAGTGAACTGTTTAGCAAAAAACAGGGACAAACACCTAAAGGGTGCACTGCTTTTGTGTTAAAATCCTACTAACACACATTTATCTGGCCTGATTGTACATCTCAGTGTGTATGTCTCTAGCAAAGGAGACAGAATAATAACGAGCAATTCATCCTGAGATTATGAATATGATCTTTAATTTTTTTTCCTGGGGTAGGTGCTCAATGGGCATGTTATTTATCTTTGATTTTAGGGAAACTTATGATTTTCAGATCCAAATGTTGAAATTAATGTCATCACTGAGGAGAAAGAGATGCCTCCCCTTTCCTTCTCTTTAAGATTTGGAGGGAATGACCATTTCTGGCTTGAAGATGATGAGTTCTCCAAAAAAGAAAAAAGTGTTTGAACAATTTATTTAAAGAAAAGAGACAAGTGCAATGTTTTCTGAAAAATTAAGTTAGTCATCATCTTTTATTTCTTATGCATAATGGGCCAAATATTTCCACAGTACAGTAAAATATAGAGGAATAAACAAAGAAGATACAGAAGATTACATCAATGAAAGCAAAAGCTAAGGAAATTCAGCGGAGTCAGAGACACAACCAACTCACAAAAAGGTAAGAATTTATTGGAATATATAGCTACTTAGAACAAAAGACTGATATCATCATAGAATATCAGTGATCTAAATTTCTAAACATTTGAGAAGAAAACCCCCTTTTGCCTATGTGCACTGTACATATCTTTAGGTAAATCCTGACAATGAGGTAATCATTAAAGATTATGTTCTGTCTAGATCTTTCTAATTTGCCTTCATATATGTCAGGGAGGAAATATATGTCTTGTATTTAGGTCTCTTCAAAGCACTCACAAAATCAGAGCTGTAGAATTCGTAAAATTTGAGCAGGTCCTCTAGCGTTTTTTCAGTTCTATCATTGTATGAAATCTTTATTGACAGTTCTTTACAGATCTTTAAACAAAAACTCACCTCCTGAGTCACAAAGAATTCTGGTCTCTCTTCAAAGACATAATTTGTAGATTGTTATTTCTGTACTCTAGACATAGAAGAATACACCACCAAGCAAAATTTAGTCTTTCTTCAGTATATTGCATACTTGGTGTTGTGTCCTTCAACAGAAATTCACACATAGGCCCAGATGTGAGACTATCCACTACTCTGGAAGCTGCAGTTTGACTTGTGCTGAGGGCTGTTCCAGTTAAAGACATCATTTTTATCACTTTCTCACACCAGAATATCATGTGTGAATGAAGAGTCCTGTGCAAATTCCTGCAGATGAGGAAGAAAAAAAAAAATAAGAACAGTATGTAGTTGAGACTACATTTCTCACATAGTAGATACTTATCGTGGAGGATAAACAGAAGCCGCCCTTTCCCACCCTACAAGGCACTGAAATTGCAGTCAACGTGGCTAATGCAGATGACTGAAGATAGGTTACATGAATGTCATGGGCAAGGAAACTGAACATAGTTTTTGAAGAGAAGATACTGAAATAAAATGACTCAAGACACCATTTTTTTTTACAGCAAACTCTAGATGATTCACAGAGGGCAACTGGCAACTGGAGGAGGGTCTTACAGGATATTTTCACAGACAGACCAAAATGTATCTTTGGTGCTGTCCTGGTTCAGCTAGGATAGGGTTAAGTTTCTCCCAAGGAGGGGGAAGGGATCTTCAGCCAGGTTATTCATACCATGCTGATGTCAGGTCCGGATGTGGCAGTGCGGGAACTTTTTCCTTTGTGGCTTTGGTGATGGAGAGCACGGGGCTGTCTGTAACCATTGCAGTATTTCTCTGTATATCTTTTGTCTTGTTTACTGTTACTGCTGTTTATTGTTGTTATCATTACTAATGTTGTTGTTCAGATTGTTTATTACACTGTTGTATTAAATTTCTTCTTATTTTAACCCGAGTTTGTGCCCTACTTGTGTCCGAGGGTGGGGGAGGGACAACAGCAACATGTTCTCCGGTCACGGCAGGGCCTAAACCACTACAGGTGCAACCTCTCACAATGTACAGAAGAAATAATCTGAACAAACATAGTTCTTCCTTTTGTTCTTGTCACATAAAATGGGATCCATGATCTTACTTGTCTGTTTACATTTGATCACTGGTATACTTGGCTACTTGTATACATCTACATCTTGTATAGGAAACAGTCATCTTATGAGGGCATAAATTTAATTAAAATGTGTCCTGCATTCATAAATGCTACACAGCAACTTGGTGATTTATTATACATGTACAAGTAGCAAGATTTCTGACTCATTAATATGAGGATCTCATTACATAGCATTAAACCATGTATTTTTCCTTATTCTACAAAGCTGCTATTAATGTTTTCTTATGTTTCTTTACAGATCATTTTTGGTAGCTTCAAAAAGATCTTAATCCATTCAAGGTGCATCTTTTCCAACCCTTCAAAAATTCTGTGTTTCAAGACATCATTGTTATTGCATTGATAGCTGTTCTTACAATATTTGTGCATTCGGGTTTCTTATCTGAACTACTGCCTTCCTGAGAATAGTTTGCAGGACAAAAAAATAAAGGTACTAGTAAGTATCCCAACTTCAAATTTACGTAAAGATGATGGGACAATAAGTAATTAAACTGCCTGAGGATACTTTTCTAGACTTCATTCCTTTTTCAGAAAAAACTTAAAAAACGTTTCTTTTTTCTTAGAAAGGGGAGTAAACTTGAATCTAGAATCAGATTACAGTTCTGTAATATCTTCTTTTTTTTCCACTGTATCTAAGCATCCATGACTTACATTCTCAGTGGTTTTAAAAGATTTAATTTCCATTAATTTCAGTAAGAGTTAACTTTCTAAATATTTATGGAGGCTCTGAACAATATCTAATCAGATTTCTGTCTCCAACTGCTTTTCAGTGGGTCTTTAACTGATAAATCACATAAACTGTCTGTTCTGCAAAAGTCAAAATGCTACACACAATCAGCCTTTAATTTGATTCCAAAAAAGGTGACACTAGAGAGCCAGCCATACAGTCTTCTGCAAAATCCAAATTTGTCTTTCTTATGGTACATAGATTATTCTTAGGCTACAACTGTTGATTTATTTCAGAATTCATATTTTTGCCATCTCTTATTACATTTTAGGGGGAATAAAGTCTTATGTTTTTATTCCAAAAGAAAACTCTGAAACTCTATCCACCTTGTTTATTGTTTCATAACAAAATACTTCACTCTAGGCTACTTTTTCTATAATTTCAGAAGAAATATTAAAGACAATTACTATTTGTTGTTGAGGAAAGGGGAGCCATGGAGAGAGAAATACTTTTTTTTGAGTGACTGATGCCTACTGAGGCAAATACACTGCCCTGGGCTTCCTCTAAGTTCCAAGGAGCAAAGTAGGTTTGGGAAGTTCATAGAATCCCAGAATGGTTGAGGTTGGAAGGGACCACTGGAGATCACATGGTCTAAACCATCTGCTCAGGTAGGGACACCCAGAGCTGGTTGCCCAGACAGTTTTTTAATATCTCCAAGGTTGGAGACTCCACAACCCTTCTGGTCAATCTGTTCCAGTGCTCAGTCAATGTCACAATGAAAAAGTGTTTTCTTATGTTACCAACAAAAGGAAATTTTTCCCTTACACTAATTTACAGGAAGCCTGGGGTGATTATAAGTTAAAGGTGAAGGGCTGTGTGTGAACATCATTTATGTCTGTGAAAGAATTCACATTCGATCTACAGCCAAATAAGTGAGACTGCCATAACCAATTCCAGAGCAAACTGAGATCTTTTAAAGATGCATAAGCATTGTCAAACCCATATGTAATCTTACTGGTCCAATATGGTAGTACTTAGAAATCTGAGAAAAAAATCACTTATTATTTCCTCATACTGGACTGTACATTCTTACTCACTATATAGAACAGTGTTATTTTAAAAATTGTATTACCTAACAACATGTTTTAAATGCTTGAGAGATCTACTTATCAGTTTATTAGCTTCCTGCAATGGGAAGTACCTTTGTGACCTTAGTGTTAAAACCTGCAGTTACAAGTCATCAGGGTGAAAATTTAATAGTGCTATAATTGATGTCTTCCACTTTAGGAAAAAAAAAAAAAAAAAGACAACATAGTTTTAAATTATTTGAAATTTCTCAATTGGAAATTATGCCTGTAATCATTGGAGTTTGATGCATTTCATTGTCAAAGTTTAAATTGTTTAAAATTAAATTCAAATTATAGTGCCATTAGACCATACCCTTGTGGATCTTGGTACTATCAGGTTTATCAGAAGTGTCATTCAGAGTTTCCCAAATAAATCTGTTTTTTGGGTTTATTCCAAAATCAGCTAGCTACATTCTTACAGTTACAACTGTGATCATGAATATTTGATATACACAGCATATATGCACAGACATTATCCTATTCATATACTTGCACTTGTCTCTTTCTGCAAGGATTTGTAAAAAAACCCAAACAACCACTTTCAAAGCAACAGTTTCCCCCAGTGTATTCTATCTTACTCTATCTTGCCTGCTTTACTACCACTGCCTGGTACTAAGTGCATCTATGAAGGTCTCTTTGGTATCCATCAGTTCCAGTTTGATTGCACAGAAACACTTGTTCCTTTTCAGTGCTGAATCAGGTCAACTGCAGAACAGCAGCAGAGTGATTGTGTGATTGACAAGCCTGCCTTTGGGACACCAGCAGACAAGAAAGTACATTGGTGGAGGAAGCTTCAATTAATTTGATAGAGAAGGAACACAAGCTTTGTCGTCAAAAAGAACTGAGGAGCCGCACAATTTTATGAAATGAATCTTAAGAAATAACCAGATAAATACATGCAATCTCAGAAACAATCTTTGCAAATCAGTCTAATATAAATTATCTGTTAGAAATGCTGATAGGGAAGGATTTTGCTTCAGGCTCACTCTTACAGCATTTATCCCTAGTGGTTCATTTATGATGGTCTTAGAGAAACTGCTCAGACAAGGTTAAAACAGCAACTGGATTTACGCAAGAGTTGAAGCCATTTCGGCACTTAGAGAGCAAGTTTGTTATTTACTTTAAGAAGTGAAAAAGGGCTGAGCTGCAATATACTAATCCCTAGTGGTTTACATAAGCAACATTTACACTTATAACCTGAGTCATCTACTGGCTCAGTAGTTCTAATATCAAGGATGTGGCAAGCTTAAGGGTAGCTCTACAGTACCGAGTTGTAGCAAAAACAACCATATGCTAGCTTTAAGTCATGTACCAGATTGCAGTATATTCAGAACAGAGGAAACTATATATTCAGGTATTTTTTAATTTGCTGAGGGATTTCCAAAATCCAGGCTGCCTTCTCCTTTGTCATTAGCCTGTAGCCTGTAACCATTTAAACTAATTTCAGCCTGTGCTGTAATATATCCCTATAACCCTGCAGCATAGGCAGACCTGTGGCTATCCTCACACCCTCTTTTCAGAATTCATTTGGTCTGATTTTACACACTGCAGTGATGGTGGCTGAACGTCAAGGTGGAAATAAGCAATATTTTATGCAGTATTCTGGTATATGCTGAGGTGTGTAGGCTTAAAAGGCAGACTTGGTTTGATATCGTATGTATCTCATATCTTATATGGTAGTGTCTATCACTGTGAAAACTACATATTGTTTCCATGAAGGGTATTGGTAATACACCTTGGAAAATAAAACCTGAGGATGTACAAACTTGCTCTCATTAGTATGTTGAATGACAATGTATTTGAGTGATGCCAATGACACACTTGAGCCATTCAGGAGCACAAAAAGCAAAACATTGCGAAAACACATGACTCTTAGTTCCATTGTTTTCAAACAGCAATCATGCACTTCAAAACATAACTAGTAATAAAAATTATTATAAAAAATATAAAGAAAGTCTAGATAATTACAATAAAAGATTCTCAATTTTCAAAAACTAATGATAATTGAGGTTAAGGAACTGTTCAATACCTTGGACTACTAATTCAGTTTCCTTATGTATTAATTGTTTGTCTAGCTCATATACTTCCAACCTATATAAATTTAGCTCTTCTAACAGTTTAAGACATTTAATTCTTTATTTTAACTTCCTTTCTGTGAGAAGATTATTAGCCAGAATAGTATTTTAGGACAAAAGATAATGAATTTTTAAAATTCTGCTATGAGAGTGAGTTTTGGAAATAACCCGTACAGGCTAGCGGATTAACAATGGACATAATTTAAATGCTTCAGAATATATTTTTTAATTGTTTTCACTGTTGCAAACAAATGTAAGCCCTTATATGATCAAATTCAAACTGATACATCTCCATGCTCCTGCTCAGCTCCATGTGCCAAACAACCTACAAGTCTGAGCACAGTACAATCACTGGGAAAGTACATTATATTTTACAGTCTGAAATGAGTGACTGAGATCACTGGCACCAACAAAAATGTTTGTCAAAGTCTAATCTTCTTCCATCTGCTCCCTCAAAAAGGTATTTAAAGTTGGAATAGACCTTTTCTTGAATTTCACGTTAAGATTAACACTGGCTTCCTGTGGAGAAACTCAAAAAGTCAGAACAGAGCTAGAAATAAACCCTACAAACTCCTCAGCCCAAACACCTCTTCTGAAAATCTTCAGAGCTCTTGCACACAGATACTGTAAGGTGATTGCATCTCCTGGTCCCATGCATCAAGCAGAATGCCTCACAAAATCTTGAGGGTGTACATTAAGTCAAATGTTAGCCAAAAGCTTTCTGCCTTTGATGCTGTGACCCTTAGTATGAATTTTGCACACCATCCTGCAGGTACTTGCTTGCTTGGTAGGGAACTTGGCATATCAGTGCCTTGGCCATTGTCTCGTTTAAGACTCATCCAAAGTCCACTTCAAATTATTGACTTCAAGATATCATGTAAATTCTTTAGATATTCACAGGAAGTCAAAAATTAATATAGAAAAAGTAATAACGTGTGACATCTGATCTGATAAAATGCTGAGCTTGAACTCTAGTTACTTTAGGTCCTGTGTGCTTCAAGGTGGTGGCACAGGATGTGTCAGAAGGAGTAAACTGTGTATCTTTAATAGAAAATAGATATGCTTTTTGTCATCTACATTTCTGAATTTGCACACACAAAAAAAAAAAAAAAAAAGGCAAAAAATCGTGAAACTGCTCATCAGCAATAATGATCCAAGGTTTTAAAATTTCAGATTTTTCCAGATGAATAAACTAGGTAGGAAGATAAAAATGTTTAAGACATGGATTCCATATCCCTTTAATTAAAAAAGATGAATCTCAGTTGAAGGTTAATTTATGTATGGTTTATAAGTGTGTGGAATCATACATTTATATTTATGTATGGTTTATAAGTGTGTGGTATCATAAATTATGATGTGGATGTTCTGGAGAAAGGAAAATCTGAGTACATTTGTCTGTGAATATTTGGTAGATGTCCTCTGAATCCTGAAATTCCTCAAAGTCTCTGTCAAGTTTCTGTGGTACAAAATACAGTACAGTAAATTATTTTCAATAGTTACGAAGTTTGAATGAGATTTCAGAAGTGTTCAGAACTGGCCCAGTGTTCTTCAGACTCAAGTCACATACTGAGTTCGGTGCAACAAGCATGAGTCCAATACTGACAACATTGGAGAATCATGCAGTAAATATTTCTTGCAATCTTATCAAGAAGTACACACTTTTTCTCAAAAATAAAATGAGTAAGTCTGTATAGTTACGCATACATTCAGGATTTTAATTCTTTGCTGCCAAAAAAATCTGGGAAACCACAGATAACATTAATTTCAATGTAGAGCCTAGAGGAGAGGTTGTAACCACAGTTTTATTAGATTTTGCTTGCAATTAGTTAAATACTTTGAATACAGTTATTGTTATTCTGTAAATCCACTTGCTTTATATTCTCTGGGATGTCCTGTACTTCAGCTCTTGATAATTTAATTGCATGCACACATTTAGAGGGTTTTCAAAAATACTTTGACTTTCACTAAATAGTAGTTTTTTATATGTAGTAAATTACATTCTCCCGTACTAAAATATTTCAGAAATTAATATAAATCAAACCAGCAATATCTCTAAATATTTGAAGTTCCTATATGAACTCTCAGAGCCCTTTAAATTTTAAATTATTCCAATACATAAGTGAGAGCATTGTCTGTTACAAATTCCACTGCAATATTTTTTTAACAGATACATGCATATATGTTATATGATATATGAGAGATATATAGAGATATATATGACATGCATATTTTAATAAAACAAATAAATATTGGTGCACATGATAAGAACTGTTCTGTAACTTTAGGGTTCCATCCTTTCCAAGCTTGTGTTTACATTTAAAGAAGACAATATTATTTTACTTTTTTTTACAAAATTATATGGATTAAATACAACACTGATTAATTAGATCCATCCAAGGCACCAAAAACTTCAGATTGTTGAAAAAAATATAAATTCTCCAATAAATCTTTCTGTCTTATCTCACAATGTCAGATTTTAGGCTACGAGTGTTGCATTCACTCTTAAATTACGCCATCTCATCCCATATAGAAGGTCACATAGAGTTTGTACATAAAGAGTTTGATGAATACCCAAAAGATGGAGGTGGTGTATTTCCTGTCAAAACCAGCAACACTTATATAGGCAAACAGGCTTATAAACAAATACATGAAAAATTATGAATAAATCATATAATAGAAACGTTGAATGGTTTAGGTTGGAAGGGACCTTTAAAGATCATCGTTCCAATCCTTCTGCTATGGACAGGGGCATATTGGCCAGTATGTTCATTCTGGGAAACAAATACAAATGGCATTTTGACTGGGTACCTGTGGGTCCGAAAAAATCCCCAAATTTGATAAAATTTGAAAAATGAACATTTTTACATGATCCAGAAATTCTGCCTTGTGGCCTTAACCATTTTTAAATCAGGTCTATTGCTATGTTGGACACCCAGTCCAAGCCCTCATAAACTCTCCCCACAATATATGAGACATACTCGGTATAGAATATTTGTCTTTAGTGATGAAGGTCAATATTCTTTTAAATTCAACACGCAATTAAGCTTTTATTGTTTACCTGAGTTCCATTTCAAGATCTGGTTGGAGTCCTTTTGATTTGTGCCATTTGCCTCCAGGCATGTTTCAAGGTGGGCTGACGATCAGTTTTACTTATGATGCATTTGTTAATACATTAAAAAAAATGTTGAGTGAACTTCATGCTTAACATTTCTTCAGTTTAATAACTGAAAAATAATAAACCCTAACTTTTAAAAAAAAACTTTCTTCAGTTTTATTTAGTTCTTTGCAGTACAAAATTTTTGTCCTTTGCCATTGGGAGTGAAGTATGCTGAAGGCAGACTGAGTGAAATTTATTTTGACACTTTGCTGAAAGAATTTTAACATGTTTTTTGTCAGCTGCAATTATACTGTTGGGTAAGGAATCTAAAAACAATGGTCTCATTAGTAAGTGTTTCAGTAAAATCTGCCATTCTCTGTGACAAGATATATTAGATGTTATAAATTCTCTTGCAGTCAATGATAGCTTCTGTATATATAAAAATATATTTTCCTCATGCATGCCAAATATACCTCACAGTTTAGATCATCGCAAATTAAATTAGCAATTCTCAGTTTAATTCTCAGAAATAATTTTTTTCATAAGATTACTGTGACAGTGTGATTTCTGTAGGACGGAATAGACTTATTGACGTGAATACCAAATACTGCTGTTTGTGTATTTCATATCTATGTAGAAAAAGCATACCAAGTGCAAAACAATTTCTATTATCTATATTGTACTCCAATTTCTTCTACATACCCGCTTTTGGTGGTATAAGTTAACTTGTGTTGACCCTCCATGTTTCTGTTATCTGATCCACCTAGCCTGTGTAATGTGTAGACGCACCCTCATGATGTCTCAGGAATGATTTATGTGAAATAATTTGATCTCATGTGGATGATGTATCTTTGATGCAAATTAATTATGAGATAATAAGTAGTTTGTTGGACAGGATAGGGAAGAAAGCTAGAGTGATTTCTACCCTTCTTTAAACTACTTCCAGAAACAATGAATGTATGTTAACTAAGCAGTGCAAGAGGCTGCATATTTACATCCCCACCAGAGAAAACATGGCACATGCTGAACACAACCAGTGAATCAGGAAGAACAGTATGAGGGGTTTTTTTTTAAGCTATGAGTATTCAGTATGCTACAAATATCACTTAACACCTGGTGAGGCTGTCTCTTATGAGTTATTAAATGAATAGCATTCTCCAAACTTCATCATCTTAAATCTTCATGTGACTCAAAGCAAGTGTTATATTGATGTACTTAGTCCTATTACAGTATGATTATTTGGAAATCTGCATTTGGAAATATTTACCAATAGTAGACACAAGATTGCAAATGGTATGAAAGATACTAATTTGCCTTGAATAGACTGCAAACATCTTCACATAGATTGCACTAAGTGCTGCAGTCAGTGAAAATCTGCATATTGTTGGGAGTGGTATTATACATCTCATCCTTCAGATTGCACATTTTGTCAGCTGGATGCATGTACCTTCTATGGAGAAGCTGCATTGCCCATGAGTGTCCCAGAGTGAATTAGCACAGTACAAAAGATTAAAGGAGTATCTAGTCCCCTGTAGAGTCCTGCTTGTGCCCCATGTGCTCTGATAGCCATGGAAAACAAATAATTTGTCATCATATCCCCTTTCATATAAAGATGAATCCCTAAAGGCTCTAGCCTGTTACCTGTGGCTGTTTAATGGTTAAATCTATTGTTGATACTTAGTAGTGCTTCAGTAGCAAATAAATTCCAACAATTTCAGGTGACACACCCATGGAAGCCTCATGAGACACATTTTACCTGGCCTTGCATGCTGCCCTCTGCCAGTGGGCCAGTCTATGTTGGGCCAGAGCTCCCATGACCTCAGATAGGTTGTCATACCCATAGACAATGGGTACTGACTGCATGGACAACTGTTGCAATCATGCCCAAAGTTTCTTGCCAGTCCTGAACTGCCTCTCAGAGACTGAGGGCAATATGACTCCAAAGAAGCAGTAGTTATCATTGTCTCAATTGATAAGAAATTTTGGGGAAGGGATGTGCTATTTCTTCACAGCAGCTTCCTGAATAAAGCATAGACAGAATATACAGTTTTGATGACAGACATCAGGAACAGTGACAGTGGACAGAATGTTATGGTGACATGTAACAGACATTACCTCAATTTTTTTTTTTTTTTTTTTTTTTTTTTAATGAAAGACACTAGTGCAGTTGAACATGACAACTGTAGCCTTGAAAGGTCTAGATGAAAATGCACAGAGACATATGGGCTATGTATCTAACCATAGATTGCTCTAAGAGTTGAGTTTTAAATGTAACCACTCTTCCATAATGGACGAATAGGCTACATCAGTGCATACTTGAAATGCCCAATATAGTTTGGTCTAGAGAGCAGGGAGCAGTCCAGGGACTGGATGTATAAATCAAAATAAATATAATTCCTATGCCAGAATAAGCCTCCAGGCTGTTTGGAATCCACATGACATTTGACATCGCCTGTTAAAAACGTCACAGTATGCTTTGGTGGGAAATCTTTTTCCTGCTTATGACAGAATCTGAATTCACCCGTTGCTTTGCATTGGTAAATTTATTTGAAGAAAACATATCTGAAATCTCAATGAAAAGAGAGTTGAGATGGTTGTGCTTCTTTCACAAGGTGCACTTTTTTGCATATATAATTTGAAAAGCTTTACTGCTCAAAACTGCTTAGATATATGTTACTTTGCTTTCAATTTTCTCTTTAGGTCTAGAGATATATAACAAGCTTATATGTCAATACATGGTCTGGATACATAATAAGTTTCCCTTTGCAACATGAATTATATGTATTTTTCTCCCACAGTCAGCCTACAAATTAGAAACGAAGTCCCCTTCGGTATAATCCTTCAACCATTGAATTCTATCTACCTTCTTGTTCTCATTTGGAGTTTGTTGATCACAAGTACCATAAGAATATGTATGCTGAATGTGAATAAGTCTATTATATTGATTCTGGATCAGAAGTCTCATAGTCTTCCAGTATATGTTTTCCACGTCACTTGTGATGTGTAAAAAATAACTACTTTAGGCAGCTTTGTGAAATACCACCTCTCTGCTGACAATGCTGAGGACTCCATCTTCATTGCAGTGTTTTAAATGGCATACCTATACCTTGTTTATTCTAACTATGCAATACATCATTATTTCTTTGTTGCTTCAAGCACTTGTTTTTCAACCTGGTCCTGCCTTGAAGACTTAGGATATTGCACTGTTTGAGTCAATGAAGTTCTTTTTTTAGTCAGTATGCAGTAACAAAGCCAATGTTATAAATCTTTAATATTTTACTCTTCTTCTCCTTTTATACAATATGTAGAACTGCACTGTAGCTAGACCAGGGAAGGTCCCAGAAGAACATTACAGAAAACCCACATCCCTTGAAAATCTTGTTCTCGGAAAAGAAGTATTCTCCAGAGGAAAGAACTTTTCTACTTGCCAGGAAAGAGAGCTTTGTTCTGTGCCAGGAGAATGGGCTGTCCTTGATAAACTTCCTCTTACATTATCTACACATAAATAATAACCTGCTTTGATTTTGAATTTATTTCTTTTGACAGACAACCTGTGGGATTTGTGTGTGAAAATCTGGTAATAATTAATATATTCAGTACTGACATGTCATTTTGATTAATTTCCTTCCTCCTGTACTCAAGGGCTAACTTCATGCTTTCAGTATAGAGAATGTCTTTTCCTTCCCACATCCTGTCCTGTAGCTTATAGGAGCTGGATGGGTTTATAGTTATTACATCATGTTTGCTATTTCCAGAATCAAGATGTGTTTTCGTTTCCTGGCAGACCCTTTTATGGGAATTGTCATAATTCAAAATATGATGGATCTTTTTCTTCCTCTTCCTCTACTGCCACACACTAAAACAAAATGATCTACCTCTTAGTATTTCCTCATCTCCTTCTGAAATTCTAGAATGATCGTAATATTTTGATATTTAAACTTTCTTTATTCTTAACCATATCCCAATGGCTTCTAATATGATCAAAGCTATGAAAAACATCCTTGTGATTCATCTTACAACTGTTGTGGGCCTTAGATACATTTTTCCTGTCTTGTCTTTTCAAATTATAAAAAATAACTGGGGTTTCTATTTCATTTATAATATATCAGACACTTTATGAGAAGAACCATGTTAGTAGTTTTAAGACTAGGTACTGAGAAATTAATAGCATTAGGTAAATATCTTAAATACACCTTCACTATCTTAATTTATATCTTTCCCTTACACTGTGGATGAATCTCTGAAATGTAATCTTTATACAGCGGAAAAGACTACACGTTGAGTCTATATATTACACTTTGCATTCCTCTGGAAGGTCACAGACTAACTGTGAAACTTCTCTTTTGTAATGTTGCACAGTCTGAATTAGATCTTACATTAACTGGGGTGGTAAATAAAGAAATTTCTCCCGTTTAGAGATATAGTTGTAAAATAAGTCTATGAGATTCTAACATGGAAATACTACCACTATACTATCTGTTTATTTAGTGGACTTGTTAAGAAATTATTATTTCATCCTCTTTGATAAAATGAAACAATGGGTTGCTAGAAATTAAGCATGTGCTTAGCTTTATGTAAATACTGGTGTGATTAAGGTATCTTTCCTACATCAGCACATTCCAGCGATAAGGTTTGTCCCCACCTTATCACCATTCACTTGTTAGCATGGGGTAAGAATCAGCTCTTATTACTCATGTACATCTAATTCTTTTTGGTTTATAGCTGATTAAAATTATGCATGTGAAAAAGTCTAAATCACATATTAAAACCAGATCAGACAGTTGTGTTCATGTTTTCTCTGTCACTTTAAAAAAAAAAAAAAAAAAAAAAAAAAAAAAAAGAAAAAAGAAAGAAAATGCTATAAAATATGTATTTTCCTTCTTTTACATTAAAGCCATGGTTGGTAGGGGATAACGTATTTAAGTTGAGAACTCCTAGTAACACATACTTATAATGAAAAGCTTGTCAAGTGTTTAATAGTGATACTAAGCAATTATTATAATGACAGTTCAAAAATGTGATCAAAGCCAATCACAGATACTTTTCCTAGGTCATATACCTCCAAACTACTAAATTGTAAAATTGCTAGACATTAAGCTTGATCTCATTCCTGTTTCTTTGCGCAGATAAAAAATATGCATTTTGATTAAACACTCAAACAGTGCCATCAAAGTTCATCTGCACCAGAAATTCTGCTTTTCCAGGGACATCTTTTGGTTTTAAACTGTTACAATTACAGTAATGATTCCAGCGTATCTCTGAATTGCATATTACAAAACAACTTGTCTTACATGTAAAAACCCTGTACTTATTATTTGTTCCACACTCCCTGTTAAATATTAGGAGTACACATGTTCCAAGTCAGAAACACAAGAGAAAAATATGCTATGTCAGTCCTTGCAGAGGACCAGGATGGAGTAAGCATGCCTAAACAATTCTGGTATTGTTTTTCGTATTAAGTTAGACCCTTGGCAGCTACTGAAGTCAGAAGGTGGCCAGAAAGTATTGAGAGAAGAAATGGAAAGCTCTTTAACTTGAAGTAACTATTCCTAGGGCTGAAATTAACCTAGAAAGCGGAATGGATAATGTCTAACATGCACTTGGATTGCTGAAAATCTCACTTGTTGTCTGTGCTTAAAACTGATTACTTACAAAGGGGAAAATATGATTTTTGAAAGCAATTATGAGAGGTTTGGTGTAGTGGAAATTTAGCACCTGTTCTGAAAGAAGTAAATTCTTGGCCAGGGTAATCACAGAAATAGATACTTAAAAATCTACCTGTGTTCACAGATCAGTTTCTATCAGCACAGGAAATGTGGTTAATTAATACGCTATCACTTAATTTGGTTTGGAGGGAAGCATCTTCTAAACTCCCCCTAAAGGAACAAAGATGTTGCCCTAACCATTCAATGAAGAAGTTTAGGGTGGAACCATGCCCATTTATTTATTTTAACTGTTACTGTTAGGTTCCAGACACCAGAGGATCATTAAAATGTAAAATGAAGCACTGTAGTGCCAAAGCCTGGGAACTCCATAAATCAGTGTCACATCAGAGAACACACAACTAAAGTAAATTCCAAATTTGTCCTTCTTATGAGGTTTTAGGCTGCGTTGCATAGGTATAACCTGACTTGATTATGAGTCTTTATCAAAATGGAGATCTAAAATTCTAATATGGAAATACAGAAGCCTTAGTATAAGACTACAGGTTTTTTAGGACCCAGTACATACAATGATAGAGGTATATATAGTTCATATTATCTATATTGTATATCTTTATATGTATGATATATATATATACACACACATATACACATACATTGATATAAACAATCATATGATATAGATATATATATATAATTTAAATATATGCAAATGCATTTTATACTATGAGAAATGGTTGTGTTGACTAAAATGTCTCATTGAAGGTGTGTCTTATGGAATGGCTATGTTGCCGCATACAACTTTGACTAGGATAATTATAATGCATTTCAGTATCAAAGAGAGGCATAAACAAACGTACTTTACAGTTTTGCTTTTAAAGAATCTTCTGAAAACCCTCATGTGTTCAGCCAGCTTTTAAGATATATGAATGTGTTAAAGAAGCTGTGTTTCATTACTGAAAATGTTGTTGGTAATTCATGGCCCTTAGCAGAGCACACTTTCATCCCAGCAAACCTAAACTGTTCTCACTATTGCTCATCACCTATGGAAGAATATAAATTAGACAAAATGCACAGGTAACAAAACATGAGCTTGAGGGACTCTGGAGATACTTTTTATGTTTCATGAATGTTTCAGTGTTTCTCCAACCTCCAGATAAGCTAAGTGTCTAAATTACCCCACTGAGTTATACTTTGAAAAAGTTGAGAAAAAAAGGTATGACACATCTGATCCATTTCAAGGTCAAATTCACAGGTGATATAAAATGGAACTGTTTTATTGACCAAAACTGTGTCTATACAATTACTTTTTTTTTCATTAACATGAATGTTTCATTAATCATAACCAGCTTAATAATTTTGATTATAGAGAAATGTATATATTTCTAAGGGTTAGCAAGATATAGTTATGTCTCATAAATGTTTCTGACAACATTTGATTATGATTGTGAGTTAAGTTTTCAGAACAAATTCTAGCTGCTCTTTTGGAGAAAACCTCTACTTTTTCTTTAAATCTCAACTTTCAATCCCCCGAATATTACTTAAGAGATTGCTGGCAAAAAATCTTTCTTCATCTCTCAAGCAGCTTTTCTATTTGTCCCAGCACAGACCAAAAGGATATGTCACATGTCACACAATCACAGAATCACAGGATGGTTGAGGCTGCACAGATCATCTTGCCCAATCCCCCAGTTTAAGCAGGGATACCTAGACTGGTGTCTCCAAGGAATGAGACTTCACATGTCTGAGTGATTTGTGCACAGAGAGTAAGTGTTTTGGGCTGTTCAGGAGGAATGTCTTGTGATTCAGTTTGTGCCCATTGCCTCTGGTCTTGTCACTTGGCATCACTGGAAAGATCCTCTCTCTGTTCTCTTTGCTCCCTCCTGTCAATTATTTATATACATTGCTGAGATGTCCCTGACCCTTCTCTTCCCCAGGCTGAACATTCCTAGCTCTCTCAGCCTTTTTCATAGGAGAGATGCTCCAGTCCCTTCACTATCTTTGTGTGCCTTCACTGGACTCTGTCCAGTAGCTCTACTTCTCTCTTTTACTGGGGAGTCCAGAACTGGCCACAGCACTCCAACTGTGTCCTCACCAGTGCTGAGTAGAGGGGAACGATCACCTCCCTTGACCTGTTGGCAATACTTTGCCTAATGCAGCCCCAGATACTGTTAGCCTTCTTTAACACAACGGCATATGCCTAGCTCATGTAAAGACACGTCTGGCTTGTCTAGGCGTGTGATAAGATATATACATATATAGACAGAATAGTCCGGCCTGGAATATCTTTACAAAATCTGCAATTTTACCAAAATAGATATTTGAGAAATAGTGACCTAGAGGGAGTTTTAGTTCTAAATATTGGTTATTAAATGACTATTGATTCAAAGTGAATTTTGAAATAATATTCCACTGATACTGCTTCCCAATTCTTTGATTTCTGAAGGTGTTTAAGAACTTTTATAAAAGGACATAGAATACCTATGATGTGATTTCAGGAAAATGGGTAAATAAGATAGCTGTAGATATATTTATCCATGTAGTTTGAAAAAATCCGATTTAGTTTTTAAAATATTCAAAATTTATTATAATATAAACAAAAACTAGTAATTTAATATAACATAATATTAGCTGGATATGGTGGGCTGCTTCTGTCACACTATACACTTGTTTTTCCTATATAATGTAGCTTTGAAAAAAGAGTTGACGCTAATCAAGGAGGCAAGATGTGCGTGAATTGGTAACTGCTTCTAGGATACATATCTAGAGCAGCCAGAAGAAATCAAGAGCTTGATTTGATCCATGTTGTACAAAGACTGGGACAAAGCCTGCCTCAGAGAGCTTGCATTCTAAATAAAAATGACAAAGAACAAGTAGCAAGGATGCAATAAACATCAAAATGCCATGGTGTCAGGTTCAGTATTATGGTTCAAAGTCTAATCCAGATACCTATTATCGTTTTTAGCAGCTTTCCAAGGGCTGTACATAAAAATAATTTATGCTGCATTCCTTTCTGCTATTTATGCATCTACCTATGATTAAACACATTTTTTTCAGGGTTGTTTGTTTTTGGTTTTGTTTTTGTTTTCTTTTAAATCTTCTTTGAACAGTATTATTTGTGTATCTGTAACATAAAAGTAGATATGAGATGGCATTTACAATCAGAGTCAGTCTGGACAGATTGTACTTAAAATTGGATGAAGAGGGTAGCATAACAGAGTACAGTAGCAGGGGTATGAAGCTGACATTTTAATCTGATAGAAATATTAGAGTATATTCTTCCCTTAAAATATTCTTCCCTTAAAAAACCATGATCCCTTTTCATGGCTCTGAGTCAATGAGAGTTGAGTGAGTATAATCAACATGCAAAAAATGTTTTAAACTTTATGTTAGATCTACTTATTGCATTAACTTTAGAATACTTGAAAGAGACTTATGATAATAGAAGTAATTTTGATATGAGTTTATACAGTTTTCCTTTACAATCTGTAGACTTAATCTATTTAAAACAGAACTTAGACAGAATCCTCACAAAAGATTATGTAATTGGAGATCTCTGATCACTTTAATGAATGACTTATCACTGTAGTAATAATTTGCAGAATACTATAAATAAATAAGGTTTATATAAAAGATCAGCTAGCATTAACTGAAGTTTTCTTCTTTCCACCTCACTGAATACTGAAATAAATTTTAACCTAGTTGGAAAGATCCTTACACTAACAAACATTATAAAGACTTCCGAATGCATTCACTCAAGCTGACTTTATTGACATTGCAGTCATTGAGGTAGACACAGACACTTTTTCTATCCCAAACTTTTACTTGGAACCAGGCCCACCAATGAGGTATTGATGACAATCAGTAAGGAGCATCTCACCTCCCATCCATGTCCAACCCCAAACCAAAACCAGACTACACTGCTTGTGGAAATACTGGTGTAGCCAACATTAGATATCTACAGAAAACTAAACATCTTCCAGTAGTAACAGATATAAAATTGTATATGTTATGGGTAGAAGTGATAGATTAAATGATAGTTTGAGGTTGTTTCTAGTTTTCAGTTGTAATCTTAGACCTTTTTTTTTTTTTTTTTTTTTTTTTAATGAGGTTTCCTCTGCTCCTGGGTAATTATGAACTGTGTTCAACAGTACCATCTGTTGGCAAAAGCAGACCATAGATTTACCAAACAATTTAAAAATAATAACTAAAATAATTTATCTACTTGGAAAAGACATTACAAACCAGAAAATTTATGCTTTTTTAAACTTCTCTTTTCTGTGATATTCTCCCTTCTGTAAACAGAGCTCATCTAAAACTTCCCTACTGAATATAAACCCAGTACACTGGACAGCAGCTACTTGATCCATCTAACACCCTTGACTGGCCTGGAAATATCTCTTAATTTTCTCAGGTTAAATAATATCCCATGCTTAAATGCCATTAAAGTTGAGTTTCCCTGTATGCTACAACATTAAGCCAATTCTTATAGTTTATAAGAGAAACAGTTTTAATAAGAAAATAGACATCAGAAAATTCTAAGATTTTTTTCTTAAAT
Source organism: Athene cunicularia (assembly GCF_003259725.1). Classification (NCBI taxonomy): domain Eukaryota; kingdom Metazoa; phylum Chordata; class Aves; order Strigiformes; family Strigidae; genus Athene; species Athene cunicularia. The sequence continues at coordinate 95,362,405 of NW_020799095.1, forward strand.
TTCAGATTTTTACACATATAATCTATTTTTTACTTCATTCTTCTCAGTAAATGTTAATATTTACCTGCTAGCGTATTTCTAAATGATCTGTCTTTATAGACACTGCTTCTTATTGTCATTTCACAGCCTCATTAACTAAGAAGGTGCTTCTTTCAGGTTGTAAGTCCTATTTGCCTTTCCATGACTAACCACTTTCCTTCTTCAGCCCTAATCACCTATCTGCAGGCAGACTAAAAGACAGAAAGACTGAAAAGGCAGACAGAAAAGACTGAAAAGCAGAAGAGAGACAGGGAAGGAAGGAAGGAAGGAAGGAAGGAAGGAAGGAAGGAAGGAAGGAAGGAAGGAAGGAAGGAAGGAAGGAAGGAAGGAAGGAAGGAAGGAAGGAAGGAAGGAAGGAAGGAAGGAAGGAAGGAAGGAAGGAAGGAAGGAAGGAAGGAAGGAAGGAAGGAAGGAAGGAAGGAAGGAAGGAAGGAAGGAAGGAAGGAAGGAAGGAAGGAAGGAAGGAAGGAAGGAAGGAAGGAAGGAAGGAAGGAAGGAAGGAAGGAAGGAAGGAAGGAAGGAAGGAAGGAAGGAAGGAAGGAAGGAAGGAAGGAAGGAAGGAAGGAAGGAAGGAAGGAAGGAAGGAAGGAAGGAAGGAAGGAAGGAAGGAAGGAAGGAAGGAAGGAAGGAAGGAAGGAAGGAAGGAAGGAAGGAAGGAAGGAAGGAAGGAAGGAAGGAAGGAAGGAAGGAAGGAAGGAAGGAAGGAAGGAAGGAAGGAAGGAAGGAAGGAAGGAAGGAAGGAAGGAAGGAAGGAAGGAAGGAAGGAAGGAAGGAAGGAAGGAAGGAAGGAAGGAAGGAAGGAAGGAAGGAAGGAAGGAAGGAAGGAAGGAAGGAAGGAAGGAAGGAAGGAAGGAAGGAAGGAAGGAAGGAAGGAAGGAAGGAAGGAAGGAAGGAAGGAAGGAAGGAAGGAAGGAAGGAAGGAAGGAAGGAAGGAAGGAAGGAAGGAAGGAAGGAAGGAAGGAAGGAAGGAAGGAAGGAAGGAAGGAAGGAAGGAAGGAAGGAAGGAAGGAAGGAAGGAAGGAAGGAAGGAAGGAAGGAAGGAAGGAAGGAAGGAAGGAAGGAAGGAAGGAAGGAAGGAAGGAAGGAAGGAAGGAAGGAAGGAAGGAAGGAAGGAAGGAAGGAAGGAAGGAAGGAAGGAAGGAAGGAAGGAAGGAAGGAAGGAAGGAAGGAAGGAAGGAAGGAAGGAAGGAAGGAAGGA
>NW_020799095.1:95363691-95378835 GCF_003259725.1 Athene cunicularia
GAGGGAGGGAGGGAGATCCTCTTTGACCTTCATCCATGGTTTTGTGTTGGAAGCAGATAAAAAAATAATTCTTCTGTCACTGAGCTCCTCTACAGCCCACCTACCTGAGATATATTGAACAGAAGTATGGTAGATGAGTTTTCCAGAGGGTAGGAAAGAATGTAATTTCTGTTAATTTTCTATTGGAATTATTATCTTCTCTTTCCACTTGAGTAAAGACAGTCAGAATTAATCTGTTACTGATAATATTTTCAAATCTAACTCAGATTCCACATTTAGAAATAAAGTGTTTTCTTTATTTTGCACAAAAAAAAAGGCCATTCTTGTAATGGTTAATCTGAGGCCAAGTCTGGCATTTGTTTATTTACATTTTGGCTAGTGAACAATTAATTTTATCCATGTGCTACTTCATGACACCACAGTACTACTTTAGACTCTGTACACAGAAGAGAAACTAAGAACAATAACAACACAAAGACACAGTTCACTTGCAGATACTTCTTTTACTGTATAATGACACTCTTTTAATTTAATTTATGATAATCTAGTTTTTCTTGAATGAGGTTAACTAAGGGTTACCAGGATTCAATGAATTTTTTGTAATTTCCATATTGTTATATATTTTGCATCCAAAACTTTGCTGCTAATGTGACAGAAATTTAACAAGTTACAGCTCATATCTTCATTCTTATTATTACTGTACCATATTACGCTATAATATTTTTTCACACAAATTCATTATTTATCTTCTCTCCACTTTATGTCATGAAATTCACAAGATTAAAAGAAAAAAAAAAAGTCTAAATTAATTGAAAAAATATATTAAATTGAAGGTTATTTTAGTGTCTTTAATTTTTGTCTCTCTCCTCCCAGTTATTGGTCCATTATTTACAATGTTATACCATTAAGCGTGTAGGTATAGCTCACAAACATATCATTTTGTGTATATATATCCCTTTGTGCGTTTTCTCTTTATGCAGATACAAGTCCTGAAGATAGAATGCACACCCCCATGCACACGCAATCTTGATTTATTTGATTAGTTTTGCTAACCTCCAGCTATTCATATTCCAAGTACCTATTGGCTTTCTTAGACTGAGGATATTAAGAAACAAATACATTTGTATATGATTAGACTTTTTAAAAAATAGATTCCATCATAAAGAAATGCAAAAGGCAAATTATTTTTCTGTTGAGGAAAGCTTGATTCTGTTCAAAGTCTTGGGAATGGAAACTCTTTCCAATAAAAATAGAAACCAGACTGAATAAATCAACTGGTCTTCATCTTTTTTGCTTAGCACTTAATGTATTCCTTCTGTATTTATATGATAAAGACCATTTATTGAGCATCAGTACCCAAATTATACCAGTTTTGATGTTGGATCCTAAGACTGTCATCTAGTAAGGAATAAACAAAGAGTATCTGTGAGCAGCTGACCAATAAATTGGACTTCATCACAAATTCAATACCATCCAGCGAAGCATTGGGATATTACTGGCTTCAATTTATGAAAAAGGATTTTCACAGACAGTGTGCCAATCATCCAAAAGGATGTTTGAAAATAACTGTTGGATTGGCATATTAATGATCACAGGAGACTGATGTAAATGTCATGAACTATTGGGAAAGAATAAACTGAGCACTCATACTAGTCCTCATCTGTTCCCAGTGTGCATAGATAAAAATTTTATCACAACAAACAGCATGGTAGTTTGCATGAATTATTAAATCATATGCATACAAGAGGGTTCGTAATTAAACAGAAAGACTTACTGAGGATTATAGTAACTGACAATGTCTAGAGCCTGCAAAGTCCAGCTATAAGTCAAGAGAATAATGTGTATGATTGCTTTTAATTTGTACGACAATTTATGAGTTATTAATTTATAACACTTTTAGATGTTGCCACAGGGGAGTAGAATGTACAATTAGTCTTTCAGTATGCATATGTCAAACATGAATAATAAATATTGAACATATAGCATTATTTATATGCAATCACTTTTATCTGTCATAATAGGAATAACTTCATTACTATAAGCTATTTAATGCAGAAATTTAGTTTAAATTTAATATGTTGTCCTTTATGCATTATTATGTATGAGCCCTTCTAATAAGCCTTCTGTTTTACATTTTTAGCAACAAAATCACATGCTTGCAATTCCCAAGGGCTTATATTGTATTTCAGTGATGAACAATTCAGCCTTAAAGTACTTAATTCAGATTATAAAGCCTGTGACATTTAGAATAATACTGGAGTTCCTGTTCAGCCAATTATATACACAAAGTCTTGCGGTGTACTAATGTATGCAGAAGTTCAGTAACTCTCCTTTCTTCCTACACTCCACCCATAAGGATAATAAAGAATGTATAGAAACAAGTAAGTTTTCAACTACTTACTCCTTTCTTTCATAATCTGAGATATAAGGAGGTGTCATAGAGCTTTATAACTGTTCTTCACATCTTCTTTTGCTTACTATAACTGAATAAATTGCATCATTCTTCTGCATATTGGTTTGGGGCAATGCTGAAGCTGTTAAGTAGCTGACTGTCATTATTGTGACAAAAAAAAAAAAAAAAAAAAAAAAAAAAAAAGAGTAAGTGCATGGTCTCTGGAATATAATCACTAAAGAACCTAAATGGACATCCCCAGCATGAAACTCCCAAAGGGGAAACTTGCATCTCTTTCTGAACTGTATAAAAACCAGTACTTATACTATGAAATACAGTTTATTTAAGAATCCTAACTGGACACTGACATAAGGTAGACTTAGCCCTCTCAGGACTGGAGAATTTCTGTGGCATATCCATGCACATAGAAAATTTTACCCTTTTTGTTTGAAGTAGCTATGTAGGTAAGCATATAGGAAGCTTCCACCATTCAGTTCTACATTTGTATCTATCTCTATACAAAAATTTAATTGTGCTTTCTTTTTTTTTTCTCTTTGAAAACTACTGACTACTCTATTTTATGTGTTTTCTGCATTACTTTGGTTTGAGAAGATCCTCGACAGTTATGGTTTGAGAAGATCGTCGACAGTTGTTCACTTAAAATATCACACAAAAATTAATTACTCACAATTATATGTCCTTTACGTTGCTGGTATACAGACCTAAATTCAATTTTTAAAGCAATGTTTTTAACTTTGCAAAGTGCTTTCTCATCCCAGTTGCACAAGTCATTAGGCCAGTATAGTATTAGAAGTCTTGATGTCACTTACAAGGTCCTGAATAATTCAGAATCAAGTTAATAGGACAACAAAAGCTTTCTGATAGATGACTATGTTCCTATAAGGTACTGAATAATATTTAAATAGGAAATCATACTGAAATTACTTTAATTGCACCTGAAATGAGATTACGCCTATAAATATACAGAAATAAGTAAAAAAAAAAAAAAGATTCTTTTGAGTTTCTCTGAGGTTTTGTACTAATTACAGACAAGTGGCAGCCACGATAAACTAGAGAAATTTTATCTCTAGCTCTGCTGTTTATAAATCCTATGAAGAAATTTAATTTCATCTCTCTGTACATTGATTTATTTTTTTCTTCTGCTCTGTGATATCTGTTCAGCTCAGATTTAACTCTGAACTGTCTTTTGTTACTAGATTATGAGGAGCTTAGTATAAGGAAGCCTAAGTTTTTCAGACATCTTAAGTGCAGTTGGAATTAAATAACTACATTTCTGTTCACAGCTGCAAAACTTGGAAGTGATGCTTTAATAAAAAGATAATATGAATATTTTCAAATATTTTGTTTATTTGACAAAAAGCCTTGCTTATGCAATGAACAAAGCTGATTGCCTTTCATTTTCCAATAATGCATTTAAATATAAGCTGTTGTGGTTTTTAAATTTTTTATTTTCTTATGTGTATTTACACCACAAAACATATAATTTGAGGCTATATGTGAGGTCAAGAACCATTCTTTACTTTAGTGATACTTTATTTCATTGCAGTTGCTATTAAACTGTAACACTATTTCCTTCTGAGGAATTAAAGGACTATGTGCAACTCAACACCTATTCATATATTCCTTTGAAACTAAAGGTACATCAGTCCCATATATTTTACAATATTAAGGGGTTAATTGTGCTAGTGCAATCAAATAAAGTATAATTAACTGAAGGATAAATCTTTATCTGCCTGGGTTTATAGGATTTTATAAAGCAAAAAATTTATTCTCTTGAATAAAATATCTGTCTCATACAAGCAAGAAAAAAATCTATATGGAAGTAAAAAAAAATATATTAGTCGTGTAAGAAAAAAAGATTCTTAGTTATACAGGCAAACAACTTAAAACAGTATTATGGGCTTTCTTATGTATTTTGATACATTTTCCCATAATTTTCATTTTATATTAAAATCAGCTTTCTTTTCATTGTACACGCGCTTATTTGGAGCCTAACTCGAACGTGCCTAATCAGAAAGCTTTTTGCTTATATCTTTGAACTTCTACCTACTAGGATTTAAAATGCTATCATACCTACTAAAATGGAAATGGACATTCTGTAACCACAAACAAAGATTACTTCATGCAGATGTTTAAAGACAACAAGATCTCAAAAAATGCAGCTCTTTGCAGAAATCTTGCACAGTAGGTACTGACTTACTTGTTGGGTATTCTTTCTTCATTACTTTGCAATGTAAGTATTTTTGCGGTAGTTTCAATGCTTTACCATATCAGTTGCCTTAAAACAAATAAAGGCAGTTCTAGTTCCTATCACTGGATGTCTATAGTTACTTATACTCTTTCATAAAGTTATGACATCGGTACAAACTATGTCTCATATTATTTTTTTATGCATTTTTGATTCTTTTTGATTTAAAAATATAAGGTGAATGGCATGAGCTTAAACAGGTAGTGGATTTACACTTCGGTACCACAGCATGTGTTAACATTGTGGGGTATGTATCTGAGAAACTTCAGGAAGACCTGGAACTTGGCTGCTGAGTCTTTTCTTTAATATGTGAAGCAGAGTACTTCAATGTGAAACATTCAAACAATCCTACTAATGATGACTGCAAGTTAGATAATATCAATTTAGACTCATCTTACCTAAGTTGCTAGAGAACAGATATTTGGGACTTTTAGCTGCAGTGTGTCTCCCAGGCTGTATGTCTTCATGTTATACTTCAGACATTTAGATCTTCATCTCAAATGATAGATCCCCTTTTAGACTTTCCTGGACACTTAGTCACTTCAGGCTTGCAGGATATTTTCATGTCATTCTTCCTACAGTATCCTCTTCATTTTCCCTCTTCCTTACTGTTGCATTCAACAGAGTTCGGTACACTTTCCTGGGCACATATATACCCTCCCTACTTCCAACAACCCTGATGAAAGGCAAGTCTAAGAAAGTAGTGCAGTTTCTAAGGAGCAGTACCAATCATAGTTAAAGTATCTCATGATCCCCTGTGTGCTAGATCAAGGTCATAATACGTCACAGAATATACTGCCTATCTGTTCTGTTACTGAGTCTGGAATGGCAACACTGGTCAGGTGGGAATTTTGCTTCGTGTTGTCCATCACTGTCAGCATGGCAGTGTCTAACAAATTACATTCACTAAGCTTTGATGGTGTTGATAGTATAAGAGACAGGCTTTAATCTGCATTCAGAATGTTACAAGCAAAATATAATACACGGGAAATAGCTTGAAGGATGAGAAGCCACAGGCAGCTCTCTCTTCTTTCCTCTTCCCTCTTCAAATGCACTCTCTGAGAAAAGGACGGAGCGCAAATGCCCTACCTAAAATACTTCCTCACCAAATTCAGTATCAAGAACATTCTCTACAAGATGGCAATGAATGAATGCCCTGGGTTTATTCCAATACTTCATTGTTACTAACAAGGCACGTAACAGCATGGTCTTTAACACTCATATCTGCGCTGTGTCCGGAAACAAAATTGTTTACCAATACTAACCGTTTTCTCTGCTGGGGAAGAATTTTTTCAGGTAGGATTTCATATTTGTCCATCGTTTGAAGATAAGACCTTCTTTTTCTTGTTTTTCTCACATTTTTACCTATGCTATTAGTAGCTGTCATGCCACAGGTCTCAATCTGTTTAACAGAGAAACATGCACAGGGATTCCCAAATAGCAAATGTGTCTGCTGTACCTCATTCTACAAGAAACAGTTCAAGTATATAGAATTTGACCACTCATCCTGACCAAGAGATGATCTATATTTAATAGTAAGAAAGAGAGGGAGTAAGATGTTTTTCTTTCCAGTTTAAGATCTTTACTCACATTTCTGTGGTGAACACCAAGTTCTGAGGAAGATTCTATGCTGCTGCACAACTCTACTCATAGCTTTTAATAATCCTCATCCTCCAACAATATCAGTCTCTTTTTCTGATAAACCCCTAAGTGTGGGATATATTGCAGGTCAATTCATTCCCTCCTGACCTTTACTTCCCAGGCAGAACATTGAGAAACAGACAGAAGTTTGATTGAGCACATGTCTGTGATGGGAAGGTGAAAAAGAGGGACAATACAGGAGCAAGAAAACAAAACAAAACAAAACAAAACAAAACTAACACTCAACAAGAATGCAACAGCAAAAGCAACCATATCCAAAAATCCATACCAGTCACTCATCTGTGAGAGATGGAGACCAGATGGGTAATAATAATAATCTTGTAACAAATTTTCAGCTCATGCAGAAAGCTATGAGACTTGAGCTAACTAAGCAGCTTAGGTAAACTGGGCTGTCTGACACAATCATTAAGTGTATAATGAATAATATGGGTCTACAAAGGAAAAGTGAACATCCAAGGGAGAGGTAGGGATGTTTCCTAGCGCATTTGCAGGAACAGGAAGACTAAGAACTTTGTGTTAACTGCTACTTTCCCTGTGTCAGGCCCTAATGCAAGGTTGCAGAAAAAAGGCTTTTGAGCCTAGCTGGCTTGGAAATTAAATGCAATGGTAGAAATCTACTGACTGTTACAAGACTTTAAGAAGTGATGGAGAACTATGCTGAGCAACAGCTGTCAGAGGAGTTGTGCATGGAGCAGTTAAAAGGAGAAGTCAGATCCACAGATTCTGAGACTGCTAATGTTCTGATGAACCACAGTAGGGTGACTGTTCATAGGCTCAAACCTTCCTGATGCAGAAAACAACCACCATACAAGAAGGAGAGATCATAAAATTGTTGATGTGGACATTCCCATGATGCTTTTCAAAATGTTATTGATGATGATGAATAGAGAATAAACTCACACTTCAGAATTAATTCATTATTGACATCCCAGCTTTTCATCACTTGCTTGCTCTCTCTTGAACTCAAAGCCAGAAAAGCAGATTTTGAAGAGTCCCCACAGGAGCTAGAGAGAAGCTATTTTTCCCACCAATCCATTACAAGATACCCTGAGGCATCTTTCTTACGTCAAATAAAATCAGGAATAATTTTTTCAAGCAACCACAGTTCATTTCTGCATCCTACACACTTTTAAAATGTACTGTAGTCTTTTTGTCTGATGAAACAAACATGACCAACTCTCTGTATTTTCTTTAATTCAGAAAGCAAGATCTCATTATCGTAAAAGGGATTCATCCTTTTACACAGGTTGGAAAACCTCCTGTGTGCACTGCCTGTAGGCTAAACTCAACCCAACTTAATGTGTTTCTCTGTGGTGTGATTAATTGGCATAAAGCAAAAGAGATAGAAGATGGAAGAAGGTGAGAATTAGATGCTTAGCTTTAGTGGGTAAATCCTACTTATTTGTGTGGGACATAAATTATATAGCTCAGAATAACTTTTTGGCTAGAAAACTGCCCAACTGCCAGGATGTAGATCTCATGTGAACTTTGGAAATGAAGTAACTAGTGCGTGTGGTGCAGTTTTCCCGTCTTTCACAGACAGCTGCTTTAGGAAACCATTGCAATTGAGTGTAGATAAAATAACCAAGAGATGATATGGCTTAATGGGAAATACAGCAGAATTAGAAAGTCTCAGATCGGACTGTAAGCTGAATATCAATGAATATCACACGCTTCAGTTATGGGTTGACTAGTATTATAGGAGACAAAAATGTTTGAACTTCAACACCTTCAAAATATAGTAACTGTTTTCCTTTATTCTCAGTCTACTTCTTTCTTTCACCTGCCACAACTTGTCACATATTTCTTATTAAAATTCCTTCATCAAGTGAATTTTTAATTATCTTGAACTTTAAAGACCATCTAGTTCCACCCCCTCCTGCCATGGGCTGGGACACCTTCCACTAGATCAGGTTGCTCAAAAACTCATCAACCTATCCTCAAACACTTCTGGGGTGGGGGCATCCACAACCTCTCTGGGCAACTTGTTCCAGTGCCTCACCATAATAAAGGATTTCTTCCTTACATCTAATGTAATTCTACGCTCTTCCAGTTTAAAACCATTACCCATCATCTTGTCACTACAGTCCCTGATAAGGTGTCCTTCCCTATCTTTCCTGTTGGCCCCCTTTAAGCACTGGAAGGCCACTTGCTATAAGGTCTCCCTGAAGGCTTTTCTTCTCTCGGCTGAACAACCTCAACTCTCTCAGCCTGCCTTCATAAAGGAGGTGCTCCATCCCCCTGATCATCTTTATGGCCTCCTCTGGACACACTCAAGTAGGTCCATGTTCTTTCTATACTGGAGGCCCCAGAGCTGGACACGGTACTCCAGGTGGGGTCTCATGAGAGTGAAGAGGAGCAGGAGAATCACCTCCCTCAACCTACTGACCACACTTCTCTGATGCAGCCCAGGATACAGTTGGCTTTCTGATTGCGAGCACACATTGCTGTCTCATAGTCAGTTTTCCACCCACCAATACCCCCAAGTCCTTTACCCCAGGGCTGCTCTCAATCCACTCATCACCCAGCCTGTATTTGTGCTTGGGATTGCCCTGACCCATGTGCAGGACCTTGCACTTGGCCTTGTTGAACTTCATGATATTTGCACAGGCCAAATTCTCAAGCCTGTCAAGGTCCCTCTGGGTGGCACATCCCTTCCCTCCAGCATGTCAGCTCCACCACACAGCTTGGTATTGTCATCAGCAAACTTGTTGAGAGCGCACTCAATCCCACTGTCTGTGTCTCTGACAAAGAAGTTAAACAGCACTGGTCCCAACACCGACACCTGAGGAACACCACTCATCACTACTATCCACTTGGACATTGAGTGTGACCATACAGCCAGTTCCTCATTGAAGTCCTCCATCCATCAAATCCATGTCTCTCCAATTAGAGAAAAAGATGTCATGCAGGACAGTATCAAAAGCTTTGCACAAATCCATCATAGAAGTCCACCAAATATGTCAGGCACAATTTTCCCCTAATGAAGCCGTGTTGGCCGTTACCAGTCAACTCCTTATTTTTCCTGTGCCCCAACATAGTTTCCAGGAGAATCCTCTCCATGATCTCACCAGGCACAGAGTTGAGATTTACTTATCTATAGTTCCAAGGTATTCTTTATTTCCCTTTTTAAAAATGGGAGTTATATTTCCCATTTTTCCATTCAGCAGGAACTTCACTATTCTGCCATGACTTCTCAAATATGATGGATGGTGGCTTAGCCACTTCATCTGGATCTTCTCCTACAGTGGGTGGTTCTTCATTCTCCCAGTCTCAGCCTTTACCTTCTGTGTCTTGGAGAGTGTGGCTGGAGCCCTTGCTTAGAATCCATCTGGAGCTATCTCAAAGCTTTAGTCAGTTTTCAAAAATGTGATTCCATACAGCCAAATGGCAGATATTACGGTCAGGGAAGAGGGGAAAGTAAATCCTCCTTGTAAACTGGGAAACTGCATCCAGAAAAAATATTCTGGGGAAGAAATCCAAAATAAGCCTTCAGTGGAATGCTGTGTCTGGACAAGAGTTTATACAAGGTAGCATAGGAAACTTGCATTTCATTTTCAGTATTGTGTTAGTGAGATTATTTTAAAAAAAAATATTTACATTCATTTTGTTTTCTGTATGTTTTGGGTCACTTGCTGGGGGAAAGGGAGGAGTGTGCTTCTTTGCTGCTAGCTTAGGTTAACTCACCAACTCTACTTCAAAATATATATTAAAACTAACAATGGTCCAAAAACCACTTGAATGAATTATACTATCTCTTCCTATTATCACTTTCCTCTATTTTTCACATACTGTCTACACTAGATTTTCCTATCTTCTCCTTTCTTCATTGTTATTATCTGCAGGATCAGGCTTGAAATGACATGGTAATAGTGTTTGCATACCAATGTATGAATGTTGTTGATACAGTTGACTCCAACACTACTAAAGAGTGGTCCAATAGATTTCAGAATTACATTGTAAACATTGCAAAATACAGGAGAACTGTATCAAATTCTAGAAGACAATGGTATGCCCAAGCAGGTCCATGAATACGTGAAGAGTGTTTAAGGTCAAACAGTTCCCATTTCTAATCTGACTAAAGTGTCTAAGATGTTTACACCTTTTCCATACAAAGAAGTTCGATGATGTTATCAGTCACCGTCACCTCATGTCTGTTGTGATATTAAAGTTGATGGACTGCAGTTCATCTTGGGTATTGAGGTAGAGTAACTGATGAAATCATAGATAACTGACTCAAATTTTGACAACAGATTTAGAATACAGAAGTTTTCACTTCAGTTTCACTGAGAAACAAGCTACTCAGTCATATTCTGAAGAGCTATTTAGACAAGAAATAATTGCATGTAAAAAAATACAATGCATTCATAACTTATAAATTTTACTGTTCATTTTTCATCATAAGCTAGATTTCTTTAAAAAAAAAACCCACCAGTCAATATCTATCACTATGGTATGTCTTTTGTCTTTGCTATCATTCTTACAATATTATCCTCAGAGAACAAAGGCATGCAGTCATGTAGGTGAAGAGAAAAAAACAAACCACCAACAAAAAATAAACCATAAAACCCTTAAAATGAACAAAGAGAGCTCATTGTTATAATATGTTGTCAATAATGTTTTGTGACCAACAGACTTGGATCTTAAGAGTCCAGGTTGTAAGTGAAGGGCCATTAGTATCACCCCAGTGCAGTGACTCAAGTTTATTATTCATATAGGTTTGTTAACATCAATAGAGCTACTGTGGTAAAGAATCTTGAACAATGATTCAGAGGTGAAATTTGAATCAAAACGAGCTTGTCTTTGTTTTGCTCATTAAAAATTCAATATACTTATTTTTTCCAATGAAAGCTTATGCTATGTAATTTCAGAGGCTCGACAAGAAAATTACATGAAATAGCATAGTTTATGCTGGCAGAATATTTCTACATGTGTTAATGATCTTATTTGTAATTTCTGACATACCATTTCCTTTCAGACTTTGAAACATTAAGCTCTGGAGTTGTCATACAATCCTCTGTGTGCTAGAGCTGCCTTTACAAACAGAAGTGCGTATGAAAAAGTAGCTATTCTCCATGCACCCAAAGACCCAGTGGCAGATTTTAGCAGAGAATCAGGGGACAGTGAATGTATACAGATATTAAACATACTAAACTGGTCCTTATAAAGGAGATTTTCATTGAGTTCTGCAGTACACTTGAGTATATCTATATTAGCAGTCTTTAGCAATCCAAGGCATTGCTACATGTATGGGGATCTGGCTCAATAGCTGTAGTTCATGATATTACTATGTGTAATTTAGCAATATTTTTATTTCCTTTAAAGATTTTTTCAAAGATTTATGAAGAAAGCAAAACTAATCAGGGGGAATATAAACATAATTACTATAAAGTCTTCTGCAGTTACAAAAAGTGAACTGGGTACCCACTAATTCTACAGCTACATAGATAATCTTGACATAGATAGCATTAAAATAGCTGGATTTAGAAACTGTTCAATCAGGACAAAATATCTTGCTAAATTGCCAACCTTAATTATAAATACAATTTAAAATGTTATTATATGCATACATTACTTAATTGTGTATCCATTTTTATAGGTGTTGATTTTTCTTTATGTGATATTTTTTAAAATAAACTTATAATTAATCAATTAATTAATCAATGTCTACCTTATTTATAGTTTTGTCTTCTGACCTGGAATAATGAGATGTTAAAATTAATACAGATGTTAAAATTAATACAGAAATAAAATACCTAAATAAAATCGGGAAAAAAATTCACCAAATGTAAATTTTCTCTTACAAAAATGGCAGCTACCTACAATTAGAATTTTTTTTTTTTTTTTTTTTAATGACAGAATTTTCATTCATATGGAAAAATAATTCTAAAAGTTCTAATATCCTAAGTTGCTCCTGGTCTATCCTGAGGAATCTTTAACAAATATTAAGCTTTTGAAGTTGGTATTCTGCATGTCTTGCTGATACGAAAATCAAAGACATTCAAAACTTTTCTCCTCTATGACTTATATGTTTGATTGTATTGTTAGTTGCAAGCTTGAAAACCTTTCTGAAAACTCTAACCTGAGCATTTATTTAATGAGAATTGAAGTAAGAGAACTTGATTATACTGTAGTAATCACAATAATGCTCTTTGCATTTATGCTCTAATGCATTTTATGAATGTATCACAGGAATTACAATGTAAATTTTGGGTATTATTTTCTCTTTAAAGCTAGTTAAAGTGGAAAGTAGGAAGAAAAAATCTCAGTGTAAAGTGATCTGTAATTACAGGGTTTTTCAAAGAATATTTCCTAATACACAGACTGTTAAGGCTTATATAGGGTTGGTATTTAACATACCAGTTATTCAGCTTCGACTGTATTTTTGGAGACCAGTCTAATTTTGAGATACAATGAAATCAGAAAAAAATATGTGCATTGTACTTATTATTATAAGATAATAACTTCAAATACTAGCCACAACTGAATTAAAATTCCAGATGATTAAGATAACTTTCAGGTGAAACACATTTTAAATTCAGAATTTAAAATTATAATTTTGCATAATGTCAGATAAATCAAGATGGAGTACTATGTCTGGGAAATATTATCCATCTTTGACTTGTCTGCTTTGAGATATGGAAGTTAGATGTATAATTTTGCTTCATAATATACACAGCTAAAAGCACCTCCTGTCAGTGAAAGGTTTTGTGTTCAGTTAAATGAAGGGTTTAATTTGTTTTAAAATGACCAGTTGTGACATATAAAAACACATGTAACAAATGCAGTGAGAAGCATTAGACAAACCCAAACAACTAGAACATTCTCATCCTAAGAGATAAATTGGAAATTCCTATGGCCACTTTCACAGAACTTTTCAGTAATTTCTATTTATCTGAGAGAATATGTTTGAGCATAAAAGAAAGCATCTATCATTCATGCTATTCCTATCCTGTGAATAAAAAGAAACAGGATAACATTTAGGTTCTTTCAAGTATTTTTCATCGACTGTTTTTAAAAAAGAAGCTGTGGAACAGTTTTCCTAAAGAAACTTCCTCTTTTTTGCCTTGTGATTATTCTAAATATATGAAATTTATATCAGTAGCATTCATTGAGTACCAGTGAACTGAATCTTTGTGAAACAAGCCAAAATCTTCAAAGAAAAGTCCGCTGAAACTATTTTTTTTTTTTTTTCCTTAGGAGTATTGTAATGAGTATTTTCTCTATCTGACCGGAAAAATTCATTCTCTGCTTTTGAGTCAGTAAGATATTTCTTGACATATTTGTTCAATATTTTGGGAAGGAAGCCAGTAACAAACTAAAAATTCTTTTATTTTTAAAGGTTATCATTATCCATTTCTAAGAGTCAAATTGTCCTAATTGTCTCATCTTATATAGGGACGTTTTCTTTCAGCATGTATATAATATTTCTCAGTTGATTATGAGGGAATGGCCTCAAGTCGCTCCAGGGAAGGTTTAGACTGGATATTAGGAAGCATTTCTTTCCAGAACGGGTTGTTAGGTGTTGGAATGGGCTGCCCAGGGAGGTGGTGGAGTCCCCATCCCTGGAGGTGTTCAAGATTTGGGTCGATTTAGAGCTTAAGGATATGCTGTAGGTGGGAACTGTGCTAGGAGAACAGTTGGACTAGATGATCTCCAGGGTCCTTTCCAACCTAGATGATTCTGTGATTCTGTCATCTCCAAAATTTCTTTCTTATTTCAAACAGAAAAATGTCATAATGGAGATCTACTTTCTCACTATTCCACTGCAAAGGGATTTTTAGTAATTTTTCTTGGGTTTAGTTGTGTCTTTTGTGTTGTGTTTCATATAAAGCATATGAAAAAATATATTGTGATGACCTTCTAAATTATTTCAGTAACCACCATCCAACACATCCATCCTCTTCTTCATTCTAATTAAAATGGAAGAATACCTTGAGTTTACAAATAAACAAAAACAAAACCAAAACTAAAACAGTAGGACAATGTTATTAAACCTATTTTATTTTTTAAAATCTAGTCCATACCTACATATAATGAAAAGGTAAAATATATTTCTTTGGCAGTGAGTTCTTCCATGGCTGCACAACTGAAAAAACAGAATTCAGAATGGCTCCACTATAGAAGTGTAATATGTGTACATGTCCTAATTGTTTTAGAAAGAGTAGAAATTTCCTATTTCACAAAGGATTAGTCCTCAAAATACAAATCACTTCCTTGCTGGACTGTTGTCATTGAGACAGTAGGTGGTGGCTTTTATCTTCTTTAGCTTTTTCAACACATGTTAAACAAAGTTGTTCCTGGCATGCATCCTGGCTGCTATTTTAATGGTCAGTCTAACCTTTGCTGTCAGAAAGACAAAGTACTGCTACTTTCCTTTAAAATGCTTATAAGTAGCTAGAACTTAAGAATCACCTGAGGATTCTAGAGAGATCACTTTCTACTTATTTATCTGCACAGTTCTGCATTGTAATTAGATATCTTAAATTGCAGTCTTACCATTTAAATAATTCAATTTAAGCAGTCTTCTAGCCTTAAAAAGTAGAGGAAATGAAGGCTATCTAAATTACATTGCTAATAAAATTAAACATAAGAAGGAGTAACTTCATCTATGATAAATTCAAAGATCTTGGCTGAATATATCGTTCATACCATTGCAAATTCTAATAACTAATATTCTAACATTAAAAAGTACTAATTTCTATCTTTTTCATCCTGTTTATTTCAGTGTGTTATGTGATCAATACTATAAATGCTTCAATTTAGGAAAGGAAGGGAAGGAGGGAAGGAAGGAAGGAAGGAAGGAAGGAAGGAAGGAAGG
>NW_020799095.1:95378885-95381063 GCF_003259725.1 Athene cunicularia
GAAAGAAAGAAAGAAAGAAAGAAAGAAAGAAAGAAAGAAAGAAAGAAAGAAAGAAAGAAAGAAAGAAAGAAAGAAAGAAAGAAAGAAAGAAAGAAAATTGAACAATTATAGCTACATACTGTTACAGGCTAGTAATAGCCCTGGAAAGTAATTCTTCAAAAACTTCTGAACCTTCTCATGTCTAAGAGTATTGTTATTGACAGTACTATTATTGGTAACAAGTGCAATGCTCCTTAGTCACTGTAAAAGCTTTTTGCCATTATGGTTATTGTTCTCATCATGTGCTGCTTCAGCATGAAAAAGTCATAATATTTCTGTCATCACTAATGGTCCATTATTAATAAGTGTCCTTAATCATTGATAGATTTAGCTGAATAATTGTTATGCTCCACCTTAGATTTTTCTGCAGTCTTTGGAACTATGATAATATACTACTACCTGAATAGGTTTACATCAATATGAAGAACCTTTTTATAAAACTTGCAGCACACCAGCCTGCTAATCATACTGTCTTTATTAGCAATGCGTTGATATTTGTTTTGAAGAGTCATGTAAGTTCTCTATGACAGAAGTCTCAGAGTGACTGTTGAGATATTGCTTAATAAATAAGCCTTATATAGAACTGCACTACATTACACTACATATAATTTTGAATCTTTCCTAATCTGCCACGTGACTGTCCAGCACCTAATGTCTAACATTTAACTGCTATATGCTCACCACATGATCACACTGGCAGTTTCAAAAGCAAGCCATGCATAAATCTGAAGCTGCTTCTGCTCTTATTAATACTTAGCATTATCTAGGGCCACTGCCAGCCCTGACTCATCATCTAGTTTGAGCCAGACAAATCATTTCCAGGTAGATGAACTTCAGAATTGCACAGTCTTGCAAAAATTAGTTGTCTGCAAATGAGAATGACAAGAGATGTCCCAGCTGCTTATGGTTTCTCTTTTTGTGCTAAGTGGTATGAAATATTTCGATGGAAGACCCCCATTGATGCCCTGCAGTTCCATGGTCTAGGTTTGACATTCAAAGTCTCCAGTTATGTGCTCTTGAACCTTTTTTTTTTTTTTTTTTTTTCTCTAAATTCCCTCAACTTCTGACTCTTCTTGACTCAACGTGTTAGAACATATGATGAGATATTATATCAGGACATGAAACCCAGCATATTAGGGACATATGATGAGATGTCCAGGGAAGGATTACCTCAGAAACATATTTTCCCACAGTACTTTTATTCAGCCCAGTGGAAGAACCAGGACCCAGGAAAGCTTTAATGATTTCAGCTATAGCAAGTTGCAATTGGCAGCATGATTACAGATGCTCCTCTACATTTCTTACCCGGCTACTAAGGACACATTTTTAGTGACACAAGTAATCATCTGTGATTTACCTTCATTCCCTTAGGACACTTGTATCATTTTGGGTCTGCACTTTTGAGGTTCCCTGCAACAGTCTCTTTTTAAATTTTTTTCAACAGCATTCAAAATGTGGATTACTGACAACAAATGTTTTATTATCAAAACTTGCTTATGCCTACATCTTTGTACTAGAGTCATTGCATAAGTCAGTCTACAAAAAAAGAAACCAACAGGCTAGTTAGAAGACAGATATAGATTCTGATTACACAGATATAGTATTTTGTTAACCTTTCATTATTATCATCTATTATTTTCAGAAATATTATTGGTATGTTATCAAAACTGCATTACAATATTGCTCCCCATACAGATCAGACCTGAAGCAAATAAAGGTGAAACATCATGAAATCACTTACCCTTCAGAGCAAACAGAGCCTAGCCCTTCTCCACATATTTCCTCTTTTCTTATTCCTGTTCCTCAACTGCCTTATTCAATCAGTGCAGCTAACAGGTTGCAAGCATGTCCACCCTCTTAAAGTCCCACAAATTCAGAGCTAATCATCAGAATTTGGAAAGCCATTTTATGCATAACTCCCTTCAGGGCAGTTTTCTTTAGATATTGTCTGCAAAGGCATGGCATCTTATCTACCCCACCAACCCCACCCAACCCTGGCAAGCATTGCTGCTACATAACTGTTTTCAGATGTTGACAGGACAAACATGTATTATATTTTATGTCTCCAGCCACTGATGGGAATTGAATTTAGGGAGTCTGGTAAGATTTCTTCATATTAAAAAAAAAAAAAAAAAAAAA